>NC_052620.1:37260758-37610013 GCF_016545825.1 Eucalyptus grandis | reverse complement strand
CCTTCCCGACCTTCTGAGCGAACACCAACCACCACTGAAAGTGGTGAGATGCGGCGGAAGAAGGAGGTGCCGGGTTAATCCGGGGTCCGGCCCAGGCCGTCCCCAGCTTTTTGAGAATTCCCCACTTGACGGGGGCGAGTCAATAGTTGAGAAGAACGACCGGTTCGGTCCGCTAGGTCCCCGCCAGAGAGTTAGGTCCTTAGCATTTACCTAGAAAACATTCATTTCAGGACGAATGCGTTAGATTAGGTCCAGGCAATGAAGGGAGGGTGATTCATTAGTGTACCTTTTTCTTCTTCACAGATTTTCAGATTAACAAGTTTTTAATTGATTTGTCCTTTTTTTCCGCCCATCAATTTGAATTTTGTCCTTATTGCCTCGTGTCTCAGAAACTAATTAGTAAGCTTGTATCTATCTATAACCATAGGTGACATATTATTTGACTTCTTGGTTACACCGATAGCATTGAACACTAACTCAAGTTGAGTAAACAACACGCCCAGTTCGTTGTGCTTACGACTCGGCAGTGCTTACGACTCGGGAATCGATGGTTCGTTGTGCTTACGACTCAGAAGTGCTTACGACTTGGGAATCAATGGGTGCGTTACGCCAAGTGTGTCTCTTCACTTACATTGGAGAGCTTGGAGAGCTTATGGAGGAGCACCCATATTGCAAAATTTGCAAAATTGGGGAGTGGGGAGTGATGTTTACTATGCGTGGAGATGAATCGATTGGCGATCGGCATGGAAATGAGGAGGGGTTGAGTGTCGCAGGTGGAATGCGTCGAGGGAAAGGAATGGTGATGGAGGCAAAGATGATATTTTTGGTGGTTTGGTGAAATATCTCGATGTGGACAATGGAATTGATCTTCGGTTGCTTGGGTGAAGAAGAGACGGTGGACCACCCTCCTCATCTCTCTTTGTCCTAATTCGGGCGTTAGGTTGTCAAATTTTCGAATTAACGCCCTTATTGGGCAATGCTAATACCGTGAGGAATCATGGTACTTGTCGAGGAAGATAGCGGGAAAATAGTAAGTTTCCGATTGAGTATAGAGAGAGATCATTACTTACATTTGTATTCAATGAAATATGTGTCGCACTAAGATGCGGTGTTTTTTTTTTTTTTTCTATTGATTTGGCATGAATAGATGAGTACATAAAAGTTGACATTGTGTTTGGATTCACCGTGATTTGAAATTCATGAGCAAATATTCGATAATCAAGATGCATGCATTTATGCATTTTTTGATGCATTGCTCCTCATTCCAATAAAATCACCGAGGTTTTGAACATTGTGAAATATCCTTGAAAGTAACTATGAAAATTCGTATACTTCATAAATCCGTAAATGATATGTCTTGCTTTGAGAAAATAAAAAGATGTGCTTTCATAGTAAGCGATGATGACATAAAGTTGTATCAATAGTTTTAAGTGTTTGACCTAATGAGTAATTAATTCTAAACTTTGAATTTGTATAACTAGGTCCTAAGTAGGTTTTATTGGGTGCATTTTAATTCTTCAGATAAACTCAAGGCCATATTACTAGAGTGGCAAGTTGGAATTTGACATTGATTTTATGATCGCCAACCCTTGTGGGTGGCGCAAGGCAATGCCAGCCCAAATTCTAAGCACAACTTGATCTGTCAAATGCTCTCTCTCAAACTCTAATTATTCTTTCTAGGAAAAATTATCAAAAAAAAAAAAATTACCTATTACACTTGCATCAATTCAGTTATAAATATTTCAATTTAGTTAATTTAATCCAAATTTATTGAGGATTTGCTAATTAAATCATAATCTTTTCAAATTGTATTAATGTAGTCCTAAAATTTTGGAACATTTACAAATTTAGTCCTATACCTTTTGTCGATTTACTAATTTAGTCATTCTAGCTAATTTTAACAAAAATCACGATGTTGTGATTTAGTTTAACCTAGACCATCCTACCTAACATGGTCAACACTTATAAGGACAATTTTTGCAATTTATTAATTTTTTCTTTCCTTTTTCCTTATCTTTTTCTTCTTATCATTTTCCTTACTTTTTTTTTCCAACCTTTGGGCCAGTGATGGGCGGGCCGCCTTGCCCTTGGTCGACTAGGGCTTGGGCAAGGGCTCCGACCTCACTAGGGGCCAACGTAGGACCGCAATGCCATCCCAAGATCAAGCGAGGGTTGTTTAGGTAGGGTTGGAACAAAAAAGAAAGAATAAAGAAAAAAAGGAAAAAGTACATTCATAAAAAAAAAAAAATTGTCCAATAAGTGTTGGCCAATTTCGATGTAGGCAACCAATGATGACTAGACTGCCATATTTAGTGATTTTATTTCAAAATTGTCTAGAGGAACTAAATTGGCAAAGAATTAAAAATTTAGAACTAGATTGACAACTTGAAAATATTAAAATCAAATTGGTATAAATGTAATAAGTTTTTTTAATGTAATAAGTTTAAGGCTTCTAATATCAAAATATGTTGTAAGAGTTGAAAAAGAGCCATCTCACATTTCGGTGTCACGTTAGCAAATTTGTCTATGAGCTCACCAAGAGGACTAAATTGCACCCAATAAAAAGGACTCGATCATACAAATTTCAAATTATAAATTTTAATTACATGTTGAGCTAAACGTTTAGGACTGTTGATCCAATTTTCCCTTTTTAACAGTTAACAACTTTGATTGGAAACGTTGCTTAAAGCCTTTTTAAGTTTAATGGGAGGTTCGAACATCGCATCTCGAGATGAGTGGATCAGATTTTCTTCATGAAAAATTGGTGGGCTGTCCATAATTCTAAAAACAGAAAAACTGCTTTAGGATGTCTACAATATGTATAATACACGCATTCTCCATATAGGGTGCTTTTCAGAACTCAGAAGAAAAAAATAAAATATCGATTATGTAAATAAAAGTTTAAAGACTTTTACATAAATTGAACCACGCAATTTACACTTGAAACCATATTAACACATCCTAATTACCATCTATATTGAAGTATCTCACATTACTTGACAACGGATCCCAAATGATTTCTATATTCATGTAGTTTTTTGGACAGTTGATGCAATTCTTTTTGACAATGGACAGCCTCTCATTAACTTTTATCATAGAACGACGAGACACCCCAAAATCCCGGATAACGTGATAAAAAATCAAGGATTGATATAAAGCGATGGGAATCACAAGAGATATCGATCATTATATGAGACTAGCAGTCACATTTTGAAAGAAAAATCTAAAAATTGTGGAATGGCAGTCTCTTCAGTGAAATTTAAGAGGACACGGCGATGAATTTCCTCGCTCACTTCATGTGTAGCAAAGGCCGCCACTAATGTCACCTATCAGTTCACTGCACATTCCCCTGTATCGGGGCAACTTGTACATTGAATCACTGGTCACCATGCCACAATCAACTTGCCTGAGCCACACGAGTTTGGGGCATTACCTTATGTCGGCCTCATGCGTTGCTCAATCCTCCACATTAAAATGGTTGTCTGTCCTGAAGTATAGGATGAAAAGAGATTCAAACCGTCTTTAACCCTCAATGCTAATGGCGCGTCATGATTATGTCTCAAGTTTGAATCCGTTGAATAAAATCCGATTTGACTTAAGTTACATGGAGACCCAATAATGGAAATAGAATATTAGGTTTATAGAGTTGGTTTCTCATACGCACACTGAGCAAATTCAAGCTTCGATTTCGGTAACCTAGAAAGATTTTAATCAACTACAAATTGTTTGTTTTGTATTATTGAAATATCTCATATCGCTTGACAACGGGATATTTTATTTAGTCTCTCTTTACATATCGGTTTAAGGTTTTGGATTGGATTTTCTAATACTTTACTAGAGTAGGTTATGCCTCTCTAGGGGTAAGCATGATTCTAGGGTAGAACTTGGAATCGAAGAACCGGACCAATAAGAACCTGTTTGGTTCCAAGTTCCAAGATATGTATAGTAGATTTCAAATTCAAAAATTAGGGAACCTATTTCGACTGGTAAATTAGAACCTAGAACCTGAAAAAGATTTTATGTTTTTCTTGATTTATGTTTTTGTGCTCCATGACATTTGGAATTACTAGTTCAAACTTTTATTTTATGACTCGAGACTTTCACTTTGTTAATGTTTCACTTTTTCATGTGTCTAAATGTAAGTTGTGCTCAACAAATTGTAGTGGTAAATGGTGATCATTAAAAATAATAATTCATTACAATCGTTCAATTAATAATACATATGGAACTTGAGTAGAGCATGTAATCGACTCTGGAATATGTGATAGGATAAGTTTCAAATTCATATGTGATAGGGTAAGTTTCAAATTCTAAAATATATAAGGTATGTTCTACATTCCAAAATATAATGACCTATTTTAGTGGATATGTTTTAGATTCTAGGTAGAACTTGAAACTGCTCACTCTTAACGTCGACCCTTGTTAGTCAAATTTCCACATGTCACTTAGATTTGTCAAAATGGATCATAAACTTATTTCTTAACCCATATATGATGAGTTGAATTATTATATTAATTAATTATATTCAATAAATGGGTCATATATAAGTTTAGAATATTAAAACCCAATATAATATGAGCGCTAAATGAGTCGAAAATGAAATTACAACTTATTTAAACTAAATTCATCTCTATGATTTTTCTCCATTCTCGCCCTTATTTGATCTCACGTTCATTTACTCTACACTCGCCTTAATTTTGGTATGAGTTTCTCTAGATTGAGTTAAATATAAAAGTGTTTTAGAAATATAAATCGGATCGGATATGAATCACTAACTTTGCATTCTTGGAAATATATTAAATTGATCAATTTGGATCAGTAAATCATTTTCGATTTGACTCGATTCGCCCGTCTGATGGGTCTAGCTCTAATTGTGATCGGGCTTGCATGGGGAGATGGGATGTTGATATATCGCACATGCTTTGATAATAGTATTTTATACGTGATCTCCCACATCCATCTGTCCAAATTATGGCATCAACTTTTTCGTCGAAATCGAGGGATGACGTGGGAAAATGGCTGGGCGGTTGGTCACAAGATATGCTTTCGCATGGCTTCATTGGATACATCAGGTCTCAACCAACTTCGAGCTACCCAAAAAATATAAATAAAAAAAGTAGGATATACACACGTAAGAAATTCACCTTGGCACGTAAAAAATTCCAATACGAAATTCCGTCAGTAAAAAGAAAAGAGAGAGAGAAAATAGAAAAAAGAAGAAGCTCGTTTCGTGGCAATCACGTGACGGCTGTGCCTCACCTGTCCCAACTACTCTCGATCCTTTTGTGGCAATTCTTCAAGAAATATTGCATGTCGTGAAACTGATTTGGTCAGAAGCTTAACTTGTCATTTAGCTAAATTCACTAATATATATATATATATATATATATATATATATATATATATATATGTATATTTATATATCATGTTGTAGATGCTCTAGCTTCAAATGAATAAGTAGAGGTTGCCGCACGATTAATTAAATAACACATAGCATAGTAATTTGGAGGATGTTAGATGGGTCGGACTTGTAATCTAGGCAATGGCATAACTGCGATAAATGCCGGTCTTAGTGCAATATATTCTCTCGGGTAAAATGTATTAAGTGCTTCGTCACGAGAGAAAAAAAGCTCGAACCTAGCTCAAAAGAGAGGGACAAAAAGAGACAATGCAACATAGGATTGAGACTTGCGATGCTGTATTCTTAGGCCCCTACCAAGGGGAAGTGTTTGGTACATAATGCAAGCGCCGAAGGACATATTGATACAGTGTTGCTAGAAATTAAACAACAAATGGGAGAGAGAAACATAGGTAAATTAGTGGTGAAAAGCTTAGATAGACTAATTTACATCCAAAACTTTAGATATAAGAACAAATTAAAGGATAAATAATAATATGCGGAACAAGTTTGTGAAAGAGGTGATTAAGAATCTGAGTCGGCTATAACTTTATAATTTAGCGGAAGGAGATTTAATATAAGTAAGGTCATTTTTTGGATTACATATATAAAGCCAAACAACACGATCTGCATATGATTGGTCGTGATCATTCAATTCGCCATGCTACTCTTGCAAGCTTGTTCGAGGATTTCACTTAGGAAGTATTTTAGGTCTTAAATATGTGAGTTTGAAGTGATTTTTACCCTTTACTTTCTTTTCTCTTCTTGTAGCTTTTTGAAATTTGACTTTACACAAATGCCAAATATCTAAAAATCTTTCGAAGCATGTATAAATAATGCAATATCCAAAAATCAATTTTCCATAATTCTAGAGGACTCATGATGCTGTTTCTTTTGTTTCAAAACGTCGAAAAGACAACAGAAAGAGAAGTTCTACTTTTAAGGCAGGGTGAATGGATCCGCCCTTCCTTTTTGACCCTCATCAAAGTAGACTCTTTTTTATCTTATTTTAGTGTTTTGACCCCCGGAATTCCCTTGAATTGCTAAAACCTCCCCAAAAGGATGATGCAATGCCAGCTCATCTCTAGAGTAAAAGCAGCGTTAATACTTCCACTAAAACTTCATTTGTTGAGCGAAAATTAGGTAATTTTAATTTTTTTTATAAAAATGGAAAATTATCATTATTGATAACAATTTATGTCTAAACATCTTTGTATGCAATAAAATTTTCTTTTTATCTTTGTAAGTGGTTAAAACGATCATATAAAAAATATTTTTTTAAATCAATAGATGTTCATACCAAACTTAAGTGGCCCAAAGAAAGAAAAGCACAATAATTCTACAACGAAGTCAACGTGTAATGCAGCGCATGGGCCGGCTTCACTTTGCCCAAGTGACGTTTACACGTCTTGTTTCCTACAAGTTCTCTCTCTCTCTCTCTCTCTCTCTCACTCATCCCTTCTAATTTTTATTTTCTATGTTTATTTCTTTTCGGTTTGCCTTTTAAGTGAGCTTTCGGGACACCTTTTGAGCCTCAAAGACTAACGGATAGAAATAAGAAAAAAAGGAGAAAGAAAAACGAAAACAAAAAGCAAATTTTTTGAAAAATTATGACTCGTTGATGTTAGCAATTTCTGTCAAAATTGGATTGAATGATTACATTGAAAAATCATCAAAAAATTTAGGACTAAATTAACTAAATTAAAAAGTTTAGGATTGAAACTAAATTGGCTAAATTAAAAAGTTTAGGATTGAATTGATTATCATGTCATAAATTTAATCTTGTTTTGGACAATTTTCTCATGATTGAGCAGTAGTGAGTGGTGATTGTACCAAACTCCACCTAAAATTAACTTTTTTTTTTTAATTGGTGACTACCTACATTAATTTTTAATTTTTGGGGCCAATCATGAAAACAACCTTTTTTGACTCGGGATGCTGGCTCATAATGTGTCTTTGCCTTTACGTTTCTTATTATTTTTCTCTTCTTTTTCGGCATGCCATCGATTTTGTGGGCCCTCCTTTCTGTTTTGGTTCGGGGCTCGAACACTGATGTTAGAATAAGATAAGGGAATTTGCCTTTTGGGCTTGATTTTTGCTTTTTATGGAACACTTCCTTTAATTTGTCCTTTTGACGAACGAATTATCACAGGGATTATCATGTATTTTCAAAAGATCTAGTAGTTACTCACAAATCATGTTGTGCTATTCCATGATCTATTTTTCACTTTTATTGCCTATTTAGTTTCTCAACTATTCTAATTTGCTTGTAATTGCACGCTTGGTTGGGATAATCGATTCTCGATCCGGTCTAGTCTAATAGAACGGTCACTATTTTTTTCATGTCTCAATTTGGAAATCTTATTATGCAAAGTATGATGAGGAACAAATTCAGAACGCAAGATAACTCATATGCTTCCATTTGGATATCTTATTGTCTAATTATAAACTCCTATTTCCTTGGAAACAATAAAGTAAACCCAACAATTTTTTTAAGAATAAAAAAATTAAAAAGTATATATAGTTGGTCCGATTGGTTCTTGGTTCGGGCACTTCAATTTCTCCTAACACATGGCCAAAGCACAAATTTAGCTTAATATTTATTTGTCACAATATGTTTTTTTTTTCCCTCATAGTTTATGCCCACGTAGGGAAATAATACAACTTACTAATGAAAATGAGAAAATTATCCAAAAATTCCTTAATATATTATGTGGCTAATTCAATATTAAAATTTTTCAATGATATCAATTTAGTACCAAACTTTTTAATAGTTGATCAATTTAGTCATTCTAGCAAATTTTAATCGGGATGTTGACATCAAACATTCTAAGTGGCAAGGCTTACATCGACATAAACAATTCATATATATATATATATATATATATATATATATTTATCATTTTTTTCTTTCTTTCCTTTTTCCTTTTTCCTTTTTCCTTATGACAAGTGGTAGGCGGCCATAGGTAAGGGCCTTGCTCACCTATTGCAAGAGAGGACGACAGTCACCTTGGCAAGTATAGCTCTCGTTGACTTGGCATAGACGAGGGTTGCACGAGCAAGGGCGACATGCCTTGACTCTCGTTGGGCCGAGGCCTCACGAGATTTGGGGTGAGGGCTGATCTTTGAGGGCGACTAGGACTAAAATGGCTAATTGTCAAAAGGCCTAAAAGACTAAATTTGCACAATCAAAATATTTAAGATTGCATTGATCATCATATAATAGATTTAATGAAAAAACATGTCATTTTGGAGTGATGTAATGTCACAGAGATTACCTCAATGTAATTAGAAATCACAACATGATTCACAAAAGACAACTTCGACCTTTTGAGTTATTGGGTCGATTAGGCCTTTTTAGGATCCAGTATCAGCACAAACTCTAAGTTGAAATTGATGTGGCCCAAGTGTGATCACCCTTCAGAGCCATCTTATAAGATCTGATATTATTAGAATTCATCTTAGCTATAACTACTTCGACCCACCACAATTTCTTTGTTTGTCTTTTAAACAATGAGATGTAACACTTAATTATCAAAACCATAACTTTTATTGATAGTTGAGTAGCACACAAGCAATTCCAAAAATAAAAAAAAATCCACCACAATCTATCGATTTCATTAGATACCGAAAAACGAAATGACCTGTAACACTCAACAAGAAGGAAAACCCAAAATTCGTTATAACAAGAAAGCTTTAAAATGCAAGTTTATTTGTGTATTATTAGGCGTATGAAGCTAAACGAGATCAAATAAATCTCAAAGTTTGTATCCATTTTGCCTTCTCTTAGTGGCCATGGTCGCTCGTAGTTGTTGTCCTTGCTCTTCCTTCACCAAGGTTATCCATGCCCTCCACAGCCCGGCCACCAGCAGCCGCCGCCCTTTCCACTGCCTCCTCCTCCACCCCAACCCCATCCTCCTCCCTGTCCGCCTCCTCCACCGCCTCCACCACTACCACCGCCACCGCCTCCCCCTCCTCCACTCCCGCCGCCACTGCCGCCTCCTCCTCCTCCCCCACCACTGCCTTTGCCCCATCCGGAGCCCTTGCCACTTCCTCCTCCTCCTCCGCCGCCCGCCGCCGCCACCACCTCCACCACCACCCCCGCCCGAACCACCTCCGGCTCCACCGCTACTGCCTCTTCTCTTTTCCTTTTGTGCATCTTACTTTGTTTCTTGGCACCTCCAGGACCACCCCCTCCACTACTGCCGCCGCCGCCGCCTTTTCCTCCTCCTCCGCCACCACCGCCGCCACCATTAGTCATGGTTTCCGCTGCATCCTGCCAGGCGGGACTCTTGTCCTTTGCCTCCACATTGTCCACGAAAGCAACACGACGTCCACGGGAAGCCTCGTGAATGGAAGTTGCGTTGACTTCTGTCTCACCCTCTCTCACCCCGGCGACATGGAGCCCCGCGGTCACGCTTGGGAAACTCAGCGACCATGCAGCTACGAACAACGTAAACGTAAACAGCGCTCCGACGAAGCTCAAGATCTCCATGTCAAAACGCACCGGTCGAACTTGTCACTGCTAAAAATCAATCCGCGCCTCCTCTTTTATACACTTCTGCATGGGCCGAGCCAACCCCCATAATGGACACTGACACTGACAGCTATTTCGCAGAGAACAGTACCACCGAACCCTAAAGATTTCTTCCCTCACAAAAAAAGCTGCCAAAAGAACAAGCAGAGCGAGCGATGATGATGGAGAGCTTGGCTTGTGGCTTGTTGTAGCCCCGGATCACGTGAACCCAACTTGCATCTAGGGTTAGATTAGGTGGATCAGACGTGAAGCTTATCTCATCCAACGGCGCACAAGTTTCTTGTATTGATATGCCTATGGTCGCAAGTCATAGACTCTGTCCCCACCCATGTATAGATCTCTTCCCACTCAAGAAAAAGTGAATAGTGCGATGGAAGGAACGAGCACCAAGCCATGACCACACTAAATAATCCCTTCAACTCCCAGCTACGTTCATAGACAACTCCCAAGTCATTCGATTGGAGCTTCTTTTCCGTTACTTTTCTCTTGAACTGAATGGAGAGGAAGATCAAATTTAGAATTCAAACGTTTCGGATCCATTCTCTGAACTTAGCCCCATTATCATCCGGTTAACACGCATGTTGGGAGCCACTTCACATTCTATGTTCTATCTCCTCTGTTTTCTATTTTCAGCACAACAGAAGATTTACGACATTAGAGCTAGATACAGTCTTAAAAGAAAGCCTGGGAAGTATTCTGATTGCTCTCTGTGGTGGCGTGCCTTTCACTTGAAGGATGAAACATGCTACCAGAGGAGAGATCCACATGTGACCCGGTCCGTATAGATAAAAGACATTATGGAGGGCATGTGTGCGATGGGTTTACACCATCATTTCTCCATGTGATTCAACGGCTTGTCACGTTCGCAAAAATCATTCCTTGCGAAATGCTGATCTCTTTTTCTCTGGTCAATATCTCCATTGGGCAGAAAAAAAAAGACCCAAGGCAATTGCTCAACTGCATGTTCCTCTCGAATTATGTTGATAAGTTTTTAGTTCTGGACAAATTACATGCTAACCGCTATTTTTCACTCGACAGGTACTTCAGATGTAATTTGATATTTCCTATCGTCGGTATATGCCAAAAACATAATTAAACTGAAGTAACTAGCACCAACGCACGCATATATAAGCTGGTCGCTAACTTTGGGCTGAGGACTCTTCTTTTCTTTATTTAAACTGCGGTATCCTAAATTAGATTTCACATTATCGGGACTAATCCTTTTTGGCAAGGACACAGATGGAGATGACCTACGTATAGCTTTAAGTTCCCAACTTTGGAATCTTCTCTATTAGTACCGGTTCCGTGATTCTGAAATCTAGAATCCGTCTTATAGGGCCGTGGAACCAACCTGAAATTTGGAACTCGTGGGTCTCACAAGTTTCAAGGTACCGTAAACTATCTCAAACCTTTTCACAAAATTTTATTTATAATTTTAATACCCCTTTGACGTTCAATCTAAACACCTGTAATGTACGTGTTTATGTGATAGTAAAATAATCTCAAGACATAATAACACCAAAAGTAAAATACAAAAGATAGACACACCTCCTCCCTTCGGATCACACATATAAAAACGAAAAAATTTGTACAGGCAATCGAAAAATAACAAAGAGTTCATTGTATATGTATTTATTTGAATATCTTGTGGGGTGTCATAAATCTTTCGACAGTAATTCATGTATCAAGTCTATGGTCTGGGAATATAAGGGTGTGTATAATCCTAAATCTTGGAACCTACCTAGCGATTTCTAATATCCACTCTGAAATCTAACTAGCCATACTGGTGCTACAAATTTTGCAAGTTCTCTTGCACACCCGTAATAGTTCTTTTTCCTCCATCGCGTTAGCTCAAAGGGTATAGTCTGTTGCCTCAGAAAACTATCTCTCTCTCTCTCTCTCTCTCTCAATTTGTGTATGTTGGGGTCATGTGGTATGTTGAATTGGTATTCATGGACAGGACTAAATATGCAGCCAAAGTGAGTGAAAACTACACTGATATGTCAGGACGTTGGTTCTATAGACATTTCTTGCTTGCTAAGTACCTGGTTTTTTCGAACAAAAAAAGTTACTTGGTTTTTAAGGCGTGTGAAAGTCCACCAACAGGTTCTCAGTTCTAAAAAACCGGCTGATCGTACATCATAAAGAGGCCCCGTTAGAACTGAACCCAAGTAGCCCGAGTTTGTAAAGTAAACTATTCATCCTAACATCCGTAGGTGAAGCAAGTCCATGTGAACCCAATCCATATTATCTATTGAATGAGGTGGCCCACGTGAGGCCCGCCTAGTCTAATGGGCTCTCATGCACTAGATTCACTCGAGAATGACTCGTTTATCCATTACCATCGTTAATGCCACATTGCCTATGAATTGATTAACCAATATACTTGGGGACATGCGGACTATTGGCCTATGTCATTTGATTGGAAACTAATGAACCTAGGGTCGGCAATCTTTCACACAATCGATTTACACGATACATAATTAAACATATTGAGTACATATTAACCATGTTTATATCTTCAACCCATTTATACACATAAGACAAACTTATAATTCACGTTTGTGCGGGAAACATGATATGCAACCTATATGAACGCTACGAAAAGATTATTCATCGATGAGTTGATAAGAAACTAGTGCTAATGGTAATGGTGTCTCATTTTCTTAAGAGAGGAAAAAAATATTGTGCGGTTATGACATTGGACCTCAAACGATGTAGCTTTGTAACTCCATAAATTGCTTTCTATTTTTTGGGCCGAAAACAACATTAATTGTTTACGAAACAAATTACAAATACCAGCCCCCGATTTCTCTGGCTTCCTTTGGACCTTTTGGTTTTCTTGGACCCAAAAGCTTTGCTTCCAACCCACCACTATTCCTTCCATCCATCGTTTTGGAATCGGGCTTCGAACTTGTTTGGTTTTGGAGCTCCAAAGCGCCCAAGAGCTCTCTCAAGCAAATCTCTTTTTTGTGCACATAGACAAGACAGATTCTTCAACGCCGCTAATTCGGATTGTCTTGTCAACTTTCTCGGCCTTGTTTTCTTCCAAATTTCGTAATGCATTGCAAACGAGTGAAAATAGGAACCAAATTCGTACGAGCACATAACTTGCTCCATCAAGTATAAAACTCTTCGAATTTGATGGATTGAATTAATGTCTGACTTGTCAGAAAAAGGCACCGCCTCTCTCTCTCTGGAATTCTCCAGATTTCTCTCACTCTCTACTCCTCCAGATTTTCTCTCTAGAGAATTCCTCAGCTGCAAGTTGCTGACAAATAATCAGAAAGTTGTAATAAAATAATAATAGGAAGAGTGCGGAAGGTGGTTCATTGACCGACCTTACGCCCTATAAATAGGGCTCTTGTCCATGGAGAGTCGAGCGGCAGAGAGTCTTGTGTGTGAAGTGTGTGTGTGGAGTGCGTACGTGAGGTTTGTCGGTGTGTGTACGTGAGGTTTGTCGGTGAGTTGTGCTCGTGTGTGGTTTGTGAAGTGAGTGGGTGGGTGAGCAAGTAAAGTGAGTAGTTGTAAGAGTGTAATGAGAGTTTGTAATATTGTTTATAAAAAAAAAAAAATTATTATTTTACTTGTACATTCCATTTGCTTCTCAATATGACTAACTTGAAATTATTAGTAAATATAATATAATGAAGACATGTTATCATCATTGTACTTAAATATTAAAGCATTCATTTAATAGCTTAACTTCAAAAGTAGTTGCTTAAGATCCCACAAAATTTTCTTAGTATCAAAGCAGAAGATTCCGAGTTTAAGTCTTTCTCTACCACTATTTACCTCCCCAATTAATATACTTCCACTGCTTTAATCTAAGGGCAAGGTCAAAACCCACCTTAACTCTAGTAGTTCAAGCTTTTATACAGCATTTGCTGGTGATCCGATACAGTTTTATAATTATTAACCCTAAAAGCTTGCTTGCTCAGTGTTCTTGTTTGAATTACGGCACTTGCGCATCTTTTGGAGTCACCCTAGAAGCAAGGACATTCTTTTGTTCAGTAATTATCCTTTGTATTTGAGGCGGGAGGACTGTAATAGCCGATGAAAGTTAATCGATTAGGTGCTCAAACCTCCCAACAGCCTGTCGTTGCAACACCAGCGAACTCCACCAGTAAATGGCCTGCTACATGTCTCGGTATCATAGTAATGCAGAACATTTCCTATTCTAACCCTAATAGTAATAGTTTCTCGCATTCGCGATAACGGCTTGCGTACTCCTGCCAGCTTTTCAATCTTCAAAGTCTTCGACCAAAAAAAAATATATCTTCATAGTCAACAACACTGACCTCATCCTCTTATAGGTGGTTTCCGGCTGTTTCCAGGTCGGAACTCGAATGTGAGGTTATGAACTCTCTTTCCATATTTTATCAACAAGCTGCAGCTTATCCATTAGCCAATGAATCCTTTCGAGGTCAACGCACCGGAAAAACCCAAATGGAGAGAATTCGTTTGGTGCATCGGGTCATTATCTTCACCAAACTCCGATTGCTTGCCGCAACTGTAGTTTAAACCTGGGGTCCTCCGGTTTGACCCGATCAAGGGATGACAAGATAACGTTCGCTACTGGTTGCTGATTCTTTGATCAAATCACATATTCTTCTGGGAAAGGAAAAAATATACATTGCCGTCGCATCGTCGGCTTGATCTTTTTGTGGCTGTGAGTTCAACAGGGCGTATCATTGAATTTTAAATGCAAATTGTGACTCATGTGTTCGTGAAGGATGAAGTTTGCGTTGGTCTTGCTTGCCGTGCTTCCCTTGGTAGGTGGAGAAGGGGACTCGCATTGATGTGGTAATTGGTCGACTCGGTTCTAGGAAGATACAGCAGTTCACACCATATTTCTATCATTATAAGGATTTTCCAATATTATTATGAAGACTCATGAGTTTGAGTGAAGAGTACACCAAAAATGGGTGAAGTTCTTCTGAGTCCTAAATCTTATCAATGGACTAATTAGTTTATAAGAGTTTTTCAAGTTATTCCATGGTTCAGGCACATAAAATCATATCGATAAGGAAGCATATACAAAATGATACATTATTGAAACGATGAAAGGCTCTCTTCCAAAATGATACAGCCATATATATATTGCTCCATTCTTGAGCGGAGGAAATTTGCTCCAACCATGTCTATGCCTCAAATTGGGATGGATGGTTTCAATTTCAAGGTTAGTTTCGAACAAAAAAAATCTGAAATCTACCTGGTTGGGACCTATTTCAGGTTTCTAAAACTAGGAATCAAATAGGCAACCCTTTGGAATGGCTTGGAACTGAATCGATTGGTTCCACTGTAGTCCCAAAAACCGAGTTGCAATTTATTTTTTATTTTTATTTTTTTTCCAATTTAAAGATATTTTAACTTATTTTTAAATAGTTGTTACATTAGCTTCCAATTGGCAAAATGGTTGAAGCACTTCAAGACCTTCAACATCACCGATAATTGAATCTCCTTTACTACGACTTCTATATGTTATTTTTCAAAGGGATAAGTGCATTGAATTTTAAAACTTTCAAAAATGTAATTATATCTTAAAACTTATCACGAAAATACAATTGAGTTCTAAAACATTCAAAAAGTGCAATCAACTCCTAAAAATTGTCTCGAAAGTGTAACTTAGTTTTAAAACTTTCAAAACTGCAATTAAGTTCTAAAATTTGTCACATACAATTGAGTCATAAAATTTTCAAAAGTACAATCAAGTCATAAAATTTGTCAAAATGGTTCAATCAAGTCCTTATATTAATTACACTTTTTGAAATTTTTAGGACTCGATTGCACTTTTTGAAAGTTTTTACTATACTTTTGTAACAAGTTTTAGAACTAAATTACACTTTTTGAAAATTTTAGGTAACAAACTTTAAGACTTTCAATGTACTGATCCATTTTTCAAATAAGATTGAAGATAGGTCAAAAGCTAGTTCAACCTTACTAATGAGGGTGCAAATGGTAACATTTCTATTTTAGGAAATAATTTCTTTTCAATTTTTTTTTTTTTCAATTTATATTTCCTGGAATAATTTCTAAGTAAAATAACACATTTGATAACTATTTAAAATTTATATTCTTGAAATAGAAAAATAATAGGAATACGTTTAGTACGATCAATAAAAAGAATAGGAATGTGTTTGACCATCGCCAACCACCACTGTTGACCGCTCGTCGAGTGCTGTTGCCATTGCCTTCCAGTCGGCGGCAATGGTTGGCCGGTGGCGATAGTGGTTAGTCGGCAATCTGTAGTTGGCGGTGGTTGGTGACGGAGGGCTATCGGTGGTCGATGGCGGTGGGTTATCGGTGTTCAGCGGTGAACGGTAGTTGGTGGCAACTAGCCGGCGAATGGCAGCCCACGGGGAGCAGCAAAGAAGAAGAAGAATAAATAAATAAATGGCTTATTTCTAAAATTGTTCCCGAAAACAAAAAAATGCTTTTTTCTATTTCTTGTTTTTGTTCCAAATATATCCCCTAGCTACTTTTCTATCCCAAAGAATAAAAAAATTAGTTAAAGTTATCAAATAAATTTCTGTTCTTTTTTGTTCTAAGAATTAAAAGAACAGAGGAAGTTCCCATGCGCTACCTTGGTGGATTGTAAGTTATGAACATCACATCTATACAAATTTAACTAAATAAATAGTTGATACCCATGTTTGTAATCTACCAAATGAATGATGGTTGGTGTAAGTTTAGAATATGCTTTGGTTAATCTCGTGGAATCCATTATGAAGGAACGAACTTATAAGTATGGATTAGTTGCACAAAGCACGTTTGATTTGTATAGTACGGAGCTCTAATATTGTGTTGTGTGCTCTGCTCATTGAATCTATAACTTGCATATCGCCTGGTTAATGGGGTTAATGAAGTATTACGCATCGAAAAATTGCATTAGTGTGGGAATAACCTATTAAAGAGCGATTTTCTCGTAAGAAAAGAATAGGGCTTTGCCGTGGTGAAGGATTTTCTACAGTTTTGTTGCACTCTTTCAAATAATAATAATGATGATGATGATGATAATGATATTGATAATGATAATAATACAAGGATTCAGACTTCGTGAACGACGATCAGTCCGTTAATACCCTAATCATCTTTCTTATACTTTGCTGTACATGAAGTCTTAAATTTGGCCTTTTTATTTAGAGATTGCGTGCTTCAACCCAAGTCGGCAAGAGAATTTCTTTTTATTTATTTATTTCCCTGAACAGAGAAGAACACGAGGAATATTTTAAATTACAAATAGCTCATATAAAATTATGAAGATGAGGACGATTTTTGTTAAGAGATCTTAATCGATCTTATAAATTAATTTTTATAAAGTCATATGTGAAAGGGAAACTTTGGAGAAGAACGAAAAAAGATGAGCTGGCTGCTTAAAAATATAACATTGTCTCGCAAAAATATTAATTGTAATGATTCAGCTCTGAGATGCAAACGATCACAACAAAACATCTTTTAAACAACCTTCAATGATATGTGCACGTCAAAATAAGTCAGTAGTGACATTAAATTAAAACGGTCTAAAATTATAGATCTCCAAATGATAACTTGGTTTGAAAGATTAATAGCTTCCATGCTTTCATTCTTTAATAAATAAAAACAATTCATCTTGTTTTGAGAGAGAGAGAGAGAACCCTTTGGGAAAGAATGAAAAGAAAAAGGTCTACCATGTCAGCGACATAACTTGCCAGAATAAAATCTTTCTGTACATGTAAGAGAAATTCTTTTTGGCCTTAATGCAAGTTGGACGGTCTGAAAATGCGTGCGGTTCTCCAACTAGGATGAGTTTTTCTTAGGCCTATTGCCTATCCAATCTCAACACGAGTGCAAAGGATATGCAGATCAACTCAAATTGCGCCCACTTGTGGCACCAACACAAAGCAAATGGAATTAACAATGGATGTGAGGTCACGGTGACCTTACTCATGCTGTTATTCAGGTCCATGGACCTAGGAAATATATGTGTCCATATCCATCGGGTTGTTGTACAATTACGTAAGTCTCACGGCCAATTAAAAAAAATAAAATACAATAACACCATTAGTTTTGAAGGTCGCACTGGCGCAGGTGAGCTACAATCTGAATGGATAATATCGTGCTAAAGGAGGATTCAGGTGGGGTTGCCTGGTGTGATGTCACAGTCAATTGGGGATTTCGATTACTTTGATTTCAGATTGTTGTGCTAGTAAGAGAATGGATCTCGCGTGACTTCAAACCAGCATGAGGCCTGTTAAATCGCACGGGTACAAGTAAGCCGCAATCAGGGCAGATAATATCGGGAGATCGATGAACTCGGGTGGGTAGTGCTTGATATATGTGCGAGACATCAGGCTAACAGCTTGTGTGGTCATGATTGTGATATGATCGAGATTACCAATTCAAAAGTACGAATTGATGAGGCCATTCTTTTGGGTTTCCTAAGGGAGGGGTTTTCGTCGTGAATCATTAAGAATTACCAATTGAAGGATGATCCCATTGGACCCTGTCCTTTTCGACGAGATGAGGATAATGTCAGCTATTGGAGGTCGCCCTGTCAAAACAAAGTGATCCTTGAGGCATTAATAAGATTTTTTTGAGATGGACGGTTCACCAAATCTACTTGGAGAAAGTGTTAACCACATTGCTTTCAGTTTTTGCCAATTTGCTTAGATTAAAATGGGACAACTTGGAAAATAATCATCACGGGCCATGGTCGAATATATTGAAAAGTTATGTTTATTTTTTCAAAAGAATCTTGTAAACTTAGCAAGCGTGATGCATGTTTTAGTTTTCCTTTGATCCGCCAATAGTGAAAAGTTCATACAAGAGCACAAATCCAAATTCGGCAGTTGGCATCTATATTTTGCTAGACGGCAAACCGCGTGATGCGGGACAGCA
Source organism: Eucalyptus grandis (assembly GCF_016545825.1). Taxonomy (NCBI): domain Eukaryota; kingdom Viridiplantae; phylum Streptophyta; class Magnoliopsida; order Myrtales; family Myrtaceae; genus Eucalyptus; species Eucalyptus grandis. The sequence continues at coordinate 37,591,198 of NC_052620.1, read as the reverse complement.
ATAAAAATAAGACAATTTTAATAATATATGACAATATTATATTTCAATATTATATGACAAATTATCAACCGAAGCTAGGTGTTTTAAACATACTTATCAAATATAATTATGTAAGGAGTACTTAAAACAAAGTTTGTGTAAATTTTGCTAACACATATTGCCACGTTGAACCAATAAAAAATGTAGAAAATGAGTTGAGATTTTAGGATGAAAATGTATAACTCAAAACAAAGGTGATAAATAAAATCACAATTAATAGCATATTATAATAACCATACTCATCTCACAAATCACACCCTCAACGACAGGGGAAATTGTCCAAAAAGTCATAAACCTATTGCATTTTTACTAATTGAATTCTAAACCTTTTAATTTTGCCAATTCAATCATAAATATTTTTACTTTCTTGTCAATTGAGTCCATCCGATTAATTTTGGTTGGAAGATGCTAACGTGGATGTCGGCGGTGCCATGTAGGATTGTTGGCATTGACATTAACAATTTTTAATAATATTTCATTTTTTAAACTTTTTATTATTTTTTCTGTTTTTTTTTTCTTTTTGGCTTTATTCTTTTCCTTTTCTAGTGGCTAGCCACTAGCCATAGGCAACTACTGGCCACAGCTAGCCAGCTAGCCTTGCCTATCACAAGGAAGGCCCAATCGAGCTTGGGCAAGCCCAGCGAGGGAGCCCTCACCCAAGCGTGGCCAAAGAAGGGTCACCTAGGTGAGGCCAACCTACGCCTAGGCCGGGCGACCTTGCCGAGCATCGATTGGACGACAACGACACCAGTGAGGTGCGCTTGGCTTGGGTGAGGGCCGGCCTCACCAAATCTGGTGTGGGCAAGGCCGACACTCACTTGGGCGAGGGTAAGCCTTGACGAGGGCTCCCCTTGCCCAACGAGGCCGCCTTAGCCTAGGCACAGGTCCAAGTGACCCTTGTTGAGCCACGCTTGGGCAAGGGCTCCCCTCACCGGGGCTCACCCTCACCTAACCAAGCCTCGCCTATGGCCAGTCACTAAAAAAGGTAAAGAAGAAAGTCAAAAAGACAAAAAAGAAAAGAAAGAAAAAGGGGGGGGAAGAGGAAAAAATAATAAAAATTCAAAAGAATACTATTAAAAATTGTCTACTTCAATGCCCAGCAGTCTTTGTGACACAGCCGGCATTCACGTTGGTATTTTTCATTCAAAATTGGCCAAATAGACTCAATTATAAAGAAGTGAAAATATTTATAACTGAATTGATAAAAGTGCAATAGGTTTATGAATTTTTGGACAATTTTCCCCTCAACAACATCTAGAAAATCCATGAATATTATAACTTGTTATGGAGAGGAAATAATGAAGAGATGGTAAGGGTTACGTAATTGATTCTTCTTCGGTAGAAAATATTTGATGGAAAACTTATCTTAGGCAGCAGCCCACGTCGAGAATTATTATAGTTAATCTCTTTCCTTGTAAGGAGAATTATTTGAACTTATAACAACGAGCCTGTTTTGGGCCCCATCTCCTTTGACTTCTTCCTTTTTTTTTATTTAACTTGCTGTTACGCATCACTTATTAAAACTTGAAGTGTATTTTAGATTTGGAAATTTAACCCAGCTGATAGAGACCATTTCCTTGTAATTTCTATATATAATATGAAAATGACAGTGTTTTGAAAATGGAAAAAATTGTATTTTAGCGTTTATAACAAGTGTAAAGGGGCACATGTTAATAACATCCTCATCCTAAACAGGTACATCTCTTGAGGCCCATAAGAAAGAGGAAAGGCTCCTATTGGTGATGAATAAGATAGTTTAAAAAGATATAACACCACAAACAACTTCTAAATTTTAACTCTATATGTAATGTGGTTCATAAATTTGTTCGATATGATTTATGAACTTTACCTCAATATGTATGTGGTCCATTAACTTTTGAGTTTGTTCAATGTGATCCATAAATTTTAGCCCAATGTGCAATGATATTCCTGAACTCATAATTTATTTAATGTGCTTTTTATACTTTTAATATATGTTCAAGTTAGTTCCTAAATTACATGAAAATATTCACTATTATCCTTCTATTAATTATAGTTTAGAGAAAATATTGAACATCTTCATAGTCGTGAGACTAAAATGAATATGAATTAAAAGTTTAGGAATCATTTTGAACAAATTGTAAGTTTATGGATGATATTATACATTGGATTACAATTTATGGACCACATTATACATTGAGCTAAAATTTAAAAATCATTTGTGTCACTTTTCCTGCTTAAAAATATGTTATCACCCAAGCTCCTACCTCAAAAGCTTATGCTAAAACGTGCTTCGACATGACACGCGTCGTGTTCAGCTACAAAGGACATAAAAACAAAACAAAATGGCCGTTGGTCATAATTTTCACACTATAGAAACCTAAGCAGTAGCAGCCTATTTACTAAGTAGTTGATCGGGCAAAGCACTTCACAAATGATGACACGATTTTTTAGGGGAAACGAGTTTATAAAATCACTCAAAAAACAGAAAGAATAAGTCCATTGTGGGGAAGATATCGAGCGTGAGTTCGAGCAGGCCGTGTAATACTAAAGACATCACGGAGGACCAATGGATGGCTGGTGAAATGAATCTCGAGGGCAAGGGACGCAGTTAGAACCGAAAATAAGAAATGGATTATTCTAATAACTTGGCTCCATAATGTGTTGCAATATATATACACACACACACAGAAATAATGTATACAGGAAAGTCAGTAATCTAACTTAACAAAGAAATTAGCAATCGTAACTCGATGCGCAAGTAATACTGAGTTTGCAAACAATGTATTTGAATACTGTGGGCGCTTGAAAATTCAAGAAACGTAATAGATACAAGTAGCAATGGCATTAAAGTGGAAACAATCCCGATCGGTGCATAAGCCAGTCATTACACAAAACAGATGCAGACATAATCACATCAAATAGATTATCGGGTTGTTGTTGTTGTTGTAAGGTGCCAATTTCATTAATAGTTTCTCTAACTTTTGACTAACTTGGAAAGTACCAAATTGCCATTTCCATCGAAGTTCCTAAGCTAGAAAAATGATGCCTGGATCAATTGTCTAATATGCAAGTTCATTCGTGCACACCCAAGCAAGCAATTTGGCAGTACGTCCCCACCTGGGGACCCATTCTTCATGAATAACTACTTAGATATAAGGTCCAAAAATCAAATCCCTCGTGGCCATGACCTACCCTTTAGAACTCCAATCAAGGTAATGAAAGTACAAAACTTAGCGATCATGTCCCTAAACTTACAAATCACACCCTGCAATGTACTTTCAATATATATATATTATTTAGAATCTGTTCGTTTCATGGAAAATAACTTTTAGGAAAAAAATTTCCGGATTTTTTGACATTTGTTTCATGGAAAATGACTTGCTTGGGGAAAATATTTTCCATAAAGGGAAAAAAGTCTTCTAAACAAGGAGAAAATGTTTTCCATTTTTGAAAAATGAAAATTATTTTCCTCACTTGAGCTCTCTTACTCACACCCATCGGAGCCCTCACTTACTCCTCATTCTCTTTTTTTTTTTTTTTTTTTTTTAATTTTTTTAAATTCAATTTTTTTTTGTTATTTTCTTTATTTTCCTCTTCTTCTTTATTGGCTAGTCGCCGGCCATGGTGATGGCCAACACCAGCCACAGGCGAGCCTTGAGCTCGCCAATGAGCATGAGGCTCACCAAATCGGCGGGCATGAGCCTCACCACAAGCTTGAGCTTGCCGCCTCGGGCCTCTTTAAATTGGCAAGATTGAGCTCAACAATGTGCGAGCCTCATGCTCGCCAGCCTCACTGATCTGGCGAGCGGTGAGCTTGAGCTCGCAAGTGGGAAAATCTCATGCTTGTCGATGAGACACCACTTCATTTTCAAGTTTCACCGAAATATCGAAAAATAATGATATTTTCTTGGAAAATGACTTTTTAAAAAAGAAATTTAAAAAGTTACGTTTTTCATGAAACAATTGAAGCCTTAATTGATGTACATTTGTTAGAATTTCAACAATTCTCAGATAAATTGCTGATGTGACAAATACGTGGCCAATTTTTCGCACACCACGCCATTTCCCTAAGGTCCCCTTGTCGGCATTTCGTCCAAATATCGATTGGGATTCGGTTTAGAGTGCACTCGACCGAAAAGAAACGCAAATTAAGTTCATTGGGTGATTGAAGTCAAAGCTTGGCGATTCGATTGCAAAACTTAAATAAAATCTAGCGATTAAAATTGACTCGGTTGCGAGCGAACCTCGCCAGTCTCCATATCTTATGTCGCGATCTCTTTCTCCTACATGTCCAGTATGTAGTATCAGTTTTTCCCCGTTGAAAACTGATGTAACCGACAAACACGAGACGACACTCTCGTGTCGGCCAATGATCCGCCGGCTGGAGTTCGAATCGCTCAGCGTTGATTTCAGGGCGGCTAACGTGAAGCAAACGGAAGGGGACTTTTGACTTTCGGGAACGCTCGACGATCTCGGGTTTGTTTATTTTGCTCCATGGGGCTAGGGTAGTAATTAATAATAGGTACACCACATGTCACGTCTCAACATTGCATCTACCTACTTTAGAGTTATCAGCGTGCTTGGTGAATCTCATCGACCAGAATGATTCAAACCGCTAAAGCACGCGAATCCCATGTAATATCATATGGTAGAGTCCACTGCCTCTATATAATCTAGAGTTTCGAGATCACGAAATGCCTTTTACACAACCGCCATCATATTCTTCTTAAATAAATTGAGTTAATCCCATTTAACAAGAAATTGCATATTTCTGTATCTTAATTCAAGGTTTGTATGAATATCATCGGTTTAAGAGTTATTCATTTAAATTATTGAATACCATCGGCCCCTTAGCTTTGAATTCCAAATGTGAAAAATAGCCTCGGTGCAACCTATTTATCCACAACAAGGCTATAAAAGCCGCAACAGCTATGATAAAACTCACATCAATATGCTATTCGGGCGTGATGTCCCAAAGTTTCATGAGGAATTTGGAAGGAAAGGTGAAAAAAAAAAGAGAACAATATAGGTTGTATTTGTTATGGGGAAAATTTCTTGATAAAGAAAAATGTTTTTTTAGAAATCATTTTTAAGAAATTTTTTATCTCTTCAGGTTAGAGATTTTATTTTCCTAACTTTAAGCATGCATATTTTCTTTCATCGAAAATGGTTTTCCATTGTTTAATTGTTTTCAGTAGACCAAATACTAGAAAGTCCAGAAAATTAATTTGCAAAAAAATCTTTCACTCAAACTAACGCACCCTAAGAAGCAATTTTGGAGTCAATGAAGTACGTTAAAGTATCTAACACCGCTTTTCTACATGGTCTAAATGCTCTTTAAATACACACAGTCTTCTTCCACCAATGAGATTAAGCCATGCTTTGTCTTGGTGTACTATGTGTGTGTGGCCTCGTATGTGTCAAATTTCACATGTCATTCATAATTTGACTTGCACTTGAGAGAGGTATCAAAGTATCCCATATTGCTTGTCTTCAGCATATATATTTCGGCCTCTTTCAATTTGTTTTTTTTGTTTTTTTTTTATCTCTTTCAATTTATCAAAGAATAAAAACATCAATTTAATGATGGAACTAATCTATTTTAAAAAAAAAAAAAAAAAAAAACAAATCATAAATACGTCGTTTTCTAAATTTCAGTTGCAGAATTTTTCTTTTTTCACATTATCAGTGTACATAATAATAGTCTACGAAAAAACTCCTTGAGGAATAAAAGAAACAATTTCTTAATCATCATGTCCTCAGAGCATAATGCGATTTTTTTTCAATTTGTGTGCTAGCAATAATAATAATAAAGAAAGATGCCATTTTGTTATTAAGTTTTAGTGACGACTAACGCACGCCATCTTGCCTCGTTTAAACCTTTTTTTAGCAATGATTAATTATTTTTTGAGTTTTATTAAGGACCAAAAGAAGAGGTCAATCGACAGATTGAGCTATATCCTCAGCTGAATATGACGGGGACACGGACCGAGTAAAAGATCACACGTCAATTCAATATTTACTTTCTAATAATAAAGTATCAAAAGGACCAATTACTTTGCCATAGGTGATTTAAAACCTGCATTATATAGCCCAGCTCTATATCACAGGGGATTGACTGAGTTATATGCTGCGAAAGCATAATCCCCATATGATATGTTACCTCATTATTATATTTTTTCCACCGAACATTACCTCATTAATTAGCATAGAATTAAAACAATTAAGGAGCTAAGGTAGGCAGTCTAAATCGAGACTTTGGGAGCATGCTATCGTTCGCTTTGGGAGCGGTTCCATCCACGTCCGCACAGCTTTAAAATGCATTGCGTTAGTTCAAATATTGCGTAAGACTTATTTTCTATTGCAGGAATTGCCCATAATTAGGTGGTATGGAACCCCATGGAACCGCAAGGATATTTGAAACCCGACATTCTTACCCTGTCTCTCATACTGCCTAAAGTAGGCAATCTCACCTGAACGTCGTTTACTCCTTGCACTATATTGTTTGCTCTAGTCACGGTTCACGCATGTCCTTAAGGCTTTATGCATGAGACTTATCTACCAATTCAACAGCCCATATTGAGATGAGTTATGATTGGCGGTATACGTAAAATTCAATAAGGAGATGATAGGGAGTTGAAATATGAAGGGCAGGGAGTTGAAATTTATGGTGCATAACTTTTGACAGAACGAAAAACAATTAACTCAAAGTTTATAGGCGATAATACCGTGCTGTTATACACAAGATGATCGTACTTCAAGTCATGAAGGAAGCTTCTCGATAAGCACAAAATTAATTAGGTATCCATACTTTTCTCATTCTAGAATTTATGATAAACATTGCAAATTTTATGAATTGTCTCTATAGATTTTTCTCAAAGCAGTCTATACTCAGTTGATAAGATTTTAGTGGGCATTCCTATATGAGAAATTTTTTGTGTGTGCCCTAACTAGGTTCTCCCACCCTGCCACCCTAGGATATTTTTAATGGTTTTCATTCATGTTTCAAAGCTAATTGATCAATTACTAAAAATGTAAATTCATTTTCAAAATATAAATATTCAAACTCCTCTTGGTTACATGGAATATTGTTAGCCAGTGTTTCTTAACTAATCCTTAAAATAGAAAAGTCGCATCATCAATTCTAGGGAAAAGTTTCAGGAAATTTCTATATATATTACATTAATGTTAATTTAGTCATAAATTCTTTAATTATGTTTATTTAGTTTTAAATATTTTGATTTAGTGAAAATTCAATCTTTTTAGCTAATTTTGTTTAGATATTATTAACGTGAATGTCGATGGATTGATAACTAAATCTTGAGATGACAACTCAATGTCAATCAAAGTCCGATCTACTGGCGATTAACCAGCACCCTTTTTACATTATCCATCATGTAGATTTACAACTTCGTAGTTGACCTAAACTTGTTATTCGTGGGGCTCGTCGGGGCTCATCCAGTATTATATAATCCCAAGTACATACACGAGAAATTGCTGGAAGAACGAACGAGTGGCGTGTTCTCATTGGACGAAGCTCGATTTTGTATGACAATCGGACACGTCTTAGCAATGTCTACACTAATTTTATGATGGAGAGCACGTACCAGCTACAATGCATGAGTTACACCGGAAGGAAGATGTTCATTTAGTATACAGTTTGTCCAAAGATAATATGAAGTGTGTGTGCATGCCTGCGACGTGTAATTAAAATAAAAGTGAATAAAAAATTTATGTCTAGGTTCACTTTAGATCCCTGAATTTTTTTTTTCATTTTTTTTATTTAATATGGTGCCCAAACTTTTTAAATAAGATTCGGTATCATTTTTCGTTGAATTCAATTTCAAATCGTATTTTTACGAACGGGATAATCTAGATTAGTCATAAAGAGGTAAAAAAAACATGCAATCAGCATCGTTGGGATTTGATAGGTGTAGCTCCTTTCCATTTTACTTATTTCCCCATCTTTCCTATTCTCCATTTGTTCCTTATTCTTTTTGGCTGCGGACCACGTCCTACACCGCTACCTTCGCGGTTGTTGGTAACTCGCCATCCACCACCACCACCACCACCAGCCCCACCTTGCGCAGTCCATCTCGCCTCTCTTTCTAGCCATCCCACTAGCCGCGGATCAGAACCTGCAGCGTCGAACGGAGGCGGTGGGGCGAGCCTATGATCCGGGGCGCTGCAAGCCTCGAATTTGAGGCGTCGTGTGGCTACTTCCACCATTGAGTTGCCGCCGCCGCCGTTACTCGCACTGTCATCACCACCGTTCTCTTTCTCTCGCTCTCTCACTCTCCTGCATGCACGGTCGCGTCGACACTGAGTTGGAGGTCTCTCGAGGCTGCAACCTTTGTCTTGCAAGATGGCGGCTTCCACGACAGAGCTTGTTGACTTGCTGCTGGGGGGTGGAGAGAGAGAGAGAGGAGCATGGCCTGGGGTAGGACCAGTTGCGGTAAAGGCGATGGTCGGTGGTAAATGAAGGAGACAAGTTATAATTTTTTTTTGGGGGGTCAAATAGACAAATAGACCTTCTTTTTCTTTTTTTTCTGGATCAGAGAGACAAGTTTGACTTCTTCTTCTTAAATAAAGTTTGGCTTCGAGAGCGACGTTTGTAGGTGATATTCGGAGTAACAAGTTATCGGTGCTTCTTTATGAATGAATGGTGTATGATTTGTTTTTTTGCTCACGCAAATTTGTACTAAAATGCAACGTGAAGAGTGTTTTTCCAATGGAATTTGCGCTAATCAACTCATCAGATTTAAAGACACACATGGCCCGCCTTCATTGTCAATGTTTGTGTAGACTTCTTATAGGGAAACTGTCTAATTGATCCCAAACTTATTATTTGGATGCCAATTTGAACATATATTTTTCAATTTTACCAATTTCCAGCGCAAAATTTTAGTGTATTGGCCAGAAGGACTATACTAGAATTTTGCACAAAGACTTATATTAGATTAGCAATTTTTTTTTTAAAAGAAGATTAAATTTGTATCAATATAATAGGTTTAAAAGATTGATGGTGTCTGCCCTATATCTTTGAAAGTTCAAAAGTAATCTTGAAAGGGCGCGAGGGTAGTGGAGTTTAATCACTTCACTCCATCGACAACCAAAAATAGAACTATTTAACTCATAACCTATCGCTTGAGCTTGTGGCTCCTCTGTTTAGTCAAAAAGAAGAGGAGTGAGCTTAGACCTTTACTGTTTCCTGGTATGATAAGACATCGAAAAACGAGGACAAGAGGAGAAAGAGCCTACATATATGTGTATTTACATAACGCACTAAAATATAAGGGACTATATTTTAATAGAAAGGAAGAAATTAGAACATACCAAGAAAGGAACTATAATAAAGAGAGTTCTATTGCAAGTTAAATGTTTAACACACAATGTTGGACATAACGTATTGGTAGAAAACACGTAGTACTTTTTATTGGTAAAATTACCAAAAAGTCCTAAACCTATTGCAATTGTGCAAATGCAGTCCTAAACTTTTTTTTGCTAATTTCATCCTAAATTTTTTATAATTGTGTCAATTCAGTCCATCCGGCCAAAATTGATTAGCCGGTGTTGACGTGGATGCTGACCATCCAGCAAATGCTGACGTGGCATTTTTAAATTTTAATTTAATTTAATTTTTCGAATTTTTAATTTTTAATTTTTTGAATTTTTGAATTCTTTTTTTCCACATCTTCTCCTTCCCCTAGCCGGCCGGAGGTGAGGGCCGCGAGGGCAAGGGCCCGCCAGATCCGGTGGGACCTCACCCAACCAAGGTGAGGGTCGACCTCGCCGGTGGTCGGCGAGGTTGCCATCGCGCAAGGCCTCGCCTAGCCAAGGCGAGGGTCGACTCGCCGGTGGCCGGGGAGGTTCCTTGCCTAGGGACAATGAGGCTCAACCTTGCTATGGCTAGGCGAGGCCAAGCCTTGCCAGATGTGGCGACGGCGACCTTGCAGTTGCTGGGCGAGGATCGCCTTCGCCAATCGCCGGTGATGGCAAGCCTCACTAGTGGCCGGCAAGGCTGACCTCGCCGGCCAGAGGAATGAGAAGGTGGAAAAAAAAAAAGAATTCAAAAATTCAAAAAAATATTTAAAATTTTGAAAAAATATTAAAAAATATTAAAAAATTGCCACATTGGCGTTCGCTAGCCGGCGTCCACATCAACACCGGTCGGCCAATTTTGACCGGATGAGCTGAATTGACAAAATTATAAAAAGGTTTAGGACTAAATTGGCAAAAAAAAAACTTATAATTAAATTGGCACAATTGCAATAGGTTTAGGATTTTTTTGGTAATTCTCTCACTTTTTATTGTACGATGATATATCAGAATATTTGGAAATAACCCCACTCTTTATGTTGGATTTGACATCTAGGATTTTTTTACATTTGGATTTGGGTTGATTTAAGGGTATGAACTTCTAGTTTTTGTTGTTTGATTTCATTATTGAGATCATTAATGTTGATAGGTTTGGATACAGATATCTTGTTTCTATCAAGAATTTCTTTGAGATCGTAGGGTGCAGTGTTCTTGGGACAGATTTTTATAGAAGATTATAGTATATCTAGATATTCTTTTTTGGCTTAGATTTTTTAATTTGTGATGTAAAAAAATTCCTCATCCTTTATTAATACTTTTGTTTTAGGAGTTAAGTCATTAGAAAAAGGATATTTTAATTTTGAAGAGGTTCCATTTTCTTTAATGTGAACTCTTTTTCTTCGAGAAAGTGTTCTAACGATGTGTCATCATTAGCTGCAGTTAGGGGTAAGTAATCAGGTTCTTTACAGGTTCCACCTAGAATCTAGAACCTACTATCAGGTATAGGTTCCTCATTTTTTGGAACCTAAAACCTAGAACCTACTCTATCATAGGTTCCAGGGTCCAACAAGTTCTTTTTTTTTTCTATTTCATTTTTAGTTAAACAAAACGAAAATGAACGTCATAATAATAAACAAGCTTGTCATTCATCAAAGAGAATATAAAATGAACAAAAGAAGAAAAGAAATTCTTGGCAAGGAATTCAACTAGATAAAAGTAAGGGTGAACGGTTCCAAGTTTCGTACAAGTTCCACTTGAAACTTGAAATGTACTCGTTGGAACAAATTCCTCATTTTTTGAAACCTGAAACCAACCTTACATACCCTAGAATTTGGAACTTATCATGCCATAGGTACCCAGGTCCCACTTATATTATTATTTAAATGATTATAATTCACTAATATAAAAACACGAAAAAATATGAACATTAATAAAGTAAAAATCTTAGTAATAAAATGGAAACTCGGACTAGTGCTTTCAATTATACACTCATCATAAAAAAATATGGAATATCGTAAGATCGCATGAAGACATGGATCAAGAAAATATTAAAACTTGTTCAAGATTCTAGGTTCTCGGTTCCAGGTTCCAAGTTCCTTCAACTAAGAATTTAGAACCTACCCGTTGAAACAGGTTTCTTATTTTTTAAAACCTAGAACTTACCCTGCATACCTTGAAACCTAGAACTTACAGGTTCATACCGGTCCAATTTTCAAGTTCCAAGTCCTACCCTAAAATCATACTCACCCCTAGTTGCAACCATGGCTTCATTGAGTTAATAAAGATCATCATCAATTGATTACCCATTGAGTCTTTTATTTTATTCTACAATAATTAGAGAAATGTCCCATTTTCCCACTAGTATAACGTTTAATATCTTTGCTGATTTTTCTTTTTGTTCTTTGTTTAGGTCTATTTTGTTACGGCTTAGATTTGTAAGTTTTAGATTTTCTGTTTACTATTTGTGGAGGACAATCTCCTCTGTGTTTTTTGATTGTTTGTTCATATATGAGGGATCATATTGACCACAAAAATTAGCTAATTTATTTTTTGTAAATTTTGTTCTTCTTTAAGTTGTCTTTGTAATTTGATTGTACTACACCTACTCATTCCTCGTTTTTGGACGTTAGTTATTAATTCTCTATATGAGAGGATTTGATAGGGTATTTGGCTATTAAAATCTCATTTGATTTTATTACAAAGTTAATCTCATATTAAATATGATAATCCTGCTAAAAGTTTTTCTTTCTAAAAAAGTTGATCTCAATCTAGTTTGACCAAGACTCTTGTGAAGTAGATATTTTTATATTCTACTAATCTTCCTAAAGATTTGCGTTTGAGATTTAAGAAGAGGTCTTGATTAGAGGTGAGCAGTTCTAGAGTCCGTACAAGTTTCATATGGAACTTGGAAGCTACTAATTGGAACTAGTCCTATTTGTTAGAATTGGTTACTCAATTTTGAAATTTGGAACCTACCCTATATACCCTAGAACCTAGAACTTACCATATTATAGGTTTTAGGGTCTACTCAAGTTCCACCTATTTTATTAATTAAACAATTGCAGTGATTAAAATACTTGTCGCTACAATGTATTGATCATAAAGACATATGAAAAAAATGAACATTAATAAAATAAAAGTCTTAATCATAAAGTGGAAGCTCAAATTGGTGATTTCAAATTATGCACTCATCATTGAACAATATAAAATATCGCAAGATCGCGCGAAGACATGAACCAAGAAAAATATTAAAACTTATTATAGGTTCTAGGTTCTAGATTCCTCTAACTAAGAATTTGGAACCTACATATCAAAACAAGTTCCTCATTTTTGAAACCTAAAACCTACCTTACATACCTTGAAACTTGAAACTTACAAATTCCCATCGGTTCGGTTTTCAGGTTATAGGTTCTACCCCGAAACCATGCTCACCTCTAGTCTTGATTTTATTTCTATGTATGAAAGATCACTAATAAAGGGTTGCAAAATAGAGAAAATAAGTGTACTGAGATAATTATCCCACTGATCATTAGTTGTCCAGTGACACCCGCAACTACAACATTTATCACAACATAATCAGAATCATCTTACTGAGTTTTTATAGGTATTAGCAACCATGACCATTTGATTTAAAATGTTGACAATATTAATAGTAGCAACACCATCTATGTTTCATTAGGAGGATTCTTCAAGAGCTTTATGAGGAGGAATGACTCTAGAATAACAAAGTTTTTTCATCCATGTGATTTTATTTAATTGAGGGATGGATTCATTATATGATTCGACCATGAATTTATCAAAAGTATTTATTTGATCTGGGTATCATTTCATGACAAGATTTTATTAAAAATTTAGGGGTATCAAGTATGGTTGATTTACTTCTCGTTTCTTTTCTATGGCTTTAACAACTTCTGAATTATATCTTTTAGTTTCTTGTACTTTCTAAAGATGGAGTTTTAAGTGACAATTTTGATTTATATCTTTTAGGAATCTTTTGCGTTTTTCTATAATTTTTGAGTGTATAAACTATTGATTTCAGCAAGCATTTTAAAAGGGGAGGCTATGAATTCACTCTATCAATATGGGATTCTTAATTTGTTCACTACATAATATTATTTTTGAATTTTGAATTTATTTAATATAATCTCTAAACTGTAGTATATCGTGGCTTGTGAACTTTTAATTTATTCAACATATCCCCTCAAATTTTTAATTTGTTGATGATTTGTTCAAGCTGGTAGAGCCCACTTTGTAGTGGACGTTTTCCTCGCAAAACCTTTATTTATTCCTTTCAGGGGATAGCCCGCGCTCCCTTTTAATCCTCGACCTAGAAAATCGGGCAATCTCTAAATTCCCAATTTGATTCCCTATTTGACATTCTTGGAAGTTGTGCTAATTAAGGTACATCCAATAATTTTCCTGACGGGGATCACAAGTGGTGGATATGAACCAAGGCTGAGTTTCTCTCGTCTATTTCAGTTCATGAATAATCAATAGGATCCCGACCATCCGGGACACGATTCATCGACGCGAGCAAATCGTAGTAATGATATATAATTGTTATGTGGAAGAAAATCAAATCGATTTTAAAAATCAGTCGATTCCCTCTGAATCACCTGACACAATAAGCTTATCACCCACACACACGAACACATATTTAGACATTCAATGACATTTTAGGGAATATTGCCCACGTTCAGAATTTTTTAATGTGAACTCATGGATATTCCTTGCTAGTTGGAAAGAAAAATATAAATTAGCAATTTAGAAGTGTGAGATGTGCGGGCGCGTTCAGCATATTTCTTGCTAGTTTGGAAGAATAATATAAATCAGCAATTTAAGAATGTGAGGCATGATAGTACTGATATGTTAAAATAAAAAATATAGTTCTGTTGGGCATCCCACTAGACCCGGGACGGCCCTCACAGGTGGAAATACCCTTCTCCTTCCTGCCACAGACCCCTCAACCGACCTAGGAAGGAAGAAGCCCCCTTAATTGTATTTATGCGTTTATTTTGAAAACCCTCCTACCTTTCACACCAGGCAGAAAAATACAAGATGTCATAAATTCATCTCGTTTTGGTGAAATCAATCCTATATAATGTTATATGTGATGAAAAATGTAAATTATAAATTCATTAAAAACCATTTGTAAACTTGAAAATCATCACCATTTCTAGTAGGAAAAATTATCCAAGTCAAGCGAATTTATACGGTATTTATGATGGTCTTTATTGTGCGGGCGATGTTTATTTGGTAACCCGTCGATCGGAAAATACGGAAAAGTATGGATCTTAGCGAGGAGTCACATGAAAGGTAGGAAAATCATCCAAACGTTACAGAAATAGAAAAATTGAAAATTGGGAAAACGAAATCTTCACCAACCCCCATTCCAACTGTTTGTTCATTATAAAATTCCCCAAAAAAACAGTTGGAAAAAAAAAAAAGATTTCGTTCTCTCCAAATCAGCTAGGTTGAGTCACTCTCCCTCAAAAAAGAAGAAGATGAAGGGGTTCTTGTATAAAATCCCCACCATAACACCACCTTGAAGACCAGCAACGCTTATCGCTCAGTTGCACAGCCCAACGACGAACCCCTTACTCAAAGAAGGGACGCAGATGAGAGACGCCATGGACTCTCTTCTGCAAGCCCTGCAGAACCAGCCGCTCCCCGCCGCCGCCGCCGCCGCCACCCTCGTCCTCGTCCTCCTCGGCCTCGCCCTCCTCTCCCGCCGCCGCCGCCTCCCCTACCCTCCCGGCCCCAGGGGCCTCCCGATCATCGGCAACATGCTGATGCTCGACCAGATGACCCACCGCGGCCTCGCGAGCCTCGCCCGCAAGTATGGCGGCCTCCTCCACCTCCGCATGGGGTTCCTCCACATGGTCGCCGTGTCGTCCCCCGAGCACGCCCGCCAGATCCTCCAGCTCCAGGACCACACCTTCTCGAACCGCCCCGCCACCATCGCCATCAGCTACCTCACGTACGACCGGGCCGACATGGCCTTCGCCCACTACGGCCCGTTCTGGCGCCAGATGCGGAAGATCTGCGTCATGCGGGTGTTCAGCCGCAAGCGGGCCGAGTCCTGGAGGTCGGTCAGGGACGAGGTGGACAAGACCGTGCGGGCCGTCGCCGGCAGCATCGGCACCGTCGTGAACATCGGCGAGCTGGTGTTCGCGCTCACCCGGGACATCACGTACAGGTAGGCTTTCGAAATAAATTCACCGAGCGCATGACGAAAGCCGACGCTGAGCAGTATCTTTTTACTGTTTCGTAGCATATGCCGAACCAAAATGAAAAAAAGCTAATTTTTTTGTTGAAGCAATCTCATTCATTTCTTTTATCAATTTAACTTCATAGACAATTTCTTTTCACTCCCAAAAATTAGTATCTAAAATGGCGATTCTTTAAATAAATGAGAAATGGATACATGCAATCCAACCCAATCATGTAATAATTTTCTTGGTGCCTAAGGTCTCATGCTCTCTAAATTATCTTGAAATAGAAGTGGGTACTTTTTTGCGAGAAGCTTAAGTACAGTAATAAATATATACGAGTGCACACTCGGATCACATAACAAGGGGAAAGGAAAACTCTCCCTCTCAATAATTTATTACATGGTCAATAAATCGTATAGATTAATATTATTTCGACCATGAATTATATAGAGCTTATTATGAGACACTTAGAATTAACCTTTATATATAAACTCGATTTACATGATTTATTTATTTTATAAATTTTCTTAATTCTCTCTCTTCCTCTGGTCGAACCGAAATGGGATGAACCATACACATCACCACACCCAGTTTTAATGCCCTATCCTATTGATACGTGCGAACATGGATTTCCTGTCAAGTGTCAGATAAGACGAATTTTTTCAAGAAAACAAAAGAGAGAGAGAGAGAGAGAGAGAGAGAGAGAGAGAGAGAGTAACACCACGTGTATATTGAATTCTGTTTTTTTATTTATTAAGTGGTTCGATTTGTTTAATTGTTTCTTCGATTTAATAAATGAAATCTCTTGCCTGATTTATTCGAGAACCTAAATATGCTGTCGAGGAAATTCGTAATTTATTTAGCAATTTTCCAAAGGGAAGTGCTGTAAAAATCCATATTTCGTTTATCATATTTGTTTACAGAATTATGTTACGAGATTTTATCTGACAATTAGAAGTTACCACATCCCGTATGTTTATTTATTTTCTGGACTAATGCCTCTGGAGCATTTACTATTTTTTAAATGGGTTTGCGACTAGGAGAATTTTATATGCACAGGCTTTATAAATTCTTTAAATTATTTACTTTTTTCATCGTTGAACTCTATAATTGAAATTTCAATATTACTTGATTGAGAACATGAAAATCGCCGAGTGCTGAACATGAAACTTGTCTTTGGAACGACAGGGCTGCGTTCGGAGCGAGCGCGACCGAAGGACAAGACGAGTTCATCGGGATATTGCAGGAGTTCTCGAAGCTGTTCGGGGCATTCAACCTCGCCGATTTCATCCCGTACCTTGGCCGGATCGACCCGCAGGGGATCAATGAGAGGCTCGTCAAGGCTCGCGGGTCGCTCGACAGGTTCATCGACAAGATCATGGACGACCACATGGAGAAGAAGAACAAGGACAAGACCCTCCTCAGTGAGGAGGCGGAGACGGACATGGTGGACGACTTGCTCGCCTTCTACGGCGAAGAAGAGGCGAAAGTCAACGAGTCGGAGGATCTCCAGAACTCCATCAAGCTCACCAGGGAGAACATCAAGGCCATAATCATGGTAAGATCGAAAGCCCCTTTGTCCTGACGTTTTCTCATCATGTGTTTCCAGCTTAGGACAATCGTTTGAGACAAACCGAAAGAGGGTCTTAGGGATAGCATTCGGTAAGAAGATAAGTCTAATGCCAATTCAGAATTAGGATAAGTTCCGAATACAAATATTGACAGTTTTACCATGACATAAGAATATATGGGCAAATACAATCTCAAAATATGATTAATTTATGCGTTAACGTGATGTGTAGATATAACCTCAAAATGCTATCCGATAAAGATGTAGGTCTTATTATTTCTAGACACAATCGATGGAAGAATTTTAAAACTCGAGTAAGATTCCTAGTGCACAAAGATGGGAGTAAAAAGGACAAAAAATTCAGCTACGAGAAGAGAGTCTGATGTTTATCGGCAATGACGTAAGCGAAGCACCGTTTCCATTACAAAATTCGCAAATCAATGATATCTACCGACTTTATAAATCTTGTTTTAATTGAACAAGTTTGATTTGCTGATTGATTTGCTCATTGACATAAGTCTTTCGCTGCTCGAACCGCCCTTCATAATATCAAATTCCGACTTGAGTTATTAATGTTACGCGTGTGGACATTGCGTTCACGCATGTGACAAGAGTGCTCAGCCTGTATATGCGCGTGCTTGACCCGATTGATGTTTACGAATCTTGTAGGATGTTATGTTCGGTGGGACAGAGACGGTCGCGTCGGCGATCGAATGGGCGATGGCGGAGCTGATGCGGAGCCCTGAGGACCTCAAGAAGGTCCAGAAGGAGCTCGCCGACGTGGTGGGGCTTCACCGCCGGGTCGAGGAGTCTGACTTTGAGAAATTGACCTACCTAAAGTGCGTGATCAAGGAGACACTCCGCCTCCACCCGCCGATCCCCCTCCTCCTCCACGAGACGGCGGAGGACGCGGAGGTCTCCGGCTACTTCATCCCCGCCAAGACCCGCGTCATGATCAACGCGTGGGCCATCGGGCGGGACCCGACCTCGTGGGAGGACCCGGACACCTTCAAGCCCTCCAGGTTCCTGAACGAGGGTGCCCCGGACTTCAAGGGGAGCAACTTCGAGTTCATCCCGTTCGGGTCGGGCCGGAGGTCTTGCCCGGGCATGCAGCTCGGGCTCTATGGGCTAGAGTTCTCGGTGGCCAACCTCATCCACTCCTTCACGTGGGAGCTGCCTGACGGGCAGAAGCCCGGCGAGATGGACATGAGCGACGTGTTCGGGCTCACCGCGCCGAGGGCTGAACGGCTCATGGCGATCCCGAGCCCGAGGCTGTTGTGTCCCTTGTATTGAGACGAGGCATCGAACCGAACCGAATCGAGAGGGCATCCGAGAAATGTGTGTGAAATGGCTGGCTTTGCATGCGCTTCACTCCTTTGCATGGCGTTCCTTTTGTTCCTATGCAATCCTTTTTTCTTCTTATTTTTCACCACCCCTTTTTTTTCCCTTGAGAGTGAGCGAAAGTCAGTCTCACCTTGCTTCGTTTTTCTTTTCACACGTTCATTCAATAATTGTCGCTTCACATACAAACTAAAAGGCCAAAGATTTTCAATTTGGTTAGAGGAAATATTATGGGTTGCTTGTACAAATGAAAATAACAAAAAAAAAAAAAAAAAGCAATAACATTATGTTATTGTTAGTCTTTCCATCTTGCTTCTATATTACTCTTGCTCATTTATTTAGCGTTCGTCAGTCAATCGAGACATGTTGGGCCAATGAAATGAAATCCTTTGCCAAGGGATCCAATCTAAGCATTGTGTGTATATATATCATGAAAATCTCAAATCGATATACTTAAGAGGTAAAATTTTAAATTAGTATATTTATTAATTGTTATATATCATTTAACTTGATAAATTAACAGTAAAATTTAACGAAAATTAATGAAATAAATTTATCATTAGTGTACTTGATTTGAAGTTTTTCGTGGCATCACTAGACTTTTTCATGTTGCTTCTATATTATACTTGCTTATTATTTAGGGTTTGTCACTCAATCAAGACACGTCGGGCCAATGAAATCTTTTGCTGCATGATGCAATCTAAGCAATGTCTGCATCCTTCTCAAACATGGTGCGGTCGCAGTCGTTTCGCTTTCCCGAAAGCCGGGCTACAACGTGCAGCGGCGTTAGCTAAGCTCGTGCAGCGCGTAAAAGGGGGAAGAAGACGGAGACGCGTTCGCGTTCGCTT
The DNA here is from genome assembly GCF_016545825.1 of Eucalyptus grandis. Taxonomy (NCBI): domain Eukaryota; kingdom Viridiplantae; phylum Streptophyta; class Magnoliopsida; order Myrtales; family Myrtaceae; genus Eucalyptus; species Eucalyptus grandis. Next base: position 37,571,885 of record NC_052620.1, on the reverse strand, counting down.
TCTCCACGACAACAAGAAAACCATCGAAGAGAAAATCAAAGGTGTGTCGTCGAAGGGAAGCGAAGCGAAGGGGGGAAAATCCAATAATTGAACCAAGTGGGGCGGAGGGGAAGCGACGTCTTCGTTGAGCGAAAGTCGAGGCAAGGCATGGACCGCCATGCGTTCGACGCCTGCCTCCGATTTGACGTGGCTCTGACATTACATTTAATGGGCAGTCGGCAGATAAGATAAGATGAGCATTTAAACGAGTAAATAATGATGAACTTTTAATGAGGGACCAGACCCTCTGCCGCGTTGGCCCGTTCGCCCGTCGGCCGACCTCGCCCGGCATCTCCTCCTGAAGCTCCACACGGCGATGCGCCCGCCACAACCCCTCTCAACTGAATAGGTCCACCCATCTGGTGTCCGGCCACGCTTGGGCCCTATCTCCCTCGCTAAATGATTGTGTAATAATTAATTATTAAACTATGCTTTCGCGTAACAGTTCAAATTTCTAAAATATTTAACAAGTATCCACACAAAAAGTTCACGCTATTCAAACAAGAAGTCCCGACTTTGAATCTTTTCGGTCTTTACTTGCCTCCTCAGTTCTATATTCTTACACTTTACGCAATATTTTAACATTAAGCAGCACATTCATTTAATAGATCCAGTCCTTGACCTTTTTGAGCGTACTCATAATAGGTTGAAGTAAGCATGAGGGAAAGCAAATAGAGCATGCCGAAGTAAGGGTGAACAAGATTTTAGAAGGGAACCAAAACCTGGAAAACCAAACCGGTGGAAACCAGTTCAATTCCAAATTCCAGAATATATAAGTTTTAGGTTCTAAAAATTTGGTAACTTGTTTCAACAGGCAAATTTTAGGTTGTAGTTTTAGATATTTGGAACAACTCATTATGTTTTTTTTTTTTTTTTATTTTTATGTTTTCACGCAAGTTTGCGATATTTTATAGTGTTCAATGATATATCTGGAACTACTAATTTGAACTTTCATTTTAAGCACATTTATGACAAAGACTTTTACTTTGTTAATATATCATATTTTTCATGTATCTAAATATAAGTTATGATAAGTGGATTGTAACAACAAATAGTTATTATATGATGATTTAAGTAGAATTAGGGTAGACCTTGAAACTTGTGATATGTTAGGTTTTAGGTTCCAAAATATGCAGAGTAGGTTCTAGGTTTGGGAAACGATTTCGATTGATAGATTCCGAAAGGAACTTGGATCGACCCTAAAAATTAGTCACTCCCATGCTAAAGAGGTTCGCTCTATCCTTTGAAATTTTTTTATTTTCTCAAATAGGGAATCTCTCGAGTCCTCCCTCAAATCTTCATGTTCTTAAAAGGAAATCTAATAGTCCCGTCGATATTTGGCCGTGACATGAGAAGTTTAGACTATTATAATATTTAAATATTAAATTAAAGAGATGAAGAAGATAAAATTGGAGAATTTGGTCTATCTCAACTCAATGAAAATGAAGATTGGAAGATAATACTTTACAAGAAGGAAAATTATCCAAAAAATCATAAACCTATTGCATTTTTACCAATTCAATCATAAATCCTTTGACTTATTGTCAATTGAATCAATCTAACTAATTTTGGTTAGAAACCACTAATGTGGACACTGGCGTAGAAGTAAACAAATTTTAACAATATTTTAATATTTTTTGAATTTTTTATTGCTTTTCTTCTTCTTCTTTTTTGACCAGGTGAGGGCTCCTTTCATGACAAGGCTAACTTGGCTCTGGGCTAGGGCCAACCTCACCTGGTCTGGGTGAGGGTTGGTCTCGCCGAGGCTTGCCCTCACCCGACTAGCCCTTGCTTGTGGTAGGCAAGGCCAGTTCATCTAGTGGCCAACCTCCGGCAAAAGGAAGAAGAAAGGGGAAAAGATATAAAGAAATATATATATATATATATAAATTTTTATAAAATATTTAAATTTGATTAAAAATTGTCTACTTTAGCGTCAATTGTACCACGTGAGACCATTGACGTTGGCAAATTCTGGCCAATATTTGTTAGATGCACTAAATTAGCAAAAGTGTAATAGATTTAGGACTCTTTGAACAATTTTCTTCTTTATTAAGACATGAGGAAGGCGTCAATTCTCTCTTTTTTATATATATATATTTTATATAAAAAAATATATATATGCATTAATATATGTTCTAATATTTTTTAGCACAGACTAGCATTTTTTCTAATTGACATGGCAGTAATGCCCCATATTTTATTAGTATATAATGTGGACTAAGAATTCCCCCTTTATTTCGCCCAAAAGGAAGAAAACTCATATGAAGTATGATATAGTTTTAACGAATAATTTACAGTATAATGTATATTTCAATTATACACAAATGACAAAATTCATACCCGTGGAACGGTCGGATATGCTGCTAATAATACATGTAATTGTATCTTAGGACCACCTAATATACAAGAAAGACTTCAACTCCATTTGTTTCGCGAAAAATAAATAATTTGTAAAATATTTTCTAAAAAATGATCGTTTGTATTGTTTCAAAAAAATTAATGAACAAAAAATATTTTTATCATTCAAGAAATCTTTAAACATAAATTGCTATCAACGATAAAAATATTTTTCATAACTAATTATTTTAAACAATATGGGTAATCATTTTTTAAAAAATATTTTACAAATAAATTATTTTTCGCAAATCAAACCCATCCTTGGATAGTCCATAGCTTTTCTTGTAGAATGACAATTCTAAAGCCACAGCTATAAAGAACACAAGCCATGCTTTCCCTTCCAGAATTCAAGCGAATTCCTTACATCAAGATCCGGATGGTGGCGAGCCCAACAGCAGAAAGAGACACAAGAGTGCCAATGCAGTACTTGATCAGATCATACTTCGCAGCTTCCAACTGCGCCTTCAAGGCGTGAATTTCCTGAGGATCAAATCGGTAAGCAATTCGCGCGTGAATTAGACCCAAAAAAAAACGGGACAAATTCAGGCCATTATACTAACCCGATCGAGCTTGTTAGTGAGGTTGGTTGTTTGGGCGTTCTGACTCGCTAGATCCTCCCTTATCCGCCTACATCGTGTCAAATCAAAGTGAGCATGCGACGGTCGGCACGCTAGCATTGTGAGATCTACCGAAAACTAGTAAGGATCGAAAAGTGTTTTGAGTTCCGTACCCCCTTTCGTGATTCAAGTCCAACCGCTGCCCAGCTGCGATTTTATCGATTTCGTACCTATGGAGGAAACGTTGATCCTTTAGGAAAAGTGAATGATCGAACGATATTCATGTGTTTGGAAGATGTTTCGGCCATACCTCAACTCACTCCGCAGTTTGTCTATGTCGCCGCATAGTTTCTCGTTCTCGTGTTGCAGCGAGGAAAAATGGTGTCCCTGCACGCTCAGTCGATGAGGATCCAAGGCCATTGTATTCACAGAACCGAGAAAGCTAAAAATTCCAACCACGGCTACGGCCATGAGATCAGAAGGAAAATCGAAAAGGCGTAAGGAAGCCGAGTTCAGTTCACCACAGTGAAGTACAGGTGAACAGAAACCAGCGGCGCTCAACTTTTCCGGTGATCGACAAACGTTTTTCCATATGTCCGTACCTGCGAATTCTGTACCTCAGACTTGAATTTGGACATGTTGGATTCCTGAGCCATTTCAACCTGTGGCGGTTTAAGGCACATCCTGATCAGTGCATCAGACTAATGGAAGAAAGGAAATCTGCAGTTTGAACTGGAGCAAGAGACACGTTTGCGATGTCACATTAGACAAAACGCAACATGCATTGACATTGTATCGCTTCTCTAAACACATAGACGAAACCGGTCTCGAATGTCCATTGATCGTCCGAAGAAAGGACCTTTACCTTCTGCATTTCGTCTCTCGAAACAAAGTAGCAGGACACGTTTCGCATGCTCTCATGCGAAATGTCAGTTATTGCCGACGTTATTACCTCGGCCTGTTTGGTCGGTATGCCTTCTTCCTCCAGCCTCCGAACCTATCCATGAACCGTTAGTACGAAAGGATAAACATAGTCGGGTCACACAAACTAAGTTAAGCTGAAACATCGATCGAGTTTTCCTTTTTAGAGATCGACTCTATTTTTCTTCATACACCAGAAAATAAGGTGAACATGAACAATTTGTATTGATTCGAGATAAAGATAGAAGTAATTACTAAGGACAATGTGTCCACGAAAAGCAACCGCTTTCCATTGACGAGTTGAGAAAACTGTCTACATAGCAGAGGCGGGCCCGAGGAACGTGATGATTGAACCCCTGATCCGGGCAACGAACCAAACGTGCCCGATCTCAAGAAACAGGCATAGGAAACGCCCCCGGATCGCTTTGCCAGCTTGCAAGCTGCGAAAGCAGCCATTCGAACTCCTTCTCAAGAATGCCGGATCCAGAAATCCAAAAGCCTGACCAGAACAGGTGGCTCGTGCATGTTAGCATATACATCATTTGGAGTCAACACTCTCTTGGATGCACATTCCTCAACAGCTAAACAATCCGGTTAGCGCACGATAAGAAGACGTACGTTTCTGAAGCTGTCCTGATCGCATTAGTCTTGAACGGAGATCATGTCCGCGTCGCAAGTCCGCTGAATAAATCAAAAGAAAAGCTCATCAACTAGCGAGATCGAGATGAGGCGAAAACCAGGACGAGCTTGTCTTTGTTCCTGATGTTGGCAACGATGCTATCCATTGTGAATGTCGGGATAGATGACCATTAGACGCAGACCTAATACCAGTCTCTCTCTCTCTATCTCTGGATGTTATGTGATGTTTGTTGATCCGCAATTTACTACGAAGCAAATGTGGCTTCACTCGTTTGTTTTTTTTTCCCTTTTCGTCTTCAATAAAAACAAAGAAAAAACTAAAAAAAATGCGGCAAACAATTGTTTGTATAGCCTACGTTACTTTCTAAATTATCGGACAGCTAAAAATAGAATAACCATAGCCCGGAGAGTTTGAAAGTGCCTAATTATAACTTTTGGCCTTCTTTTGGAAAATTTATCTGAAAAGTTCTAAATTTATTATATAGTGACTAATTCAATCCTAAACATTTTGACGATTTGCAAGGTAACCATTAAGGGCACATAGTCGAACTTGGGATTTTCACATTTGTATTTGCAATAAGGTGCATTCTCCGATCAATGGCATGATGACATATTAAATTTTGCTACCTATGATACTTCTCCTGAAGATAATGTTGATGAAGGTAAATCTCATGTTCACCAAAAGAATGTTGAAATTGGTGGCTCATCAAGTGCTCCGTTGAATTCTCCATGCAATTTGACAAATGAAGATTCCTCTATGGATGCCCTTACCGATTCTTCAATTGCACGTTCACCCAAATCACATCATTCAATGATTACTCGAGCATGTGTTGATATTGTGAAGCCTAATTCAAAATATGTCAATTTACATATGATGGAGAAGCCGAACAATGTACGCTCTACTTTGAAACTTCTAGGGTGGTTGGCGGCAATGAAAGAGGAACTTGAGGGATTGCATTGGAATAAAACTTGGACTCTTGTTCCACATCCTTCAAATACTAATATTGTGGGATGTGATCTAAGTTAAAGGCCAATGGTACATTAGAAAGATTAAAAGTAAGATTGGCCACTAAGGGATAAAATCAAGTAGTAGGAGTAGATTTCCTTGAGACTTTCTCACCAATTATTCGACTAGGAAGTATAATAACCATCCTCACCATTGCTATTGTTAAAGGTTGGCCCATCAAACAATTAGACGTTAAAAATGCCTTCTTACATTTTCTGTCACAACCTGTTTATATGAAGCAAACGCCAAATTTTGAAGACAAAAAATCATATGTCTTATATTTGCAAACTAAAGAGAGACTTGTATGACCTTAAGCAAGCACCAAGAGCACGGTTTGATCGTTTTAAAACATTTTTTTCAGCATCCGATTTCTTTTGCAGTATTGTAGATCCTTCATTGTTTATTAAAAAATTAGATCGTGGTATTCTAGCTTTGCTTTTATATGTAGATGACATGATTGTTATAGGTGATGATCCAAAATTGCTTGATGGGTTTATCTCTACATTGAGAAGTGAATTCACAAGGAAAGATATGGGCCCATAACACTATTTTCTAGGAGTGGAGGTTAGAATATTCTTGGTAGCTTTTATTTGTGTCAACAACAATATGCTTTGTCAATTCTTAAGCGTGCACAAATGGAGGATTGCAAGCCAGTTTCCACACCTATGGCTATTAGTTCTCATTCTAATATGGATGTAAGACTATTTTTGGATCTTATGTTATATCGAAGTATCATTGGAGCTCTTCAATATCTCAAGATTACATAGTCGAATATTTCATATGCAATTAATTTTGTTTGTCAATTCATGCGTCAACCTACCATAAGTCATTTTCAAGTTGTGAAGCGCATTCTACATTATGTCAAATGCACAACAAATCGAGACATGCAAATCTTGTCCACATCAACTTTGGATTTGTATACCTTTTGTGATGTAGATGGGGCAAGTTGTCGCTTGACTTGATGATCAACTATTGGATTTTGTACTTTCTTAGGTAGCAATTGTATATCATGGAGAGCTAAGAAGCAATGAACGGTTGCTCAATATAGTGTCAAGGCAGAGTATCAGGCTTAACAGCTGTAGAGATTACATGGATATCATTTCTTTTGAGAGATTTGGGTATTCATCTTTCTAGTCCAAAAATATTATTTTGTGATAATATCAGTACACTTTATTTGTCAATTAATCTAGTGCTCCAAGCAAGAACTAAACATGTCAAATTAGATTATTATTACATGCAAGAAAAAGTGGCTCCTAGAATACTTGTGATTAAGTATGTTCCATCTATGCATCAAATTGTTAATCTCCTTCACGAAATTGTTGTCTAGAAATGCATTTGGAAACTTATGTCGCAAATTGGGAATTTGGAACTCTCCTATTCTAAATTTGAGGGGGAGTAAAGGTATTGATTTATCAATACTGAAGAAGAATTTGGAAATATCAATCAAAATCTAATCAAAAACACAAACGATGTTAAAATCAAGAGGTAGATAACTCTTGTAATATTATGATATCTTCATTTATTATTGGGTTAATATCCTGAAAAACTCCAAATTGGTACACTTGCGACAAATTTATTCCAAACTAATATTTTGACTACGAAAAATCTTAAACTTCTACACCTATGACAAATTTACTCCAAGTAATCACAAGAAACTCCAAACTGGTAAACTTGTGACAAATTTACCCTGAACTAATTTGTTCGACTGTCACAAACCCCAAATTGATATATTTGTTATAAATATATCATTTGTTAAATTGGATTAATAACACAAAAAACCACAAAAATGATATAATTGTAACAAGCAGATAGTAAAATCTCAAACTAGTACATTAGTTTACTGTCACATGTCGTTCAACTCAGTAAATTTATAGTAAATTTAACGAAAACTAACAAATACTAAATTTGTCACAAATATACCAGTTTATGGTAAATTTGTCAAAGGTGTACCAGTTTGGAGTTATTTGTGGTCAAAAATTTGTTTTTTGTAAATTTGTCACAAATGTACCAATTTGGGGTTTTCCATGGTATTAACCATTTATTATTTCCATTGTTATTTTGTTTTCTTACAAATGTAACATTTGTGATATATTTCTATGTCAACAATTGTGCTTTGAGATCAAGAATCAAACACTTTTGTTCTTTTAACCACCTCGCTAACTAGAAATCCGATGAAGGAAGAAGAAAAAAAGGGAAAAAAAGAGAAGAAGAAATGTCTACTTGTAAAAAGGTTGGCACTAATTGGACAACCACATTAGTAATTTTTGGCCAAAATTGGCTAAAAATACTATATTACCAAATCTCAAAAGGCTTAGAACCAAATTGACAAATCGTCAAAATATTTATGATTAAATTGAGAAAATTGAAAAATTTATGGTTGAGTTGGCTGCTATATAATAAGTTTATGATTAAATTGGCATAATACAAAAGTTTTCGGGCTTTTTAGACAATTATCCTAACCTACTTTCCTCCAATCATTGATTGGTGATAACAACTATGAACAACATTCATGTTTGTTTAATCTCAATATGAGCGATGCCAATCAGAGGTGATTTCCCTGAACCAAGTTTCCTTATCAAGATACAAGTTTGTCCGAGTTGCTCAGGTCCTATCCACTAAATAGCTCTTACATGTGGTGGGCCCATACTAATTTAAGGGCTTGAGAATGGGCCCAAACACCATCCCTAGGAGATAGTGCGGCCCGACTCGTTTTTTAGGATCTTGGGCCCTAATTTCGGTTGCATTTGGTTCAGCATTTGCAATGGACTTTATAAGTGACTTTCTAATATAGTTATTTGGGTTGGCTAAAACAGAGCCTTTATCACACCTATTGCTAAAACAGAGCATCAACAACTTCAACTACTCACGCACACGCACACACATACACAACTATCTCATTTCATTTCATACTCCCACTGGTTTTGAGAGACAAAGAAGCATAGAGAAAAGTGCACCAGAATTTTGGTGATGTTCATCATATCAACTCTGGTTTGTTTTAGTCAGCCTAGTTGATACATGTGAAAATCAAGGGCGACACAAGCACGAGGGAAGCAATGTGAGAGAGGTGTGCACAAACAGAGGCAACACGACGGAGGCGACATGATTCAACTTCAGAAAAAGTGAGAATCACCACTAGAACAGGTACAATGAGAAGGAATCAAAGCAACAAACTTGATTTAACGCAAGAAGACCACAAGGCGACACAACCAAAGGCGATGCGACCGAAGAAAGGTGACCAGAGGCGACGGGACTAGAGGCAATGGGATCGGAAAGAGGCGATCAGAGGCAATGGCACTATAAGCGGCGGATTCAACTTCAGAAAAAGTGAGAATCATCACTAGAACAGGTACAATGAGAAGGAATCAAAGCAACAAACTTGATTTAAGGCAAAATGACCATGAGGCGACGCGATCAAAGGCGATGCGATTGGAGAAAGGTGACCGGAGGCGACAAATCTAAAGGCAACAAGATCGAAAAGAGGTGATTGGAGGCGATGGGACTGCAGGCGGCGGGATCGGAGAGAGGTGACCCAACTGGAGTGACGCAACCAAAGTGAAGCAACCAAAGATGGCGGGATTAGAGATGATGGCACCGAAGAGAGGCGGAGGCAACGAGACTGGAGGAACCAGCTCGTAAAGAGGCAACCCAACTGGAGGCGATGCCACCAAAGAGAACTGCGACCGGAGATGACGGACTAAAGAGAGGCAGTGACCGAATTGGAGAGAGGCAACCAAAGGCTACGAGCATGGGACCGAAGAGAGTCGACCGAAGGCTACGGGACTGGAGGCCTCAAGACCGGCGGCGACGGGACCAGAGAGAGGCGACCAGAGGTGATGAGATCGGAGAAAGGCAAACAAACGAAGGGAGAGGTGAGCTAAGAAGGGGTGTGAGCTAAGAAGGGAGCAAAAGAGAAGTTAGGGTTACAAAAGTTGTTTCTTATTTTTATTCCCGGGAACAAGAAGCAACTTTTTTTTGTTTCTCGTTTCTATTCCAAAACCATTCCCGGGCTAACTTTCTATTTTAGGGAATAGAAAAACAACTTGGCGTTATCAAACGGATTTCTATTCTTTTTTTGTTCTGGGGAACAAAAGAACAGAAATCCTGAGAAACAAAAAGTGGTCATGCGCTACTTAAGTCACTGCTGGTTGAGGAATTTCTCTTTATCTCTGGCTAATAGTGAAGTAGTTGTGCAGAAACTCATTAATCTTTTAGGGGGTTTTCATTGAATTATTGTGAATATGTCAAATTTCACATATGTTTATGCTTATTTTGAGATGAGGCGATTCTATTAAGAAGCTGCAATAGAGGTCAAACGTTTAGCAATTATTGAGAATAGGTCAGAGTTTGTCTTCTTATTTTTGTGTGCTATTCTCAAATTGTCAAATGAGTTTTGACGAAATACACTCGTTTTTACTCGTTTGTTTATATTCTTCATTTGGATTAGTTCATGATCGATCTTATTTGTTTGTGTTTCTTAAATTTGTTTATGACACTTTACTAATAGATGAGTTCATCAAAGGAAAATGCATTTTAGAGCTCAGAAGATGTAGAAACCTTTTGTAAGTTATGCATCGAACAAATTGAAAAAGGCAATCGTCTTGCAAATAACAAAAAAGATGGATGGTCAATCATAATTAGTAAGTTTGAGGAGCTAACATGAAAAAAGTATGATAAATAACAAATGAAGAGTAAATGAGATAACCTCAAGGAAGAATGAAAAAAATGGAGGTCATTGCTTTATAATGAAACTAAACTAGGATGGGATTCAATGAAGAAAACCATTTATACGAGTGATGAATGGTGGGAGAGTAAAATTCAGGTTTTCCTCACTTCTTTCTTTACTTTCGTGTTAAGCTCACTTTTAATGATACAACTTATATAAATGCTTTATTATAACAAGCCAATCCAAAGTTTAAAGCTTTTAGGATGAAAGGTATACATCTTGATCTTGAAGTAAAGTTAGATATGATGTTCAAAGATACAGTTGCTACTGAAGGAATCACATGAAATCCTATATAAGGTTTATGTATTGATAATGATGTGGAGGCCACACAACTTAGTATCGATGGTGTTGTAGGGTTTACTGATGAAAACTTGGAAGATCATGTGGATGAAACCGTTGTTGAACCAATTAGAACTCAAACCCATAAAAGAGCCACACGGACTTCAAAGATGCAAGCTTGAGAAAAGAAAGATAAGAAATTGAACACAACAAAGGAGCTCAAAGCACAAATTAACAAGCTGCTTACAATTGTTGAGAGTAGAAGCACTACTAATGTTGCATCTAAAGTAACCAATTTAATCGGTCCTTATGAGGACCTCATAGAGATATTAGATTCCATACCTGAGATTGTGGAAGACGAAGACTTGTACTTTTTTGCAATTTCTCATTTAAATGAAAAGGTAGACAATAGGCAAGTTTGGGAGAAGTACACTATCAATGCCATAAGTTGTGTACAGCACTCACTTTGATACCAAAAGTTTCCGTCAGATTACTTAAGTGCCAAATCAGAGAAAAAACGATCACTTTGGTGCCACCGGCAAGAGATTCCAGCCAAATTAATTACGTAACTTTTATATTTAAAAAAAAAAAGTCACGGTGGCTTTAAAATGACGTCATTTTCCATCATCCTCAAGAAACAACGTCATTTTACCGTTATACGTGGACATTCTCATAGAAGCGACGATGTATAGCTCATGGGGATTGAAATTAGGGTTTCCACCGCTCGTCGCTCGGTCACCATCATTTGCCCATCATCGCTTCGCCACCATCGCTTTGCCACCATTGTAGTTGCTCGACTAGGTGAGTGAGGAGAGATTGAGATTGTTGCTCAAGTAAGAAGTGACAAGAAGAATAGGAAGCGAGGGCGAAAGAGGAGGAGGAAGAAGAAGGGTCAAAGGTGCCACTAGTGTGCTGTTGCTGCTGCTACTGCTTGTGCCGATGCCATTGCTGGTGCCACTGCTAGTGCTGCTATTGGTGCCATTACTAGTGTTGCTGCTAGTGTTGGTCTTCGAGGAAGAAGAAGACGACGTTTATTTTCTCTCTCTCTCTCTTAATTTGGGGATTTAAGGGTTTCTAAGTTGGGGGAAGACGTGAAATGGCGTCGTTTTGTTGTTTGGATGGTTGACTGTACTCTTCGACGAGTCACGTCGATTTCAAAAATTAATAAAAATGTGTCATATTGGATTTCCGGCCAATTTCATCGACGTTGGCACTAAAATGATCATTTTTTAAATTTGTTGGCACTTAAGTGATCTGGTGGAAACTTTTGGCACCATAATAAGCGCGATACACAACTTATGGCATTGATAGTGTACTTCTCATATAAAAGTTTTATGAGCTTAAATGATGATACAAAAAAAGTAAAATATCTCAAATATGAGTTAAGAAGAGAATCGAATCTTTGTAGATAGGATGTTAATATCTTATTGTTTTCATGTTTGGAGCTTAGTCATTCCACTTTGTTTCTATCTATGGATCTTTATTTGTAGTCCTTATGAACCTAATTTCAATTAATGTTTGACGTTATAATTGTTTTCATTTGGTATTCTCTTAATGTGATAGTTTGCGTATGCAATGGTAAATATATTGTTTCTCTTTATATTTTGTTACTTGAAGCAATTATGGCTGATTCACATACAAGAGAAAATCATGAGCAAAAGGAAAATGAATTATGGGATTTTGTCTCAATTGCTCAAGCTCTAATTCTTTATCAAGCGACCAACCTTACATGACCTCAACATATACAGGTTATGTATATTTAAAAGAGTTGATTGACGAAAATACTAATCCGATAAGGTGCTGCAATATGTTTAGAATGCATAAGATTATATTTAACAATTTAACGCATAATTTAGTAACACATTATGGCCTTCGAGGATTTAGGAATATTGATATGAGAGAAATTGTTGGTATGTTTCTTCATATTCTAGGACATGATATAGGTAATAGGTTAGCACAAAACCATTTTCAACGTTTTGGGGAAACCATAAGTAGGCACTTTAGCTTAGTTTTAGATAAAATATGTGATATGGGAAAAGATTTGATCCAACCAACTGATCAATAATATAAAAAAGTTCCAGAGAAAATTAAGAAAGATTGACGATTTTATCCATATTTTAAAGATTGCATTGGAGCTATTGACGGTACACATATTCCAGCGGTTGTACATACGTATGATCAAATTCGTTTTATTGGTCGAAAATGAACAATAACTCAAAACGCGTTAGCCATATATAATTTTAATATGGAATTTGTCTATATTTGAGCCAGTTGGAAGAGACAAGCTCATGATACCCATATATTTTATAAAGCTATTGGAAGACGTGACACATATTTTCCCCATCCTCTTTTAGGTATGTTATTTAATGGTTTAGATACATCTATATATCTAATTGACATATGTTGATTAAATTTATAATATATTTATATAGGTAAATATTACTTACTAGATGCTAGACGAGCGAGTCTTTGGTGTATTAAAACAGAAATTGGGGATTTTGATTCATATGCTAAGTTATCCATATGAAAAGCAAGTACAAATTATTATAGCAGCAATGACTTTACACAATTATATACGAATGAATAAAATTATTACGGATTTTGAACAAGTAGAATTGGACCACAATTATGGATATTCAGTTGACCATGATAATACAAATGAAGGGGTGGGTGCTTCAAATTCGTATTCATCTTCGAACATGGTATGTTTACGTGATGAAATAGCCATGAGTTTATAAAGTCATAGAAGTTTGTAATACTAAGTATAATGTATTTCTTTTTTCCAGACATATACGATCATGTTTACTATCATGAAATGACTGTCTTTCTAGTTAAATTTGTATGAGAGGAACTTGGTTTTATTTTCTTAATAAGGACCTCTCTTTTTATATGCGGTGCTTACTCAAAAAAATTAGCATCCACAATCGGTCACTTCACCATCTATTGAATAAGTTCACCTTTTTTTTTTTTTTTGTATCATTTTTTTCTTCTAACAAGCAATAGCCTAACTTTTTATCAATACACTAGAATGATCATTAATAAAGAAAGATAATTAATACTACAATAATTAAAAAAAATATTCAAAGGTGAAAACAAATCTAAAAGAGCCATAGGCCAAAAGTTGAGCTTTGCATCTAATCTATAATCAAATTCCTTTAATATAATTTTTAAATAATTTACCAATATGTATCTTTTATATTATTCTCAATGTAAAAATGTAAAAAGTTATAGTCATTGTTTCTTTTTTGCAATTTTAAAAATACTAAAACTAAAAAACTTACTTTGGTCATATCAAAGGGCTTTTTCAAATATATGTTTACCAAATAGTTTTATATTTCCCTAAAGCAATTTTCAATTATAGTTTACTAAACAATCTTGCATTTTCTCAAAACTCTTTGAGCTAAAGGCCTTTGTATTTGGCTAAATGCTTTTCCCAAATCTTTGAACCAAACAAGGCCTAGCTTTGAACTTTCAGCATTTGGCCAAATGCTGAAATTATTTTTTTCTTCCAAAACTATCATTACTTATTTTACAAATTTCTGATTTTGCCCTCGTTATTATTTTTTTAAATGCCAAAATAATGCTAAAAAAATCAAATATATATAAATGCTAAAAAAATTAAATGTATTTTGTTCTTTTTAAAAAATTATTTATATATTTGATTTTTTAGCATTATTGTCAAATTTTATATTTAAAAATTGCATACATTATTGTTTTCAATTTTAAACAAATAAAAAAATTCCGACAAAGAGTTTGGTCTTTTAAAAAAAAAATTATATATATATGTATTTGATTTTTTTAGCATTATTTTCAAATTATATTTAAAAATTTGCATACATTATTTTTTCAATTTTAAAAATATAAAAATTAGAAAAAAATTGACAAAGGATTTGGTCTTTTTAAAAAAAATATATATATATATATATATATATATATGTATATGTATTTAATTTTTTTAGCATTATTGTCAAAATTTATATCTAAAAAGTTGCATACATTATTTTTTTTTTCAATTTTAAACAAATAAAATTAAAAAATTCCAATGAAGGATTTGGTCTTTTTTTAAAATAATTTTTATATATGTATTTGATTTTTAGCATTATTTTCGAATTTATATTTAAAAAGTTGCATACATTATTTTTTCAATTTAAAAAAAATAAAAATAAAAAATCAACGAAGGATTTGGTCCTTTTTCTTTAAAATTATATATATGTATTTGATTTTTTTAGCATTATAGTCAACATTTATATTTAAAAAGTTGCATACATTTTTTTTTTTTTTTTTCAATTTTAAGCAAATAAAAATTAAAAAATTCTGGTCTTTTAAAAAAAATTATATATGTATTTGATATTTTTAGTTTATATTGTCAAAATTTATATTTTAAAAGTTGTATGCATTATTTTTTTCAATTTTAAATTAATAAAATTAAAAAACTAATATTAATCACCAAAATGGCTTTTCAAATGTATTTTCTACTAAACGACATTTTTGTCAAAGTTACTTCTCATCTCAAAGGATAGTTTACCAAATGGCATTTGAATTTGCTTAAAGTCATTTAGGCTAAACTACTTTGCATTTTCTCAATGGGCTTTTAAAATGTTAAACCAAACTCACCCAAATATCAAATTCCCAAAATCGATGAATGATTGGTAAATTGCATACCGAGCGAACAGAACTCTCCAGATTTCAAACTCATCTCGGTCGTGCTTTGGAAAATCCAGAAATCAAGAAATAGCTTTGTCTTTCGAGGAAGCCCTCTAGATCCAAAGCCCATAGTTGAATCAGCACAACAAACACTTGAAAACTTCAGAAAATGGGGAAGCTCAGACAGAAAACCAAAAGATGTGAATAAGAAGGAGGAGGGTATATGGATTCCGCCAGAAATGGGAGAAATAAAAGTAAACATTGACGCTGCGCACCAACCTAAATCATACGAAGGATCGATTGCCTGGGTGCGCCACAGCTCCGCTGGAATCTTGATTGAAGGCTTCGCAAAGGATGTCTTCATGTCTTCGTCTCCTTCGCAAAGCAAGCGGAAACCCGCTAGGTGGAAACCCTGAAGTTTCTCTCTCCTCATGCAAGTGAAAGACCCCTTTTAGAGTCCGATTATCTTAGTTTAGTTAAAAGTTTGAAGTCTTCAGTTCAGTTGCTGCAGGAAGAACGTGCACTAATAAACGACGCATGTGGGTTGATTCCTATTTTCCCTCATTTAAAGATACCATTGTAATAAGGCCATAAACCATTTGACTAACTAGATAACTAAAAAGTACTAACATTTTCTAGAAGCTTTCGTGTCATGTCCAACATGCTCCGACATGCAATCAACTAGTATCAGAAAATCCGACATGTGGTCAATTCTCTTCGACACACAAGTCCGAAATTTTGATACGCATGAGGTCAAATTTAAAAAATTTTAATACTTGATAAGTCAAAATGCAAATATATATAAAATAAAAAAATAATTAAAAAAAGGTAGGGATCATGACTAGGGGCTGCTGTTGTCGCTATTACCACCGTCGAATGGGGACTGACAATGCGAGGTCTTAGGTGGCGGAAGGGGCAGCCCTTGCTAGCTCGAGCGAGGCCATCGTCGACTAGGCAAGAGTTGCCAAGGCTTGCCCAAATCTAGCGACCCCACACCCTTACTTAGGCCTAGAAAGGCTCGCCGACCATAAGTAAGGGCCAACGTCACATAGATCTGGGAGACACCTCGGCTCGCCGGGCCGACGAGGATCACCTCCCCTCTACCGCCTAAGGCTAACGACCTCGCCGACCCCTTCCGATGGCAGTAGTGGTAGAGGCAGCGGTGTGCCCAGTCGCTACCACAACCCTACCTTTATTTTATTTTTTTCCAATTTTTTTAGAATTATTTTAGCTTTTTCTAGTTTTGTTTTTTAAATCTTATTTAAAGAAAAAAGTAATAAAAATGCCACGTAAGATAAATAAATAAATTTAAAAATACAACAATACTTGTGGTGCACATATTCCTAAATTTAATAGTGAAATGTGAATTACTTTTTTTCTTTCAAGTTTTATGAATTATCGTAACAGAATATAGTTGAATTTGTCAAATTAATGTTGGAGTAATGTTTTTAATATAAATTAATTCTAGGCTTTTTTATTATTTTTTTTTTGTGTATATATAAATATTTAATATATTGGAAATTCTTTATTTTTTTTAAAATGCCATATCGACGTGTGATGTCATATTTTGCCGCGTGTTTGTGCCAATACTATATTGGGTAGCAAAAACCCACAAGAAGAAAGCCCTCCCTCCGAATTGGTTGGCTCATCCTCCACAGGCCCTAAAAGAACTGCTATGTAATGAAACTCCGCTAGTGAATTCCCTTTTTGCAAATTATTAACGAAAAGTACATATTTCGGACCAAAAAGAAAAACAAGCTTGCTCTATAATCCCCATTAATTGCAAAAGATGAAAATCGACATTGATTGAGAACTGCTTCATGAGCCTCTCATATTTCATTATATACGAGATGCCTCTTTTCTTTTCTTTGGGGTCGGAATATACTAGATGCTGAAGGGGAAATAAAAAAAATAAAAATAAAAATTAATATTAATTGAGAATAAATTGCCGAGGCTGTCTTCCGGAGTCGTTAGAGAAACTTAGAACTTCGGAACCAACCTCACCCCAGCTTCTTCTTCTACGGCACGGGGACCCGACCCGGTTACGTTAGCAAATACCCGCCCCGAAAAATCGATTCCGATTCCGTGCGCCGGAAGCGATCGCCCAAGGAATTCTCCCCCCCACCGGCCCGCACGCATTCGTCCCAAAATCCCGTCAAGAAGCGATCGGGAAAGAACGCCTCTCGAATTCGCCCTTCCCCCTTCCCTTCCGCAGCGGAAATCGACGGGATTTGAAGATCCGACCCGACCCGACCCCGATCGATGTTGCAGAGGCCGCGACGTCGCTGCGAGGGCACCGCCATGGGCGCCATCGTCCTCGACCTCCGCCCCGGCCTCGGAATCGGGCCTTTCTCCCTCGGTAATCTCGCCTACCCTCCGACTCGGATCGGATTCGTCCGGTTCGATTTTTTGCTTCTTTTTGCTTGGTGTGACTTTGGGAGGGGCGATCATCGCCGGGTGCGGTGATTGCGGCGATTGCGGTTCGCTTAGCCGATCATTTCCTCGTCTCGTTTCTCTGCGTAATTCGATTTGGGGAAAATTTTAGCTGATCGGCGGCAGTAATCGCGGTTCCTTTTTTTTTTTTTTTTTTTTATTGCCTGTGCTTATGTTTCTGTTGACGCGGAAAATCGCTGTACCTTGTGCAATTTTGGGCGTGTGTGATGGTAGCGAGCTTGCTTCGATGCTTGAGTGCAGTCGCCAGCCAAACCCGGTTGGTGTTATTTTTTTTTTCAGCTCATTCGTGGGGCTGCTGTTTAGGCGAATGGATTGTGTTCCCTTGGACTGGTTTGAAATCTCTGTCTTATGGTGGGTGTACGCGTGTTTTTGTCTATGTAGGGATGCCCATATGTGAAGCGTTTGCGCAGATTGAGCAGCAACCCAACATCTATGACGTCGTCCATGTCAAGTACTATGACGAGGTCAATGTTCAAAATTTGCCCATTGTTTCTCTTTCTTTGACTTTCGTTTCGAGTGCCCTGTGATTCCAATGGGCACTTCTACGGTACGCTTTACAACATTATGATGCTTCATCGTGATCAGATGCAAAGCTTCATAATTGTGTGGTACTTTGGTGTGTGTTAGAAATTTCCAATTTTGCTGGAATTTGCGGTTTGCACCAGTGGAGTGTTTAAGAAATGTTGTTTGTAATGATGGGCTGTATTTTTTAGAGTGATTATCAACTACAAAGCACAATTATATGTGTAGGATCCCCTAAAGCTGGATATCGTTATCAGTTTTCCAGATCATGGTTTTCATCTCCGTTTGATCCTTGGTCACAGGTTCGTTCTCAATTTGAATTGTTATTATCTTTATTGGGCATTAAGTTAACTAATATAGTTCACTCGGTTGGTGCTTGTAAGCCGGTGGCCTGTTTTAGTCATCTATTCTGCACAATGTCTTTATGATTGATAGCTGATTTGGAATCTCGTACTGAATTTGGAACTAGAGGAATGTGGTTTTTGCCTCTTTACTTTTCAACGGATGCGAAAGCTTTATACACTTGAAACATGGTACTCTTTGTCGAGAACTACGATGGGGTTGATGTCTGTATATCATGCTTGTTATGCTAAAATCACTCTGCTATGCGAACAACATACTGCATTTTCAAGTGAGGGGAAACCTGTACGGTAAACTTTGTGCAGAAGCCCTTTCTTTTATACCCTAGGCTGTAGAGGGCATTCTTTTTAGAAGGAGTCTACTGCTTGTCCGAAAGACAGTTGTTATAGGTAGACTTGTCAAATGGATGGGTTGGATGGAAAATGGTCCAACCCAAATTGACCCTTTTAACCCGTTTTGACTCATTTTACATGTAATACAAATCTAGTGACCCATATCCAACCCTACTTATACCTAATTCTTTCCTGACCTGACCCATATTGCTATAACACTCCCACATTTTTTCCAATCTAGAAAAACTCATACTCACTAAGGTAAGAGCTCGAAATGAGTGAGCGTGACATTGAGTGAGGGCGAGAGAGAGTCATAGGGGTGGGTTGAATCTAAATTAGTTGTGTACCCATTTAACTCTCATATTATTTTGGGTTTTATCATTCTAAATCCATTTTTGACCTATTTACAAAATATAACATACCCATATAACAACTTAACCCATCAAATATGGGTTAAGAAATGGATCTATGACCCATTTTGACAAGTCTAGTTATAGGTATTCAAATTTTGATGCACCAGTTATCTCAACATGCATGCTCACATTTTTCTATTCAAACTTTTTGAACAGGCCTCATGCAATCCATATGTTTTCACCTCGACCTAATTGAACTGGCATGTGCATCCAATATAGCAATAGGAGCTTCACACATTTGAATATTCCAACAATTTAGGAATCATCTGATTGCTTTGTGTTATATTTGTTTTAATTAACAAATACTTTATGAAATATTGGACGTCAGTCTATGGTGTGGTCAAGTTTCTCAGTTCTGCTGTCCTTGAACTTGGTTTCAGAGGTTGCGTCTGGTTGAGATTTTTGACGTCAAGAGGCTTCAGATGCGCTACTCCAATTCTCTCATTGGGTTGGTTATGTTCTTTTCTTTTAGTTATATTGCTTTTCATGGCAATGACTGTGGACCTTAACCCATCTAATACTTCAACTTTAGTGGACCATCGACTCTTGCCACATTTGTAGCTGTATATGCACTTTTTGGACCAACTTTTCCTGGAATCTACGACAAAGATAGAGGTGTCTACACTCTTTTCTACCCAGTATGTATAACTGAAACCTAGTATTTACTTACTTGACTCTTTCGAGAATGTTCTGTGTCCATGGTAGATCACAATTGAAATCTGCTACTTTTTATAGGGGCTATCGTTTGCTTTTCCTATTCCAAGCCAATATACAGATTGCTGCCATGACAGAGAAGGTATTTTGTGGTTCAGTTGATATATACTAAGTTTCATGAGATATTTTGCTGTTGATGTTTGATTTCATCCTTGTCCTTTGAAAAAGCGGAACTACCCCTAGAGTTTCCCGATGGCACCACTCCAGTTACATGCCGTGTATCTATATATGATAGCTCCACAGACAAGAAAGTTGGTGTGGGATCTTTAATGGATAAAGCTTCTGTTCCTCCCTTACCTCCCGGTAGTCTCTACATGGAGGAAGTTCATGTTAAGGTTCGATATCATTCTCTTTAACTGTAATTATGATTCGGATCCCATTGTGACTACTAAAGGAATTAGGTTTGTACGTGCCTATGTGTGGTGTTGTGTTTTTAATGTATATGGCTCTTCTATGCTCATGCTTATCACTAACCTTTGTCGAGAAAATATGGTGCATACGAGAATCATTGGTCCGGAAGGTCTTTTCCTATAAATAGATCAAGTTTGGTTGTCTGGTTTGCCTATTTATGATGTCTTTATTCTGGGGAAACATGACTTTAAGCTGTTGTGTCTTGGTTTACCAGCTTGGAGAGGAATTGCATTTCACTGTTGGTGGACAGCGTATTCCTTTTGGTGCATCGCCTCAGGTAAATTTACGGTGTTGCACTTAGTATTTGGGTTTTTCTACCATATGTAATTTATGCTGGTCATTGCAATACATACACTGTTTGATATTATTTACTTTATGTTTCCATTAATATATTGGATTAAAGAACTCATTACAGTGGTTTAAGAAGTAGTGATTGCTTTGATTGTTGTCTGACATTAAGTTGTTGACTGCTGATGAATAAAATCGATAGATTATGATGTTGAGTCTACGAGTGTTATTTTAATCCGTTGTTACTTTGGCATGTGCTCTAAGATTTCATAATTTTTATGCAGGATGTGTGGACTGAATTAGGTCGTCCATGTGGAATTCATCAAAAACAGGTTAAAAGATTGTCCATATCTTCTCTTTCAGAAATTTCATTTGCTGGCAAGAATCAGTCCTTCGTTTAATTTTATTTGTCAGTATTAAGTTAAGCTGAAAACAAAGCTATACTTCTACCTGAAAATCTGTGCATGTCACTGCATACTTGTTTGTGTCTGTTGTGCGGGAGGCCTGCAGGGTGGGGGGATGTTAGATTGCATCAAGGGTGTTGGCAGCTGTAGCAACAATTTCAGGATTTGCTTGTAAAATTTACAATAGGAATTGGCTGTGTCAAAGGGCTAATGGGCCTGGCTGGGTGTCAGATGTTCGAGTCTCGCATAGCTGTGAGATATGAACCATGAGTCTCAAATCACTGCATACTTGTTTGTGTCTGTTGTGTGGGAGGCCTGCAGGGTGGGGGCACATCAGATTACATCGAGGGTTTTAGCAGTTGAAGCAACAATTTCTGGATTTGCTTGTAAATTTGCAATAGAAATCGGCTGTGTCAAAGGGCTAATGGGGCTTGGCTGGGGTGTCAGATGTTTTGAGTCTCGCATAGCTGTGAGATGTGAACCGTGAGGGTGTGTCAGATGTTTTGAGTCTCGCATAGCTGTGAGATGTGAACCGTGAGGGTTATAGTTTGCTTCCATTAACTCTTAGGTGACTAGGAATTGTTTATTCATATGCAGATAGTTTGCTACCCCAGGTAATTGTTGGTTATGGTCATGGTCATTGTCGTCGCTCCGCTCTCCTCTTAGGAGTATTACTGAGCTTCTTTTTATTTGGATAGTTATGTAACCTGCTCAATAGGAATTCAATACTCTTGTTAAATATTCTTTGTTGGCTTTAATAGGTGGATCAAATGGTAATACACTCTGCCTCAGACCCACGTCCAAAGACAACTCTTTGTGGGGATTATTTCTACAATTATTTTACTCGGGGCTTAGATATCTTATTTGATGGCCAGGTCAGTATATACATTCCTATTTTCTTGATCATCACCATTTTCAAGTTATACCCTTTCTCATGTAGCCTTTTTAAATTTGCAGACGCACAAAATCAAAAAGTTTGTATTGCACACAAACTATCCAGGGCATGCGGATTTCAATTCATATATAAAATGCAACTTTATTGTCTATGGTTCTGATCGTAAGTTCTCTCCCTCTTCTCAGCTGTTGAAATATAGCTATCTCTACTCCTATAACCAGAAAACAAGATTTGGTCCCTCTTTTAGTTAGTTCCAATTTCGCCCCCTAGTAAGACTTCCTTAAGAGACCCAACCAAGTGCATTAAAGTTAATATTACTCAGTTTCACTGCTAAATTTTAAATTGCCCATGTGAACTTCTGCTCACATTCTTAATATATCTAAGAGTACTCAAACCTTTGAAATTTGAAAAACTACAAATATGAATCACACCCTCTCCTCTCTTTTGAAAACATGATGTTCATTGCTAGTGTTATAGAATAGATAAATTTTCTCCTCAAAGCTTCAATTCTCCATGGATGTTTGCATGGGCACTTTTGTTTTTCTATCTTGGGAGACAGACCAGCACATTAGGGACCTTAAAGTCTCTCTTTCTTCAATTAATACGTTCCTTGCTTCATCTAAGCTCTATAGACTCTCAAGTTACCTATTTCTTTGGTAAGAAACTTGGTGTTATGTAATTTTGCACATTGATCTAATCTATATGGTGCCTAGTACCAGTTAAACAACTTCCGAGTTAAACATCATTTCTATTTTCTTTTGTTTAGTTTAAATTTTCCATTTCTATTGGAGACGCTGCATGTGCTGAAAGTCTAGTTAAGTTAGAGGAAACAAGGGGAAGTGAGAGGAACAGAGAGTTTTCTTCTATTGGTGAGAGAGGAATAGACAATTTACCTTTTGCTTCAACAGAGGAGACTGTTTGATGGGCTGACAAACAATTTCCTTGTGCTTAAAAAGAGGATACTTTTTTATGGATTGACATTCTTCTCTCTGCATGCAGTTGGCGGTTCCTTCCAGGAAGTGGGTGGTTCTAAAAACAGGATTACTCCAGGCACAAAATGGGAGCAAGTAAAGGTTTAACTCTTGTCAGAACATAAACTTGAAAAAAAAAAAAAAAAAAAAAAAAAAAAAAAAAACCTGTTAGAAATTGATTGAGGAAATCATAGTTTGTCTTCTCTTGTTCTGTGGACATTGCAGCATTGAGATAGTCACTTGCACAAAGGCTCAGTTCTCTTCAGAGGCAAAATACTAAATTTATTGTATCATGCTTTTCGTCAGGAAAAAAATAAGTTGAATTTCTCTCTAGACTAATTTTTGGATCCTACTTAGCTTCTTGGTTTTTCGTTTCCTGTCAAGTGTATTATGTCTGCATGTGTTCAATAGAACGTTCGAATTTGGGAGTTTGTCATGTACTGCTATCCTCATGTGCTGCTTCAGTTGGCTTCTGACTCCCCCTTCCCCCTTCCAAAAAAAAAAAAAAAAATCTCTCTTGTTCATTTTGTCAATTATGAAGGTCACCTAACTAAACAATGTAAACCCATCCGTAGGAGGTCCTTGGAGACTCTGGTCGAGCTGCTATACAAACTCAAGGTTCTTCTAGCAATCCATTTGGATCTACTCTCGTGTATGGTTATCAGAATGTTGCTTTTGAGGTGAGTATGAGCTACGGGGATACCTCATTGTTTCAACTATGAGAGGAAGAGCTCATTAATAGTGTCATTCACCTGGGGACTTTGTGAGCTTGCTTCTTTGACATGAGAGAGATAGAGAGAGTTTATCTCAAGAGGGATTGCTAAAGATTTCCTCTGAATAAACAGGTGATGAAGAATAACTATATAGCAACTGTGACTCTCTTCCAGTCATGATGGCTGTTGTAAGGTACTTCTGCTCTTCCTTTTATAGCTCTTTGCTTATTAACAATTTGTTCACTCTATAGGGAATTATGGCGCAAATTGATGATTATTTTCCGAGTCGATAGTACTGCCAAAATCAGTTCCTTTTGAGCGGTTGTTGATTTTCTCTTAGCTGACAATATTTTGTGGTTCCAGTTATGCAGGCGCTCCGCTCAAACTGGGGTGAAGAATATGTACAGTTGACTACGGTTTATTGCTGAATTGGCCAATAATTGGCACAACAGTTGGATGCTTGGGGGGGAAATTGTACAGCTCTGTATCAATGTACATAGTTGGTTTATTCTACCATCTCTGTGCTTTTGCATGTAGTGGAATCAAAATCTATCATCATTGACATCTTTGACATTTTCGCAAATCCTGCTTTCCATTCCGTTTCTCATTCGATTGTGTTGACTCGTTTAAGTTTCATTCCGAGAATTTCAGAACATGAGAACGATGCCTGTGTTAAAGAAGTCTCACAATCAGGATCAGACCAAGTCGGAGTGATAAATTTCCACCAAACTAAACCTTTCTGGTTAGTGCGGTGTGGTTTTGATTTGAATTTCTTCCAACTGAATTCTAGGTGAAGGGTTATCACGTGGGTAATAGGAAAACATTTTAGATGTGAAAGTTACCATTATTTTTAAAATTTATGATCATAGCTGTCTCTCGGCAGTAGGATTTGATAATCTGTCTTTTCACGCAAAACAGGCCTTCTGTCTAAAATTGTCTAATTTCATCAGTGAACATCAATATGTAAACGCGAGATGTGAAATTGTAATGTGAAAGCTGTTTGCGCATCTTTTCCTCGATCTATCAATGCTATTTGTCTTTGGTGATTGATCTTTCCTAGGAATAAAAGCACCGTTAATTTGTGAATTTTTACCTATTGTTCAATTAGATCCTTGACAGCCTCTGTTGCATCGACCGAGAGAGATGCGGGATGGAAGAACTTGTTTTGCGGGGGGTTGGGGGTTGCGATTGGGGCGGCACCTGCCCGAATCTTGATGAGAGTCACCGTCACTCACCGAAAGCCGGCGACCATTGCACCTCCCCCACGAACCCTTACCTAAGTTTTAGTGTCACGGTTCGATCCTAGCCCGAGATGCCAAGCAAAGGGCTGCACCATCTCTCTCTTTCCCCCTACTTTGTTGGGGATTTGTTCATTTTTCACTCCATGGTATCGTTCAGATCAAGTTAGCTCCGACGCGGCAATTCCTATCGGTGTTGTGTACATGCTTTAATTCGTGGAGGGAGAGAGAGAGAGAGAGAGAGAGCGCCCTCGTAAAAAGGTGAAATTGTAACGCCCTTGTCAAAAGGTGAAATTGTAGCTAATGGTGGCTAGGTTAGCTCTTCTCTTAGGTCCTTCTGTTTTCACCCCTTTCTATATATTCGAAGCTAATTTAAATTCAAATCCTTATTGAGTGTTCATAATCAATGTCGACATTTTTACATTTTGTTGGCCAATGTCATTACCTCAATATAGAGATAATGACAAAAATTTTATTTTTGGTTTTAGATGATAAATTTGTTTTTCATATAAAAAAGCTTCACATACAACCTATTTAATCAGAGATTTTATTCTAGATATTATCTTAAATATCAATACTTTATTTGAACACAGTAGCATATCCTAGACCACACTACTCAAAAATATGAAGATAGAGATTTGCCTTAAATTGATAACGAAGCGTACTTAATGGTGGAACAAATCGAGGATTATGCGTTGCCTTTAACTGATAAAATTAATATTTAACATCATACACTAATTATTTCTATCATTTCATGATGGAGTACATAAAACATCTTTACATGAAAAAAATTTAGAAGTACGCTATGTTAGGTGAATAATATTAAAAAGATTTAATTTTCCTTATTTGTATTTACTTATGATTATTTAATTGTCTATGGAAAGAGTGGGAAAAAGATTTCAAATCACACAAGCTTAATAGGCTAAGAAGTTAAGGGTAAACATAGTTCTAAGATAGACTTGGAAACTGACGGGTCTGGTTTCAAGTTCTAAAATATATAAGATAGGTTCCAAATCCCAAAACATGAGAAACTTATTCCAATGAATAAGGTTCTAGGCAAAGCTTTGACAGAACCTAAAACTACTTACCCTTATTTATAAGTGCCATTTTGCTACTTAAACCTAAATTAATTTGTTGAAGTTAAAGCAAAGCTATGGACTATCAACAACTGGATATAGCCACTAGAGTCCTAGTTTGATCGTAGCGCACTTAAAAAGTCTAGAAAACTAGGTATCTAAAGAAAAAAAACAACAACGACAACAAATTAGGCTTAACTAAAGATGAAAAAAAAAAATAGAGATTAGTCGTATCCTAAATAGACCTTAAAATCTTGATAAGATAGGTTCCAAGTTTTAGAGTACGCAAGGATGATTCCAGATGGGAACCTGTTCCGATGGGTAATTCTAGGTGGAACCGCTCACCCTTAGTAGAAGGGTCACATAATATATTATTTGCCAAGATTCTATTGTGTGACTAAAGCAACTGCATATTCACAGATGAAAATAGAAAATATGACTTATATCAGATCGTTGCATCAGTGCATGATGGCATGGGTAATCTTCTAGTTACAAGCAATTACCCGCAGTGACTTTGATGTCCCTTGGTTTGGCCAAAACGTGGAAGCAATTGACCCTTTTGGTCTGGACAAAGATAAAACTGAAGACTATGACATAAGGCCAAAACACAAGATTCGCGTGTCTCCAAGAGAGAGAGGTGAAGGAGAAGATGAAAATCAGGCACAGAGAGGAGCCATGCAAATAAGACAGGGTCGTCGATCGCACTTCTCGTACCGTAGTTGCCACCAAACCCGCTTCGCCAGGGTTACGATTATTGTCATTGCTGCCAAAGAAGGAAAAAAAAAAAGAAAATTCTCGGTGGCTTAGGAATGTCAGGCATCATATATGAGAATCAAAAACCAGAAAGGCCAAGTTCCCATGAAATGGACCCTCGAACTGGGGAAAGTTGGGTTATATCTCAGAAGACTGGAATTCTAATCTTCCGGCCTTCCTTTTCTGCTATTGCAAGCAGGGTGTGGTGATCATGTATACCATTCTCAAAGGCCAAGAACAGTGACAGTGCTATGATATTTCGCGGAGAGAACAATATGAATGTAATTGTTGCATCCATGCTAAACCATTTCACGATCAGATATTTTCAACTTGTAGCGGGTATGAAGACAATTATGAGCAAACAAGGAAGAATCAAGCACAACAAGCAAAACGCTGTCAGTCAAAGATAAGTTCTTGATAACAAAATTGAAACAAGCAGTCACAGTGACTGCTCGGCTCTTACATGTTGAGCTTTTTTCTGTAGCAAACCCCAAAATGTAATTGGGGTCAACTGGGCATACTCAAAGAATACAAAATCTCAGCAGTAGCCCACATTAAGGATAGGGATAAACTGACTTTGCGAGAATTGGATTTAGCAGAACTGAGTGAAGATTTGACTAAGTCATTACTATCAACTGGTGCTTCCAAAACAGGAAACTTGAGTCATGCTGCCAGCTTTTCAGTCTGAACTAGGAAGAATTAAGTCTCAATATAAATTCAAATGGCTCACACATTTTACTAGCACCCTTTGAGTAAGAACTAAGACCAATTAAGCATTCATTCTTCCGACTAGCATCGCCATTTTCAGATCTTCAGAATACCCATGAAAAACTGGAGTTTCATAGATGTTTTCCTCAAAAAGACATCTCTTACTGGTCAGTTCATACCAGAAACAAGGATCCAGCTCAGTATTTCACCTTCATAATAGATTTTAAGAGAAATCAACTTATAGCCATCGACTGCTTCTGCAACCCCCTCTTGCTTTACATAAGACCTCTGTTGTGTGACTTGCATCAATGCTTGTGACCGTCCTCTTGCAAACACATTTATTTAACTAACCATACCCCCAAAAAAACACAGAGCGAACATCACACAAATGTGCAGAAAAATGTCATCAACTCTCCGACTACAGGTATCATGACTAATCTTCCAACTATTACCAACACCAATATGACCACACTTCTCATGAGACAACATATCACAGATTTAGGCCAGTGCCTCCCCCTTTTGTTACTAATTACACACTTGCAAGATGTCAAAAGCCAGTCACAGGGAATATTAACAAAAACTAATGTGCAGAATCCAATATCACATCCGAGAAATGCATATTCATTATTACTCGCTAACCTCATTATAGGAAGCTTGGTCGTGCATTCTATGGGGTTTCATATTCAGATCAATCATTTTTGAATCCATCTTGCCATGCCCATCAGCATCAGCATCAGCATCAGGCACCTCAACACTGGATGGTCTATGGTTTTGATGATTCTCCCCTGATATAACTATAGGGCCCTGATTTTGCACTCGTTTGTCATTTTGATCCACCAATGGCAAAGCCTGGTCATCACTGTGTGCAGATTTATGCCCCGGAAACTACAACAAAAGATGATACCTCGAACTTGAATAGACGGACAAGAGCTTGATGCTGATAGAGGCAATAAATTGTGTGACCAACCTCAACTCTCTGCCTTAATAGAAGGTATCTTCCATGCGTTCTTTTGCCTCCAACATGAACAATCATATCGCATTGCAGACAAAGCGAGGTTCCATCTACCTCACAATAGAAGAAAGCTATACGAACAGTTCAATAAGAACGTCACAGGATTGAATGTCTTGAGCAGAAAACAGTGGGGCATATGCACGACTAAACTCAAAGGAAAGAGTACCAGGTGCATTTTCGCATATATCACAGCGAGGAACATCGCTGGGACTCGCAAGGCCAACCCTGACATGCCGACTAGCTAGCTTATTACACATGTGCACCTGCAGTCCATTACCAGCTATTAACGAATTAAAGTTCACAAATCAGAATTGTAGAAAGCATGGAAAAAGCAAGAAGCTTTCTTCTATCAAACTTTGAGAGAGATTGATGCAAGATCAGAGTCCAAACTATCTAAGCCTAAGTTCACTCCAACGATGATTCTTACACTGATAATGGTGAAAGGATGCAGAAAGAAACACATTCAAAAGTAGGCAGAAGGAAAAACCAAGGCTTAGTTTCCTACAAATCATGGGCTTATTTTGACCTACAACCATGAAGAGATCTTAGCGGTGAAGCGTCCCGTCTGGATATGGTTCCCGTCTGGATATGGCAGAACCATATCCAAGTCACAGCCTAGCCAGTTGGGCCAGACTGGCCCCGATGTACCCGATGTAACCGTAGGTCCACGCCCATCACCATGTTGATGGAGCATTACAAGATGCAAGCGGACAAGGCGGTTTATGCGCATCCTTGCTTGGATACTGATGTTATGTGGAGGGTTTGGCTTGGGGAAGGCGTATGCCAGAAGAAACTTCCCAACCATCATCATCCACGTTCCCAACAGACAAGATTATCAATCATTCCGGTCAAGCACTTGAACAAACGAATTCACACTCGATCCGGTTCATTAACTCTTTAAGAACAATCCACTGACAAATTCATTTGGAGACAAATTACAGCAATGTCTGAGAGAGGACTGATTTACCGAGCCACCATCCATAACCATCTCTAAGCTCGTAAACCTATCAACAGTCAACGCTTGCAAATCGATTCTACATGCAAAACCACCACCAGTCCCTAGAGACGACGGGGGCATCTAAACGCATCACCCCGATTCACGAACCACACAAAGAAGAAATAATTCATAAAAGAGTCGAGAGACCTTGTCGTCGCAGGCACTGCATAGAGCAGCCTCGTCGGCGGCGCAGAAGACGACCGCGGCAGCGCTCTCGCAGGCGTCACAAAGGGTCCGCATGCCTGCTGTTATCCCCACCACCCTCCACTCTCATCTCTCCCAGAAAAAGAAGAGAAAATCAATAACCCAACACCAAGCCAAGAAAACCAAGAATGCTCGCGCTGGACTCAAAGGGAGGGACAAAACCCAAGAAAGTACAGGTGGGTTCTCTTCTCTTCCGACGGATCGAAAGAGGGGGGCACGATTATATGGCGTCGGGTGGGAGGACTAGGAATAGAGAGAGAGAGAGACGCAAGACAACCTTAGATGGGAGAAGGGTTTGGTTTAACAAAACAAGAAAAGGCAGATTCCAGAACGACCAACATTTGCTGGCGTTTATTATAATGATTTGGTTGGTCACAGAGACACGCAGCACAGCAAGAAGAGAGAGAAAGAGAGAGAGAGAGAGAGAGAGAGAGATGGGTTTGGAGTTTTTCCTTCGTTTTTGTCAAAAAGAACTCGTCAAGATCATAGCTTTGGTTCAAGGCGAGAAACAGTGGCGTCGGGGGCAGTTTTGAGCCACAAAGCTGGAAGCAAAGCAGTGGGGCTTGACAGTGGCCTCCCGAGCATCCTCGCCCACCAGTTTCATATCTGACCACGCCCCCGCCTGGCCCCACCTTCCCTCTTCCCCCTCTCTCTCTCTCTCTACAATGTCTGTCGTCTTTGTCTATGTTTTTCCGCCGTAAGTACATCGATAATTCCATGTTTTCTTGCCCAGTGAAAGAGGGAGGCCGAAGACAAAGGAGGAGGATCGCGATCTCATGTGGCTGGCCACGTGTCGCGGCTCATGTTGTCGACTGGGTCCTGGGATTTCTAGAAACTTTCGTTTTTTTTTTTCTTTTTTTTATTAATTTCCCCCATCCGTCCGATGTGCTCGATTGTTTATTGGTGGATAATTATTTTTATCCGTGATTAGAGAGGGCCTTATCCGGAGATTCGACGCGCGATCCTTCTTGCGATATGGGGACCGGCTTCACGCTTCCTAAGCAAGCCGTTTAAGGTTATTTTTGGCAACATCTCCATTTCCGGTAACAATTTTTTTTTTATTTAAGCAGAAAGCTTTATTTTTATTTCTTAAGACAAATTTCTAAATAGAAGAATCGTCTGATGTGACCATAAAATTTCTATTTTTGAAATAGAAAATGAACAAAAAAACATTTAGTGTGAACGAAAAATTTTGTAACTTGGAATTTTTTTTTTGTTTTCTTAATCATCTATTGAGATATTTCAATGCTTTTGATTTTTTTTTTCACTTTTTTTTTCCGCCTTTATTCTTCCTTTTCTAGCTGATTTTCAACCCTTGGCGATGGCTGACGATCGGCCAAAGATGAGAGCCAATTGGGTGGACCTCGCCAACCTTGTAGTGGAGCTTCGCCCGTCAATCTCACCCAGCCATAATGAGGTCGACTTCACCAGGTCATGGCACCAAAGCTCGGCGATTGACTAGAGGAGGAAAAAGATGGAAATAAAAAAGAAAATGACATTAGTTCAAAAATTATTCCCGAGAGTAAAAAAGTGAATTTTTATTTATTTCTTGTTTATGTTTCCATTCCAAATCTATTCTCTTTTCACTTTTCCATTCCCATAAACAGAAAATTAGCTAACGTTACTATATAAATTTATGTCCTTTTTTCTGTTCCGAGGAACAAAAAACATATGTTATCAATCATGCCTTAAAAGGCTTCATCCTAGGCTTGGTCCGAATTTCAGAATTCTTAGGATGTAAAGCAAGAAGAGGGCATTATCGGGTGTAGTGCAAGAAAAAGACATTATACCAATTGGGAGTGCGATGTGTGCAGGTACCAACATGTTAAAATAAAGAACATATTGTGACAGTCCGCCGTCCTTGTAAATCAAATGGACAGGAAATCCTCATGCAAAGAAACCCCTTGATTATGGTAAAGGGTTATCTCTTAACCGAATACTGAGGATTCAAGGCTGGCCCTTGATTAAGAGGTCTCACGCATGAGTTCGCGAGCAGCAGCAGAATGGAATGGAAAGCATACGAGAAGAGATACTGTCCTTCCTAGTAGAAGTTTTTGCAGTCATATGCCTAGTATGTCAAGTAATTGAGATCCCACCGCATAATAATCTTGACGTAGGAAAAATTAATGAATAGTGTAATAGCACAATCACGAAGGCATCGACCTATATAAGCTTTTGCACATCGTAATGACATGGATCGACATCAAGCTTACTGTAGCTCAAGCCGTGTATTTCTTGAGGGTTCCTGCTCTGAGGTCATTGAGCCAAAAACTCTCTAAAATATCCTACGAAGATGGAGATGACTAATGACCCAACCAATAGTCTCAAATCGACCGGACCTGGACTAAGCAAAGGTCCAACTATATAAAGCATACTTGCAATAATTTTTTGAGCACGTCATCTATATTGAATATTTACCAAAAGTTCATGAACCATATTGAATAAATTAAAAGTCTAGAATCAACATTGCATATTGGTTCAAAATTCATAAACTACATCACACAAACTAAAAGTTCAAGGATGACATTACATATTGACTATTTGTGTTATCATCCCTATGAAATATAATGGTACAAAATTAAATATAAGCAAGAGGGGTCCACACGTAGCCCAATGGTGCAAATTTTATACAAAACTCAAGCAACACATAGGTCCACCACTTCATATATCCACATATATGCACAAATGAGGTTCGCATCAACCTCCATATTGTATAGCATAGATTCACGCACGCGCTATAAAAACGAGTGGCTCATAACTGCGATACATTCTAAAAAAACGAAAATAAAAAATGACATCTAAAGAAGTCTCGAACCTCTCGGTACTTCTCCACTTCAAGCCAAATCACTATCTAATTTGGCGATCGATGAAGATGTGAGCTTTTAATTAAAGAATTCAGTATTTCTACTGAAAGCATAGACAAGATCGGGGGGCTACCACAAAACTTTAAAAAAAAAATAAAAAAAATGGGGGGCCTAATGAAAATAGAGAGATGATTTTTCAAAAAGTCTTAAACCTATTGTACAACGGCCAATTTGGTTATTTATTAATTAGTCCAAATTTGACTATTTAGCAATAGAATCATTTCAGCTTTTGCATAAGACTTTTAATTTAGACGGTTCATATTTTTGGTGAACAAAGGGAGAACTTGTCAATGATTGTGTTGGCATTAATGACCAAATTGGAGTAGATATTGTGAGATAATAAGTAAGACCAAATGTTTAGTTGTCAATGATCGTGCAGGCATTAATCCCCTGTTGATGCATGTTGTCGGCCTACTTAAAATTCATTTGGCAAAGTCAATATTGAGGCAGTGATGATGGCTGAGATTCAGTATTTGGAGACTTGTGTTTAACATCTTGCGTGGAAATCAATTTTAATTTGGGGGCATTTTGGTAATATTGACATAACTCAAATTTGAATGAGTAATTTACAAAATATTTTCTTAAAAATAATCACTCATATCGTTTAAAATAATTAGTGAACATAACATATTTTTATTGTTGACAACAATCTATGTTTAAATATTTTGTGTTCGATAAAAATATTTTTCGCTCATTTATTTATGTAACCGATAGTTTTTAAATAAATGTTTTCCAAAATATTCATTTTTTGTAAAAAAAAAAAAAAAGACCTTAAGGTGTGTTTTTTTAATTGAAAAGAATTCCTGCAAATAGATTTTCTAGAATTTCAATGTTTTGAACATGAAAATGGTAAGTCAATTAAAAAGTATATTCAGTTAAAGAAAATAGTTGTACTTATATTAGGAAAACGATTTCTCTCTCTCTCTCTCTCTCTCTCTCTCTCTCTCTCATATCCTGACAAGCATCCATAATTCAATTTTTCTGTTTTGATTTATCATCAACAAATTATGTCCACATTTATTAAAAAATAATAGTTGCGACTTATGATATTCCCTCTTAAAAAACCTTATCTCATGGCTTCGAGGTGAAGAGCACACAGCATTTGTTAAAATGTCAATGTAGAGCCACTTCACTTCTTTCCAACATAGACCTCAAAATCAAAGGAAAAAAACGACGAAATTGAATAATTTCATGTATGTTTATGTTTATAATCACTAGACTTTGCAACTTCTTTTTGCCCATATTTGCTTTTCAAAGGTATCTTGTTTGAAATTCATTGATCCTTTATCATTCAACCAGTGTTCTCTATGCCGACAATTATGAATTCATAGCTTTAAATTTCATTTTTATAATCTGCGATCTCCTTTACGTATTTCAAGAACATTACACAATTTATCCTTAACGAAATTATTTTCAGTAAATCCAAACCTAGAAACCTACTTCCCTCTCAATTTCACGCTCACAACCAAACAAGAGAAATCAATCACTCTACTTGAAAATGAATTTCAGATAAAACCATTTCCTCCAGCACAATTTTTTTTTCATAAAACAAACACACCTTTACTCGGAAAAAAGGAAATATATGAACGCCATTTCTGTCTTGGAAAACTTGATATTTATAGATAACGGCTTGAAGAAGGCATTTTTAATTCCAATGTTTGGCTGCAATCTAAAATTAAGCCAATAAACTATTTGCTGTCGTTTGGAAATGAAAACTTCCTTCGATTTTCTCATAAAGAAATTTCTTTCTTTTCTCTTTTTGCTAAAATTTCCTAGAAAGAACTCATGATCCTAAATATGCACGCACCATTCGTGGAATAGAAAGGCTATGTATGCTATATCATTGGACCCGTTGCAGTCCAACAAAGTTCTTTGAATTTCGGGCCGCGAAAGGCCCAATGGGCCGAACATTTTCGAACAGGCACACCCTCGCTCGCAAGAAAACACCTGAAAAGCCGGGTTCCCCAGATCAACCCGATCCACCACGATCCAAATCCAAATTAGTCCATTTCCATCAAATGGATGATGTCCAGGAAACTCCAGCATGAATCGAACGAGACGAGTCAACTCAAGTAGTAAAATCTCGGTTGCCTCCGGAAACAGAGACGTGGTCCGGCTTCGCTGCTGCCACATCAGATCCACGTAAGCTCTGTTCGCCTATCGTTGTTCATGTAAGCCGCCTCATGGGATTTTGGATGGATGGAAATGCAGAGGAGCACCGGTACATGCTAGGAGTTCATGATGACATAAAAAAAATTGTTTAGAATGTCCGCATCGCATTAGGCACAGTTTTGAACATTTGTCCAAATTAATAATGTCTAAGCTCAGTATCTTAAATATGGTCCATCCTACTTTGGAAGCCAACGATGATGAGAAAATACATGAACATGAAATGACCTGACATCATTTAGTGACATTGAGAAAGTTCCGAAAATGCCTGGCTCCTCACACCCCAGTGTTGATTAAAGCGAAGAGATTGTGGCAACCTCAGGCTTCCGACCTATCCAATAGCGGTATAGGAGTCAGGAGGTCGTGATGAGAGCTCGATCGACTTAAACTTCAATAATTAAGGACAAATGAACTCATCTCATCGGAACTACATCTGCCAGCATTCATGATCCATGCTTGGAACTCTCTCTCTCTCTCTTCCTCTCTAAGGGGGCTCGTAGGGGAGTATTTTGATTACGACAGTGCTCTCCCCAAAACGTGGGATTTGTCCCTTGTCTTTACCCCAGGAACTCGATTTCTTTTAAGCTTAATGCCCTATTTCAGGTCAGCCTACAGGGGCTTTAAGGACGTGGGCCTTCGCTTTGGACCGAACCACAAACATCCACTAAGTTGCCTCATGATTGTACTGCTTTCCCCCTTTCGTTTCGGTCTTTGTCCTTTTCTTCCCCCGATTCCTGGTCCTTTGTTCATCTTCCTCTTATCGCCTTTCGCCACTCTTCAGTTGACTCCAATCGATCCTTTGTATCGACATGGGGGCAGTGCTATACTTTCCTCCTTACAATGCTGAATACCCAGAGCTTCAACTGAAGGCGCGAGAGGCGAAGAGCTGAACGAATTCTGACTTTGCAAATTCCGGGTCCAGCCGATTTGGAGAATCATGTGCTCTATGCACGCAACAGCAATGCCGATGCGAGTTAAATATGTAGATGAAAGGATCTGCGTGGAGTCATATCAGCAAATGCCCCAGGTAATAATTTCCATAGCTGTCGCGGCATGCGGAAAAGGGGGAGGCGCATCACCAGCATGACCTCACTAATGGAGTGAAAACCCTTTACTCCTTTCTGTTCCTGGCTTTTAAAGGCCCAGCACGTTCTATCTGCTCCTCCTTTTATGACCCTCTCTCTCTCTCCCTCTCAGAGTATCTTGGGACAGTCATGCAGCTCATTAGTTCACTCGACCACCCTGGATTAAGGGTGGATTAAGGGTGAGCAGTTCTGAATTTCATAAAGATTTTACTTGAAATCTACCTGTTGAAATATGTTCTCTTTTTTTTTTTATACCTAAAAACTTATTTTGTATATCCTGATACTTCTATATCTTTTGAAATTTTGAATCGAATAGATTTCGATTTCAAATTCCAAGATAGATCCCGAAACCACGCTCATCCTTAATATGGACTGGAATTGATGAGACTATCACAACACAATCTTCTCCTCTCGAGACTGTCATCGATCTAGTGTCGAGAGCTGAAGTTCAAACGCGAGCCAAGTCGACCCGGGACTTCCCATTTTGAGCCGCGAATTCCACCTTCCCACCAAAGATCTCTTGCCTTCAAAATGGAAAACGAACTCAAAATTCCTTTTTCACTGTGCCTGTACTTCCCTTCCCCCACGGCTCGAGTGCTCGATTCGCCTTTAAAAAAGGGCGGCATGATGATGCTCTTTACGGGATTTTCCTCCTCCACCTTTACTCAACCTAACCCCCCCTCTTCCTCCCTCCCTTTCTTTAGAGTAATCTTTGACCCAATCACTGGGGAAGTAACGACACCGCGAGTTGCACATTTTCGGGAGGCGTTAAAAAGCGGCATCTCCCTGGTCAAACGACAGTGCAAAAGCGACACCAATGGAAAGGGACGCGAAACATTGCTACAAGAAAGTCAAAAGGCAGACAGCAAACAGGAACAACAGGAACAGCGACAGAGGATTAAGGGGAAAAGATGAAGGGGAGTTTTACGTGGATTGAGACAGCATTTCCCTCCTGTCAATCATGATGGGGGGAAGGCTTAGGCTTTTTAATCAATCCATATCGGTCGATACAACATGAAGTTATGGGGTTGTCGTCCCAGGGTGTATAATTTATTTGTGGATAGAATTAAGGGACAGAAAATTATATAATAAATACTCATGTGATCGTCTTTAATTATCTATTAGAATAATAACTAATTTTGAGCCTATAATTTAAATTTATTATGAGATCCATTTCTCACAATAGTTAGAACAATGTTATGCTAGCAAAATTTAAATTAAATATTCTAGCATGATTAATATTAGGATTAGCAATTTGGGATGGAAGGACAAGTGCAGCAGCCTCTTTTTGACTTCTTTAACTCTTTAAATTCCATAATTGAAGGGCGGGGGAAAATACGAATTCCAAAATGCAAATGATTTAGTTTGCCCAATGCCGCAAAAGTGGACTTCTCTCGACTCTTCAGTCTTCGCGCCTGTGTTTTCTCAAAAATTTTGTGTTTAGAAGGCCAAATTTTGATCAAAAAGGTATATATTTTTTGTTTGGGCTCTTCATTTATCCATGCCTTCTTTCTTTCTCCATTAGCGAGAGGATTGGGATGGGCAACCAATATTGATAATCATACCTTTTTTTTTTCCATTAGTGAAAGGATTGGGAAGGGCGACCAATGCTGACGACTATTTTTGGACACTACAATAAAAGTAATTTTTTTTTACTTTTCATTTACTCAAGAGAGAGATTGACGATGCTTTTTTTTTTTCATTAGTGAAAGGATTGGGAAGAGCAACCAATGCTAGCGACCATTTCCAAACGTTGCAATAAAGTTTTTTTTTTTTTGGCTTTTCATTTACTCGAGAGGAAGATTGATCATGCCTTTTTTTCTCCATTAGCGAGAGGATTGGGAAGGGCAACCAATACTGATAATCATACATTTTTTTTTCCAATTAGTAATGCTAATGACTATTTCTGGACACTACAATAAAGGCAATTCTTTTTACTTTTCATTTACTCAAGAGGGAAACTGACTATGCCTTTTCTTTTTTTTCACTAGCGAAAGGATTAGGAAGAGCGACCAATGCTAGCGACCATTTCTGAATGCTGCAATAAAGTTAATTTTTTTGGCTTTTCATTTACTTGAGAGGAAGATTGACCATGCCTTTTTTTTTCTCCATTAGTGAGAGGATTAGGAAGGGCAACCAATACTGATAATCATACCCTTTTTTTTTTGTCCAATTAGTGAAAGGATTGGAAAGGGCGACCAATGCCGACGACCATTTCTGGACGCTATAATAAAGGTAATTTTTTTTACTTTTCATTTGCTCAAGAGGGAGACTAACAATGCCTTTTTGTTTTTCTTTAGTGAAAGGATTGGGAAGAGCGACCAATGTCGGTGACAATTTCTGAATGCTGCAATAAAGTTTATTTTTTTTTTTTTTTTTGGCTTTTCATTTACTCGAGAGGAAGATTGACCATGCCTTCTCTTTTTTTTTTTTTTTTTTTTTTTTTTCTATTAGTGAAAGTATTGGGAAGGGCAACCAATGCTAGTGACAATTTTTGGACTTATACCACACCACCCATGACCCGAAAGCTTGAGTTGAAAGTCTGTCATAAAATCTCTATGTAAGAGGTATGTTGCGCTTGGGTAATTCAGTACGAACTGTTCAAATGTAACTCAAGATGTGAAGCTAAACTTGCAACCTTGTGAAAGATGGCAGCTCTTTGATTATTAGGCCTCAAATGATTTATCACCAAGCAAATCGGATGTCGCGCATTCTTTGCATAGATGATAGTGTCACAGACCAAATTCTCTCATGCCCTTATGAGCTGAAGAGCAAAGACTTGTGGCACGAAGGTGAAGAGTGAGTCACGCAAGATGGATAATACAACCGGTTAGTAAGAGTGTAATCTAAGGCATTTGTTTTAAGGATTTGGAGATGTGATCATTTCTTAGGATTTCTAAAGGCGAGGTAAGATTTCCGCGCATAAATTGATATGGAACCGATATCGCTTTCCTAACGAGGCCATAGTAAGCCGAACCCCAGTTATTGTACCAAAGCGTTATGCATATCTCTCACTCGAAAGGGTTGGATGCTTGATCTAAGTCGGAAGTGGCACGATCTAGTGGTTTCGGCTCATCAGGCGTTGCACGAATTATTTCACGATCAAGAATTTGTCGACCCACGACATTAGTTTGTCGACTTTCTCTGTAGAAAATAATTTTTTTTTTTTTTTTTTATAGAAATCTATAGGGAAAAAAAAGAGAGAATCGATTGCATCTAAATTTCGAGTGTTTAGGAAAGAAAATGAGAAGGGACGGCAGCATCATGATGTTTAAAGACAAGTTAATGTAAACCGTGTCAAGGAGAGAGAGGTCGATGAAACGATGAAAATTAACTTCCCATACGGGGACACCACCACCACCGCGGCGGCCACAAATCTCGCCCTTTCGCGCCCTTTATTAGGCTTCCCTAAAATGGGTCATTTAATGAGTAGCCCGCCAGTTAATCGAAAAGGATTAAGCCCCCACCGCCCATTAACAATCATCATGCCTTATTAAGGCCAAAATATCCCTTAATGATTTCAGCCCGCATCTCCCCCCTCGCAAGGACGAAATTTTTTAAAAAAATTAGTAATGATCGAGCGACAATATTTAATTTGCTATTAATAAATAATTATGAGATCTATTCCTCCAAAAATTTGTGATTCCAACAGGCT
Source organism: Eucalyptus grandis (assembly GCF_016545825.1). Taxonomy (NCBI): domain Eukaryota; kingdom Viridiplantae; phylum Streptophyta; class Magnoliopsida; order Myrtales; family Myrtaceae; genus Eucalyptus; species Eucalyptus grandis. Next base: position 37,532,439 of record NC_052620.1, on the reverse strand, counting down.
GCTGTTATGAAACAGTTTCAAAATTGTCATATTAGTAAAGCTCTTTTAAAAATAAATAAAAAAGGAAAAAAATTTAAAACTAAAAAGGACCCGACCCGGCCCGGCCCCACCACCGGGAAAAGCCTTTTTCCGGGTTTTGAAAAGGGGGGAAAGAAACAAAACAGAACAAAACCCCCCACCACCACAGTAGTACTGAACACAACTCTCCCCCTCCTCTCCTTTTCTCTCTCCCTCTCTCTGTCTTCAACCTCCAGAAATGGCGACGGCGACGGCGGCGGCGGCGGCGACTGCGACGGCGACGACGAAGGCCTCTCGCTCCGCCGCGCGCCCCTAGCCGTTCCCGAGCCTCCCTCCCTCCCTCCTTCCCTCCTCCTGCCTTTCTCGCCGGCGTCTCGCGATGGCTGCTCCTCCGCTCCCTCACCGCCTCCTCCTCCTCCTCCTCCTCGTCGCCGCGGCGGCGCTCTCCGTGCCGCCCCCGGCGCGCGCCGCCCGGAGCGCCGAGGCCGTCGCCGAAATCGAGTCCCTCACCTCCTTCAAGCTCGACCTCCACGACCCGCTCGGCGCGCTCGACGGCTGGGATCCGTCCACCCCGTCCGCCCCCTGCGACTGGCGCGGCGTCGCCTGCGCCGCCGGCCGGGTCACCGAGCTCCGTCTCCCGCGGCTCCAGCTCGCCGGCCGGCTCACCGACCGCATTTCCGGCCTCGCCATGCTGAGCAAGCTCAGCCTCAGGTCCAACGCCTTCAACGGGAGCATCCCCGCCTCCCTCGCCAAATGCAGCCGCCTGACCGCCGTCTTCCTGCAGTACAACTCGTTCTCCGGCGACCTCCCGCCGGAGATGGCGAACCTCACGGATCTCCACGTCCTGAACCTGGCGCAGAACCGCCTCTCCGGCGAGATAGCCGGCGGCCTCCCTGTCAACCTCCGGTACCTCGATCTCTCCTCCAACTCCTTCTCCGGTGACATTCCTCGGGGCCTATCCAACTTGTCTCAGTTGAAGCTCATCAATCTCTCGTACAACAACTTCACCGGCGAGATTCCCGCACTGTTCGGGGAGCTCCAGGAGTTGGAGTATCTCTGGCTCGATTACAATCTCCTGGACGGAACTTTGCCCTCGGCGATCGCTAATTGCTCTTCGCTCGTGCATTTGAGCGCCGAGGGGAATGCGCTCAGCGGAGTGATACCTTCGGCCATTGGCGCCCTCCAGATGCTCCAGGTGGTCGCGCTCTCACGGAATAATCTCTCCGGCTCAGTGCCGGCTTCACTGTTCTGCAACGTGTCAGGTAACTCGCCGTCTCTTAGAATCGTTCAACTCGGCTTTAATTGGCTCACGGACATCATTGGTCCCAAGACCATGGCGTGTTTCGGCGTCTTGCAAGTTTTGGATCTCCAGGAGAATTTAATAAGGGGCACGTTTCCTTCGTGGTTAACCAGTGTGTCCACTTTGACTGCGTTAGATTTTTCGAGGAACTTGCTTTCTGGTCCCCTTCCTGGTGAGATTGGAAATTTGTATAGATTGGAGGACCTGAGGTTGGGGAATAACTCTTTTAGTGGAGCCATTCCCATCGAGATCCGAAACTGTAGTTCTTTGCAGGTGCTCAATCTCGAAGGGAATAGACTTGCTGGGGAGGTTCCTGGATTTTTAGGCGAATTCAGGGGTTTGAAAGTTTTGTCTCTTGGAGGTAATCTGTTCTCGGGGTTAGTTCCCGCTGGCATCAGTAATCTCTCGGGGCTTGAAACTTTGAATTTAAGGGGCAACAGCTTCACCGGTACTCTGCCAGAGCAGATGATGGGGATGAGCAACTTGACTACATTGGACCTGAGTGGAAATAGATTCTCAGGTCAGGTGCCTGCAAATATTGGGAACTTGAGCAGATTAGTGGTCTTGAACATGAGCGACAACGATCTTTCGGGGTCGATTCCAGTTGGTTTGGGCAATCTTTTTAAGCTGACGACCCTCGATTTGAGCAAGCAGAATTTGTCTGGTGAGTTGCCACTTGAGCTTGCTGGTTTGCCGAGTTTGCAGGTCGTTGCTCTGCAGGAGAACAACTTATCTGGTGATGTTCCTGAAGGGTTTAGTAGTTTGGTGGGTTTGCGTTACTTGAACCTCAGTTCCAATTTCTTTTCTGGTCAGCTTCCTTTGACGTTTGGGTTCCTTCGGTCACTGGTGGTTCTCTCGTTGTCGGGGAACCGGATTTCTGGTTTGATCCCACCGGAGCTAGGAAATTCCTCTGACCTTGAAGTTCTTGAGCTCAGAGCAAATTCTTTTTCTGGTCATATTCCCTCTGATCTCTCTCAGTTGTCACATCTGAAGATACTCGATTTAGGGAGAAACAACCTGTCTGGCGAAATCCCGAAAGAGCTCTCAAAGTGCTCATCGTTGACTTCTTTGTCTCTGGACTCAAACCATCTTTCCGGCGGCATTCCTGACTCGTTGACAGAGCTATCGGACCTGCAAAAGTTGGATCTCTCCAACAACAGCTTAGATGGGAAAATCCCTGCCAATTTTACGCAGATATCTGGCTTGTCAAGTTTCAACATATCGGGGAATAATCTTGAAGGCGAGATTCCTACAATGCTTGGTTCTCGATTCAACAATTCTTCGGCATTTGCCAATAATCAGAACTTGTGTGGTAAGCCGCTGCAAAAGAAGTGCCAGGACTCAACTGCGAGGAATAGGAGGAAGAAGTTGATCCTGTTAATTGCTGTGGTCGCATCTGGAGCTTGCCTTCTAACCTTATTTTGCTGCTTCTACATCTACAGCCTCTTGAGATGGCGCAAGAGGCTGAAAGAAAAGGCAGCCGGTGAGAAGAAAACCAGTCCAGGCAGGGCAAGTTCTAGATCAAGCGGAGGGCGTGGAAGCACTGATAATGGAGCTCTGAAGCTCGTCATGTTCAACAACAAAATCACCCTTGCAGAAACAATTGAATCTACTAGGCAGTTTGACGAAGAGAATGTATTAGCCAGGACACGGTATGGATTGGTTTTCAAGGCCTGCTTTAATGATGGGATGGTGCTGTCAATCCGAAGACTACCTGATGGATCGCTTGATGAGAACATGTTCAGGAAAGAATCCGAAGCACTCGGCAGAGTGAAGCACAGAAATTTGACGGTTCTTCGCGGCTACTATGCAGGGGCACCCGACTTGAGGCTTCTGGTCTACGACTACATGCCCAATGGAAACCTGGCCACGCTCCTCCAAGAAGCATCCCACCAAGATGGCCACGTCCTCAATTGGCCAATGCGCCATCTGATCGCCCTGGGAATTGCCCGTGGATTAGCGTTTCTCCACTCTTGCTCGATGGTTCACGGGGATGTGAAGCCCCAGAATGTGCTCTTCGATGCCGATTTCGAAGCCCATCTCTCAGATTTTGGCCTTGAACGGCTAACTGTCGCAGCTCCTGCTGAAACCTCCACTTCTACTGCAGTCGGCACGCTGGGTTATGTATCGCCGGAAGCTGTACTTACTGGGGAAATTACCAAGGAATCTGACGTCTACAGCTTCGGCATTGTGCTGCTCGAGCTGCTGACGGGGAAGAGGCCAGTGATGTTCACGCAAGACGAAGACATTGTGAAGTGGGTCAAGAAACAGCTCCAGAAGGGCCAGATCACGGAGCTGCTCGAGCCAGGGCTGCTCGAGCTTGACCCGGAATCCTCCGAGTGGGAGGAGTTCCTGCTAGGAGTAAAGGTCGGGCTGCTCTGCACGACCCCGACCCGCTTGGCCGGCCCACCATGTCCGACGTGGTTTTCATGCTCGAAGGCTGCCGAGTTGGACCCGACATCCCCTCGTCGGCCGACCCGACATCCCAGCACTCGCCGGCATGACCCGAAATCATCCATTAACATCCTCCCACTTTTTCCATCTAATTTTTTTTTTAGAATGTAACAGTGACGGTAGCCGATTTTTTTTCCTTCTTTTTTTCTTTTGTGGAAAATTATTCCCGGGTGTTTCTGTAGCCTTTTATTATTTGACGCTTTTGCCATCTCGCGCTCGTTTCACTCCATTGGGCGATTCTGGTGCTGGCCTTGGAGTTTGCAGGGGCGGGTCCCATCAGGAGGAGGAGAAAAAAAAAAAGTCAGCACGTGCCGGTCAACTATTCGGGCTGGCCGGGGGGTGGTGGGGCCCCCACGTGACGGCAGCAGGCTCCCGCCAAACCCTGAGCGGGAGGGCTGCAGTCACGTGGCTCGAGCTCCGAGCTTCAGAGGAAAATGTAGCCGTTACTGCAGTGGGCCCCCGGCGTGGATTAAAAGAACTGTCCCTTTCCCCAGAAAGAGAGCCGCTGGCACAGCTCGATGGAGCCTCCCCCCCTTCTCCGGCCGCCACGTGGGCGCGTCTGTTTGCCCCTAATGTGTTTTTTTGTGCCCGGGGGCGATGATGGGCCCAGGACTTCTGGGCCCTCGCCGGGCCCAGCGATGGTGTGAAGTCAGAGCAGAGGGGGAGGGAGCTAATGTTGGCAGGAGACGACGGCAGATGGCGCGCCCCCACCACCTCAATTCATTTTGAACTTTTTGTGGGGGCCATCATCTCTTTCTTTCTTATTTTATTTGGGTTGTTTGGTTGATAATTTCTTTTTTTTCTTTTCATTTTTATTCCCTGAAAATTTGCCCCCAGTTGTTAGCAAATCAGCGGTAGACGTCATCGATCCACAAGCTTCTCTAGCATTGCATGCATGATTAACCAAAATAAATAAAATAATATATATGTGTGTGTGTGTGTGTATAAAAAATATGGATATCGCAAAAACCAAGATATTCCGGCCGTGCTGTGATTGTTATTTTGTAATGAGGGGAATCGGTGGAGATCCGGAGGGGCAGGACAAGGCGATGTCGTATCCGACGAAGTGACCGTTGAGTTGTCTGTACACCTACCCATTTTAATCGTCCCGTAATTTATTGCCGCGCTTGCCGAATAAGATAATTTCGTGGCTGGGATTTTCGAGGCACTTTGATTGGGGCTGTCCCCCTGGAGACTTCCCTTCCCGTTTGATTTTGCCTTAGGCCCTCTACCTTCGCGTGGCACGTCGTTTAAGCAACAAGTTCATATTAATATAGCAGTTTTCAGCGCGTTCGATGTCGTCATTTTTAAGAGTCTGCTGTCGATGTCGTTAGGAAATTGAAAACTTTCCTCGTGAAAGTACTAAATGGATTTCGAATGACCAATTGATGGATCCGCATGTTTGAGTTTCTTGTGGACTCCTGCTATTGGTGCTGCTTCAGATACTCTGCAATCAAAGAGGAAAAAAAAAAGTGATTTTCGAACAGCCTCAGATCAGCAAGAAGCCAAATGACTCCAATAATATATATGATTTCAGAATTTTGACCCAATGTGATTTTTGAACTTTAATTTATTTAATATAATCTCTTAACTTTAGTTCAATATACATTATAGTCTCTGAACTCTTTATATATGTTTAATTTAGTTATTGAACTATATAAAATGTTTAATATAGTATCCAAATTAATAAAATGATAATGTTGAGCATTTTCAAAGTTTTTACTAACTAAATTAAATATAAAGTTCATGGATCACAATATATATTGAGTATAAAGTTGATGGATTGCATTAATTGGATTGAAAATTTAAGGATCACACTTGTCATTGTGTCAAAATTGAGGGACTATTTTTGTTATTTTTCTATAGGAAACGAAGCCAAGTCCAAGATGCGATTTCCCTCGAAGCTACACGTGGGCTTAATCCGACTGAAAGTGACAGCCGTCTCGATTCTGTACGTTGGAGTCTAGTGTTCTTTTCACTTGGCCAGAAACATCTAACGCAACCCATTTATTGCTTTAATTCGGTTCCGTTCTCACTAAAATAGCCAAATGCGCCAAGCCGAAAACGTCTCTTTCTACCACGTCTCCCCCCCGTCCCTCCTTCCCTCTTCCTTTTTCGCGAGCGTCCTTCGTAACGTGCCATGCCTTCACATCAACCAATGATGAAAAAATTGGAAATCCATTGCACGAAGCCAGAAAACTTCCCCCATCTTTCGATTCCACACGAAAGTGTATAAATCACGTGTCTTCCTTTTCCCCTACTTTATGATCATAGTTCCCGCCAATTGCCATGATCACGATGCATCATTACACGGCATCGTCTCAACAATGTCAAGATGATGCGGTACGGTGAAACTTATCAAGATGACTTCTAAGTCATCCAAAATATTAAAAACCCAAATGAAAACGTGATCTAATAGTTAAATGTTTTAGCACTAGTTTAATGAAATGTAATTTAAAGGGCACGATCTAAGGAGCCAGAAGGAATTTGAGCGCAGGTCCTCCAAATTTTTCTGGTTCATGCAACATCCTTTCAAGAGCACCGACATCGAATGGGCGATTTCAATTGTTTTGCTTCCAAAGTTCTTGAGTTGTTCGACTGTAGTAAAAGAGATTGTATCATCATGAATTGGAGCAATGCGACAAAACGTAAATGATGACCAAAGCGTGAATGGTGAAAAGTTAAAAAAGGGTGGTGGTTGGAATGGCGCTTCGTCTTTAACCCTCCTCTCGCTTGACTAAATCAATCTTTTTTTACCAAAAGTTCCCATCATGAATGTATGTTTTTTTGGGGTAGTTATCACTTGCATTGGGTGTGAATAGCAAATGCGGTGGCTCTAGCAACATCAATTTTTAGGACAAGTACTTACCTGCCACTCTACCGGTAAACTTCACCTCAACTTTGAAGTCATGCGTGGTAAATTTCAATTGAATAATATAAAAGAAAGTCGTAAATTTTTTCGTTGAACACAAATATCTCAAACTTTTTGTCATCTCACCGATGTCTCCAACCTCGTACCAATGACCAAAAAGTACCCTCTATCCATATGGCCATTAAAAATCTCGATGCGACAGTTGTACACGACAGTTAAAAATCTGATGTGACTACGCTCTTGGTCGACGTGGAAGCATATATCCATCACCAAGTTAGATCTACATGCCAGCATTGTCTGCGAATGCTGTCACATTAGGTTTCTAATGGTCATTATGAATGGAAGTCTAAAACGGGAGGTACTTTTGGATCACTAGTATGAGTTTTGGGATATTGGTGGAACGAAAGAAAGTTTTGGACATTGATTTCCCACAGTGAAGTTCAAGATTTTCGGTGGGACTATCCCAACTCTAATTATATTCGTCCAAGTGGAGCTCTATACATCGCTTGTGCCCAAAAAGTTCTTTTCTAGAGTCCATTTCCTTAGCTTGTCCTAAACTCACTACTAGCCAACCAATGGTCAAAGAACAGGATCCACAAGATGCTCATGCATTTTCAAAGGGTTTCGATTACATTGGTTGCAGGTTCCACACTGTTCTTTTATTCCATAAATTGTCCTCAACTACCTAACTCCATGAAAAGAATCGCTCTCCATGACTATTCCTCTTTGAGATTGGGTCAGCCTGATAACCAAAGGGGTCCAACAAAATCATTACAAAGTGTTTTTGTCGTTTTCCATCGAATAAGGAAAACACGGAAGAGACTCAATCAATTGACAAGCCAAGTTTAACCTTAATCTCCTGGAGTTTAATCGAATTGGTTAAGATTCGAGGCCAAATCATGCCTCTGGAAGTCCTGCCGTGGTCTCCATTTGGAGTGAAATCGGTCCCAAGGGTCAAGCTCCTAGCTTGATACATAATCACTCAATCGCGTCATGACGGACAGACTTTCGTGCCCCGATGGATTAATCTGACGGGCTCAAGCATTCGACATCGCACACCCACAGAAAAAGCATTAATTAACGGAAAGCAGTCGGGTCCAATCATTAAGAAAAGACCCAATATTTTTGCCTCTGGAAAGGTGTGATGTCGAGCATCGATTTTCCACTCAATGCAGTGGAATCTCCCCCATCCTTTTAGTACAGATGATCTGCCCTTCGATAAGTTCAAAGAAAAATGGATTCATCTCGGCAAACAGACGAAAACATGCGTTCGTTCCTCGTGGCGACCGTGACAAGAGAAGCAAACCAAAATAGCCAACCGGCTAAACGAGAACTCTTCTTCCCCTTAAACTCAGAGAGTGAAACTGAGTCAAACGCGGAATGATCATGTAAAAGGATCCAAAAATATAAGATGAACAGCTAAATTCAACACAAAGAGAAAATTCATTCACAGCTACATGAATTTCCCTTGGATTAGCAACAGATATGTATTACATAAACTTGCATATATTATATATTTCTTAAATTTTTGGCATAATGGAATCGCTCGAAAGACAATCGAATGAAGACACAGGACCATTACCTAGCACCAGCATCTACCCACAGCATCCTTGCCATGCATGCGTGCACACGTGGACCACCCGCAAGCAGAGACTCGCACCGGACATTGATTTTTGTTTATAAAAATCATATGGGCAATGGAATCTTTTGTGTTAGGTTCATCAAGGAGATTATAACTATCTAATTTTGGAGTTTAAGTAATCACCAATACTAATGACTGCAATTCCGGTCTCGATTTTACCTCATACTGGTGTTCATTCATTGCGTTGGGCCCTCGACATTTTGCGCATCTATCCGTGTTGTGGCTGGATCCCTTAGCTCTAGGACTGCGTCACGCTGCATTTGGCACCCGATCGAGGTCTACTTATTGAATGATCCCAATCGAGTAAGGATACTCGATAAACTCTACGATCAACGATACGTCATAAGGCTCGTTGCCATGTCATCTGCAGCTTTTAACACCATAATCCGATGATAAAAACCATAAAACCCAGAAATGAAGGGACATAAACAAGTTTTGTGCAGGATAATATCGATGATAATTATCTTTGTTCGTGATTATTGTAGGAGAAAAGCCTGATTTCTGGTCAGTTGCACAAGGCCGCTTGCTGAGAATATTCTTGGTTAGAGCAAAATGGCTGGGCTTCACAGACATTTGCATGTTGGGCCCGTCTTGGGCCCAGAAGCATCTAAGCAAGATGCTTAGCTATAAACCACATTCGATGTACTTTTACTTATGCAACAAAAATCAGCCCAAAATAGTTTAGACTAACCAACCCAGCTAAACTTTAATTCTACAATCTTATCTTAACAGACACACACACACACACAAAATATGTATGTATGTGTGTGTGTGTGTGTGTGTGTGTGTCCATACAAGTGAGTTTTTGCCATAATTCATATATAATAAATGAATTGAAACCTACTTTTATACAAAATAAGCCATTATACTTTATATATGGATCTGGTGGTCTTTGTCAAATAAATGACCTTACCAATGTGATTAATTTATTTAACTTGATAATATATATAGTTGGTCATTTGTTAATCAGTGATCTCGAGGCTGATCAGTAGCCAAGTGCATCATGGCTAAAGGACCAGAAGAAGCTTTGCAAGTTTATCCATGAAAACACGAGATTTCCTTTTCAGTAAGTGAAAATGTTTAAAGTCAACTTCTGCTTCTTTTTTCCCTTTTTTTCTTATGATATGTTGAAAATTCAAGATATATGATAAGCCAATCACTTTGAAATTAAGATAACTAAGTAAATTATACATTGTGGGTAGTCACTGTTTCGAAGTATCCAATTGACCATGTGATAAATGCTTAACTAGCTTTTTTCTGGAAAGTAGCTTTTTTCTGGAAAGATGGTAAGTTTTAAATCATTGGTGCGTTTCCTCTCGAAGGAATTTGTGTTGTTTAGATTCCCCCAGACTCTAAGTAAATGACATCACCAAAGCATTGACAAGCTATAACTTGAGCTTCATTTCCACTCTATAGCATCTAGACCCATTAGGTGAGTTCAGGTTGAAAATAATTTGACTCAAATTGACCAATTTCCATGAAATACAAATCCATTTATCTATATACACCCAACACATATTATTAAAATACTTCCATATTTAACTCAATGTTAGATAATTCATACTCAAATTGAGGCGCGAGAACAGACCCCAAAAAACAAAAATAAAATTGAGGGGCGAGCACGAGATTGGATGAGGGCGAGAGAGCCATAGAGATGGGTTAGGTCTAAATAAGTTGTGAACCCATTTAACACTCAATATTATTTTTGAGCTTGACCATTCTAAACCTATTTATCTCCCATTTACTAAATATAACTAATACACTTAACAACTCAACCAATCGAATATTAACATCTATGATTTCAGGTCTTTTATTTCCAAATTTGTTAGGATTTCAAGTATCATATGACCATTTTTTTCAACGAGACAGAATTGATCTTTTGGAATAGCATAAGGCTGGAAGGTGAGTCTCTGTATAAGCATAAGAATGTCCCATGTCAACGGATGATGATTATGTTATATTACCTACAGATGGTAGCGAATTAAGCTTTGGAAGGCAGATCAACTAATATGTGACAAAATTTGTAGTGTTCGCTTGAGCATAGCACTATTTATCTAAATATATAATGCCAAAATCTTCTCTAAAGATTGACTCTAAAGTCAGCACATGCGACTCTAATTTGTAAATGATTGATTATTCTCACTCTTAAGTCATTTACTACCTATATATTGCCCTTGGCCCTTTCCTTCATCATTTTTATAATTCTATGTACAACTCCTTTGTATAAAAGATTTTTTACCTTGCCATTAGCATAATATTTTATATTATTATACAAGTACTCGTGAGACATTGTAAAAATACGAAATACGATAGGAATGAATATCACGTTAACTATTTTATTGTACAGGTTGCTCATAATGATCAATGTTACGTTACCATTAGAATCTTTCTATATAGATACGTTAATTTGAAGTTTCCTTTATGCTTAATTAAATGTTTGTAAACCATTTTTAATTATAAGTTTTGCACAACAATCTGCGCAAGCGTGAATTATGTCTAGTATGTGTGTACACACGTTTTGAGACATCTTAGTCTATTGGTTATCAATAGACTAATTTACTTTAATAAGGCTCCATTTTTTTTTTACAAAAAATAAATAATTTAAAATATTTTTCTAAAAACGATCATTTGTATCTCTTAAAATAAATATTTTTCATTTTTTTACAACAATTTATATTGAAATGTTTACATAGACGATGGAAATATTTTTCGTTCATTTATTTTTTATAAAAAAATAGAATGTTTTGTAAGAAAATATTTCTTAAATCATTCATTAAAAAAAAATGAACGGAGTCTAAATTGGTGAAATTTGTAAATTTAACCGAATTGTTTTGATTGCATACAAAATATTCACCGCAATCATGAGTGATAAATTCAAGAGATCACCGCATATTAATAATGCCGAAAGTGAGAAATGTTAGACCAAATTATCTAAGAGAAACATGATAAATAAATTCATCACAAGATATGAATTGTGGATTAAAAAAAAAGGTTAATGCCCTGAAAAACCCCAAACTAATATATTTATAGCAAATTTACCTCAAATTAATTTTTTGACAAGGAAAAACTCCAAATTGGTATACGTATGATAATTTTACCCAAAATGACCACATAAAACTCAAAACTGGTATATTTGTAACAAATATATCCCCTGTTAAATTTGATTAATACCACAAAAAACCATAAAAATAGTACAATTATGACAAACAAATAGTAAAATCCCGAATTGGTATAACAGTTAACTATTTAGTGTCATTTAATAGTAAAATTTAACGAAAACTAATAGAACGAAAATTCATCACAAGTGTACCAATTTGAGGTAAATTTATCAAAAATGTACTAGTTTGGGATTTTTGGTGGTCAAAAAATTAATTTAGGGTAAAAATATCACAAGTGTACTGGTTTAGGGTTTTTCAGAGTATTAATCTTTAAAAAAATAGTTATATCATTACATGTATCTTCAAAGTCTACGCAACACTCGGGTTAATGATTAATTTTTTTACATGAAGGGTATTTGATGTCACATCCTAAATCTTATAGAAATTTGGGTAATGACATGGTTGTCCTTTTACCTGAAGGACACAGTCTCAAACTACCCAAAAACCAACTTCCAAAAGTTTCCATTGAAAGTGCTTTCTTTCCCATCAAAAACCAACATCCAAAGTGCTCTTGTACTATTGTCGCTAACCAAGGTTCCGATGAAAGGATGGCCGTGTCATTACCCCAATCCTTATAGCATTCAGGGTTTGACATCTAAAATTTTGACTTGATTGATTGTTATAAATGAACGCAAATTGTATAGTGCATATGCACTAGATGAGGCTCCAACAACAAACTCATGGCCAGGGCACCTCAGATAATCACAATCAAGCTAAACCCAAGCTCTTGAGCCTAGCTTGATTACACATGCATCATTCCATGTGATACTTAAAAAAAGAAGATGAAATTATCACATATGACACAAATTGACTCATTCAATCAGTTTAAATAAGATATGACTTGTTTTAGATGAATTGGTAATTTGAACCTCTTGCTCGGTTTAGTGGGTTAAAAGAAAAGATTGAACCCTTGAGTGAGCCAAGAAAACATTGTATAGGCCTGGGGCTGTATTCGTGTGGCAAAATTATGGCTAATTTCTAGAACGTGTTAGTTTTTTTTTTTTTTTGGTCGGAAAACAACTAATATTAATTAGAAAGAGTTAATATTACACTTAGCCGCTCCGCCAGAGCATCCGCATAAAGGATATCCAACAAAGCATAAGGAGGCGAGGAAGCCCAGTTAGAGGGAAGAGAACCGGTTTTATGAGCCTTGGTAGCCCAATCTGCCCCAAAATTCGCCCCTCTTTTACAAAACCTAATTCGCAAGTTGGAGAACTCGCGAAGAAGAGCCACAGCTTCAGCAGACAGAGATCGAACCTCCCATGGCGGATCCGTTAAGCTCGTCACCAAATCAATTAGGGTTTTGGAATCTGATTCGATCACAATCAGATCAGAGGCTCTGTTCTTCTCCATCAGGTAGCGAAGAGTGATCGTGAATGCTTGGAATTTGGCTTGCAAAGAAGACGAAGCTGGAAAACTTCGGGTAAGTCCATCGATAAACTTCCCATTATGATCACGCCAGATATAGGCAATAGTCCCTTCAGTACCGCCCGGTTGAAACGCCCCATCTATGTTCACTTTCAGGGCTCCAGGTTCTGGGGATCGCCAGAGTTCTTCTGGGTTGATATGGGTTTGAGTTGTGATACTGCTTGCTATGGAGGACAACTGCGCTGCCCGAACAGTTGCGAGAGACTGATCAACAACCCTATGTGGATCTGGAAGGTGATGCCGGAAGATGAAATTGTTTCTGGCTTTCCAGATATTCCACAAGAGTGCAGCCACCACTTCGAAAGCTGGTGAGTTCTGATGATTTGACAGCATATTTCCAAGCCAATCTCGAAGATGTTGTATGTGTAGTGTAGGAATCTGAATATTGATTAGGGGATGAGACCAGATATCTGCTGTCCATTGGCAATATAAAAAAGTATGTGCTGTTGTTTCTGGTGTACTTGTAAAACAGAGAGGGCATATACTGTCCGGAATGATGTGGCGATGAAAGAGGTTAAACGTGGTCGGTAGAGCCTCATGGCTAATGGACCACAGAAATAGGCGAATTTTTGGAGGTATCTGCAGCTTCCATATCTGTTTCCATAGCAGCTCCCGAGCCTGAGTTGAAACAGTGACTATATTGAGAGTAACGCCACTTATGGCTGTCTGGCTCTATCTGATGGATTGGTACCCCTTTTTGACATTGTATTTGCCATCAGTAGATGCATACCAAATAAGTTGATCCGAAATATAGTTAGGTCTGACTGGTATGGTCAGAATTTCCGCCACAATGGAATCATCAAAAAATCTGCGCAATAGAGAATCATTCCATGTATTGTGACTGAAATCCATGTAATCTGCTAACAACAGGGGTTCATCTCTTTGAACTGGACCACCTAATATTCCTCTTGGTAACCAAGGATCAGTCCTCGGATTGATTGTGCGGCCATCCCCTACTGTCCATCGGAGATTGGGTAGAATAACAGCTCGTCCGGCTAACAGGCTTTGCCAACCCCAGGACGGTCGATGGCCTGTCTCAGCTTGTGCAAATGCACATAATGGAAAATAGAGACCTTTAAAAAGCCTACTCCACAGGGACGAAGGTCCCTGAATTAAACGCCATGCCTGCTTTCCAAGTAAAGCTCTATTAAAATCCAAAAGGTCCCTAAAGCCAAGGCCCCCTTTAGTTTTACTCTTTTTAAGCTCTTCCCAATTTGTCCAGTGAATGCCAGGTTTAATGCTATTATTCTGCCACCAGAAGCGTGCAATTTTCCTTTCAACAGATTTACAAATAGAAGTAGGGATTTTAAATATAGCCATAGCATATTGAGGAATTGCTTGGACAACAGCCTTGATCAGAACTTCCTTACCGCCCTTGGAGATAAGCTTTTCTTTCCAACCATTTAACTTAGAATCAACTTTAGCCAATATCCAGGCAAACATCTCTCTTTTTGATCTACCCCAATATGAGGGTATGCCTAAGTATTTGCCTGTTCTAAGCATCAAAGGCACTCTAAATTCATTGGCCAAATTTTCCTGAAGGCTCATGGGGCAATCTCTGCTAAAAAATATTCTAGATTTGTTTCTATTTACTTCCTGTCCAGTGGCCAGACAATATTGATTGATAATATTGGATAGATTTTGACATTCCATCAGCTTGGCATCTAAGAAAAATATAGCATCATCCGCAAAAAATAAGTGAGAAAGTGTAGGGCAAAACCTGTTGAACTTAATGCCTTTAAGATGCTCCATATTAAGTGCCTGATGAATAAGAGTGGACAGTACATTCGTCATCAGAATAAATAAATAAGGCGAAAGAGGATCCCCTTGTCTGAGTCCGCAAGTTGGTCGGAAATAGCTTAAAAGCTCCCCATTAAACTTGATACTGAAAGAGACTGTTGTTACACATTCCATCACCCAATTCACCCAAAGGGGATGAAATCCAATTTTTTGTAGATAAGCTTTAAGAAAATCCCATTCCACTCGATCGTATGCTTTTTTCATATCCATTTTCAAAATGGCCTTGAAATCCCGTCTTCGCTTCCCTGTTCTTAACTGGTGAAGCACTTCCTGGACGATAAGAATGTTATCCTGGATTTGACGACCACTGACGAAGGCACTTTGCTCAGTGGAAATTAAGGTCTCAAGCTAGGGTTTGAGCCTATTAGCAAGGATCTTTGAGATTATCTTATAAGCAAAATTATACAAGCTGATAGGGCGATAGTGATCTAACCGTTCTAGATGTGGAATCTTAGGAATGAGAGTGATGATTGTTTTATTAAGCTCCGTACTTGTTAGTTTTGTGCACCTTAATTTTAGAATTTTCATTTCATGCATTTGATTCCAAAACTCGTCAATTTTGATAACCGAGCTCTTTTGTTATATTCGTGGATGGAAAATGCCACGTGGCTTGTCCTATTGCATTTTTAATCTTGTGCCTCCATTTTCCAATAGGCATGCGGCCCTACTAGTAAAGAAATTGGGGGATGGGCTAGAGAGTATATAGTTTGGGGTTCGATCTTTGTGAGTATCGTGCACACATGTACAAAAGAAATGGGTAAGACCAAAAGAAAAAAAAAACAATCTTATGCCACATAAAAAAATATTAAAAAAAAACTTAGAAAAAGTCTGAAACATAAGTTAGTAAGAATTTTAAAAACTAAAATTGAAAGTTACAAATTATCTGAGAATAAAGAAAGACTACAAAAAGAAAAGAAGATCGTAAGGGGTGACTAGGAGTAAAGAGACTGGGGGATGGGCTTGAGAGCATTAGGTATGGGGTTCGATCCCTGTGAGTATCACGCACACATGTACAAAGGAAGGGAGTGAGATAAAAAAAATAATCTTATGCCCCATAAGAAAAAAAAAAACTTAGAAAAAGTCTGAAACATAAGTTCTAAAGAATTTCAAAAACTAAAATCGAAAGATAAAACTTATCTAAGGATAAAGAAAGACTAAAAAAAGAAAAGAAGATCGTAAGGGATGATTGGGAGCCCCCAAACCAAAAACCCAATTCATTCCCCTCACCGAGGTTGCAAAGAGCATCGACGACCATTGCCTAACCATCAGTGAGGGCAATCACAACCCCAATGAAGGTTACCTATGAGGGTCAACTAATTGGAGAAGTAGCATGATAATCCTATAAAAATAGATTTATTTGATCTATTTTAAACAATAAATAATGTTATATTTGAGAGAAAATATTTGGATTTCCTTCTATTTATTCAAATTTTCCTTATTTATGCAGCATAATGAGATGTAGAGTAAATAAGGAAAAAAATGGCAAAAAGAAGGAAATGAAGAATTATGTGATTCAGGAATTCAAATCGGGTTGCGTTACAAGTTGGATGCAAATAAGGAATTCTATTATTCATTGCCTAATTTTATGTGAAAAATAATCAATTGCCTTGTGATTAGAGTCTTGGATGTATCCTATAAATAGGATAACATTAAGAACTTGGAGGGACAACTAGATCTTTATTTTTAGATTGTTTTTCATTATTCAATGAGTTTTTCAAGTATTTTGAAGAGAAAATAAAAGTGGCGATATAATTCTTATTTTTTTATTCAATATATTGGGTTTAATTTATATTTTAGTTTCTTCTTTTATTATGTTTTAATTTTCTTTTCTTAGGGCTACGATGTAGCTGGACATGATGATATTTCATACTTTTTATGTTTTGTAGGTGATTTATTCATGTGAGTTATGTAATATTGTGCTTAATGCTTTTAAAGGACTGGTCACCATTTGAATAATATGATGTGCATATTTGAGATTGAGAAGTGATAATATACAATTGCTTCTCATAATATATAATCATGAATTAAATATGGATAGAGGTTATATGTTAGTCGTGTGGTTTTTGATGATAAGATAATCCAAAAGATTCACTGTAAACTGAGAATGCTTATAGATTTTAATGCACTTATATTTATTTAAATTCACATAGAGATATGATGGATTGAAAAATTGAATAGGTCTACTATACCTAGAGATCTAATAGTAAATAGATTGGAAAATTCCGCCATCATATGTTTGATATCGTTTTATATGCATAATAATATGAAATTCTTATATAGTGGTTATGATGAATTAAATTTTTTAACATATTTATTTGATTGATTTAAGCATTTAATTTCGAAATTTTGCTTCCAAGGTCGTCAATTTTAATTTATTCTCAACTCTATTTTGATTTGTTAAAAATTTGCGTTAGTCCATTTTTAATAATTAATTGGTTTATTAATCATCAATCTTTGTGGGACAATATTCTTTTTCATCATTATATTACTTGTTCAATATGTGGTTTGTATTTAGAATTGTACGAACCACCCCTCTTCCTCCCTACACCCCTACCTTAATTTTTCATCTATTACCTTATTATTAGTTGTTATTTTTTTTTTAAATTTCTGTTTGTACTTTTATTGAAAAAATTGTAGAAAAGCCACGTGTTTAAAAAGAAGAAGATATAAACCACTTGTTATTTTCCGTCCATTAGCTTAGAAGCTAACGAGAGTAACAAAAGGATTTAAGTGCAGTGAATTGACAAATTTTAGGAATTAAATGTACAAATTGTATGACTAAAGTGCACGAAGTTTATAAGTTTTTGGACTTGTAATGTATAGTGCTAACTACATTCATGAGATTATGGACAAGAAACAACCTATGAGAAATTTGAGAAAGATTTTTGAATGCTCTTATAGTATGACATTTTTGTATATCTAATCAATCAGTGCTCAGATATGGGGGTGAACATATAGAACTGCCCGAACCAGAAACCAGTTGGACCGGACCGATCCGACTAGTTTTTGTGTGGATTCAATTCTCAGTTTCATAAAATTGAAATCAATGATTTTCAGTTCGATTCTCGATTTTAAGGTAGAAATCGAACTGATCGGATTGCCCTAACTAGATTGATTTATATTTTGTTATTTTTCAAAGAAGCAAAGTGTAAATCTAAACCCTATTCTCCCCTTACGCCGTGCTCATTCCAAATGAAGAAGTGAATCTTTATTTCTTATATTGTCGCTTTAATTCATCCCGCTTGCTCCTTTTGTCTCTTGCTTCTTTCTTTATTTTACTTTCTTTCTTTTCTTGCAAAGATTCACCGATTTTAACTCCCTTGTTTACTTGCACCTTCCTTAAAACCTTCCTTAAAATTCATGAGCCCGTTTTTTAAGGAAAAGAATCCGCTTAA
This sequence comes from Eucalyptus grandis, assembly GCF_016545825.1. Lineage (NCBI taxonomy): Eukaryota > Viridiplantae > Streptophyta > Magnoliopsida > Myrtales > Myrtaceae > Eucalyptus > Eucalyptus grandis. The sequence goes on along the minus strand of NC_052620.1, from coordinate 37,514,372 downwards.
TCCTTCTCCTTTTTTTCGAGCATGCCTCTAAATCACGGCCTCATCATCTCTCAGTCTTCTTTGCAAATCTTGGATGAAACCCCAGTTTTGAATTGCGACATGAATTGGCAATTTAGTTAATCCAAAAATTTCAGTCAAGTTATGTAAATCCACCGATTTTATTGGACTACCCACGAACCAAACCAAGCCCAAGACTATGTGGTCTAGTTCCCAGTTCCAAAATGTGGGAACCAGTTCTTTTGGTCCGATTCCCGGTTTCTGGATGGGATTGGACTAAACTGGAAACCAATCAACCCTACTTAGATAGCGCCATCACTTTTGGAAAGGCATTAGGAAATCTTAACATTCAACATATTTACGATTGATTTGGATGGATGGAAGCACTAATTTCAGGGACCCTCCTGAGAAATGACAGAATTATCACATCTCCACTAGGCCACGCCATCCAACGCCCGCACTTCTTTAAACTTCTTCATTTTCAAGTCGCAGTAGACTTATTTATCTGCCAGTGCAGTAACCCGTGCATGTGTGATGTGCCTATGTAGGTTGGCCGATCTTGGGCCTTTATAACATTTCTCTTGTCGAGCCTTACCAGCATAGGCAAGGCTTGATAATGTAATGTACCTTTTTGAGAGGTAGGGCGGGATTTATCAATCATTATAATAGCTTGTATACGGAAAGATATGGGATCGGGACAAGATTGACACCCGACAGAACTTCAAGAAGATAATTTGGCACGCGCATATGAAAACTATGTTTCTAGAGCATACCTTGTCATGTACGATGCCTTTCAAAGTCAACATGAGGAAGCTGTTTTTCAAGGTTTTGTTTCCATTTAATTTACTTCAAAAATCCATGCCCGGGTTTCACAAGAGAGAGCTCTTGAAGTCATCTAGTTGAAGAGAAACTCGTATATGCATTAAAGGGTACGTTTGGGAAGGCTTTTAGGGAAAGTTTGTGGGGAAATACAAAGGCTATTGAGTTAAAAAAAATTTCCAAAATGCAAATTATGTTTGGTAAATTATATTGTAAAAGTCGATTGTGAAGTACCTTTAACCAAAATAGTGTTTTGAGAAATTATATTTGCAAAAGACTTTTATTATTAAAAAAAGAAAAAAAAAGAATTGATTGGCCAAGGGCAGGCAATCGCCAATGAAGTGCAAACGGTCCAGCCAAGGGCAGGTGGTCCGATGAGGGTCACGCAACCCAGATTGCAATTTGGGTCACCACAACTATCGCGTGAAGGTCGCTACGACCTAGATCATGTGGCCCTGGCGACCTCCGCACGACAACCCTTGCCGAAGGGTCGCGCAATCCTTACCGGATCACTTGCCCTTCATTAGTGACTTCCTGCCCTTAGCAGATGACCACGCGCAAATGCTAGTCCTATTCAATAGAGAAGGGAAGAAAATGAACAATTATCGAGGGCAAAACTGGAAAAATGAAAGGTTAGCGAGGATAATTTCATAAGAATATTTTTTTACTAACTCAATGCCAGCATGCCGAGAAAGCCTAATTGAACCCCTAAGCTGCCTTAGGCTTTCAACCTTATGAAGGCTTACACTTGGGAAATAGGATTTGAATTTTTTTTTTTGCTAAACACACTTTATTTGGCCCAAGAAGCTTTGAGACGGCAGTTCCCCAATGCACCCGAAGAACCACTTGAGCTAACTCGTTTTCTAGGTAATGATATGGAGATTAGTTGACTCTCTTCCCATCAACTCCATTCGAAACTCCTCAGTTTGTTTGAACTTATCCTGTCGAGCTCTATGGGTCACTAAAATCGAGAGGCTTTTCTCAAGTCAAATCAATTTTACTTACAGGACCCGTGCTTGTCTTGGCCTGGGCTATTTCCTTCCAATCGAGCATCGACAACATGGTTCTTTCCACTTTTAGCTTTGTCGTGTCATAGAAAACAAAAGGAAAAGAAAAGAGAAAGAAAGAAAGAAACACTAGTTACGATAATTCCTATGATTGATTGATTTCATATGAGACGTGTCCAAGATCCAAAACGATGCAAATATGTCATGTTGCCGACGGGAGTTATGATGCTTCAGTTCTTGCTTTTTTGAATTTGCTTGACAAGACCTTTGATTGCATGCGCAAATTCATCAAGTCAAAGGCAAACTAAATATTTACTTTTGATCATTTTCCTTCTCTGATGGCAAGCAACCTTGATTTAATTTGAATGACAAATAGTCCTCATATTAAGTGCATTCAATCATTCAAAGCCATGAGAAATACCAGATTTTCTTAGAAGGGCGCTAACCTTTGCCAAAAGGAGGCATCGAGACTGAGACACACGTTCAGAATGATTGTCATTCACTCAAAGGCTTGAAGAAAAAGATGGGACCGGGATTGATGGTAGCAACCCAAGGTTAAATGAGTATGAAGTGTATGGGACATGGCAACTAGAGGTATAATCATTTTACATGACTTCTTCGATAAATTGTGAATGAAATCCACTTTTGCTTTTATCAAGTTGCACGTGTGAGGTGTTAGATGAAAGAAGTCTCACATAGAAAGTGGCATAAAGGAATTGATATATTTTAATTGGTCATAATTTTTAGGTTAAATTTTTGAATGAAGTCAAGTCCAACCGAATATATTATCGGCTTGGGACTGACATCTCTTAGAATGATCTTCTAGAATGAAGGTATCGAGTTTTTGTTATGTCTCACAAAAGTTTTTCCCTCAAAAATCAGAAATCTACTAATAATATAAATTAGCATGCCCATGAATTAGGGCTAATTTACTGGTTCGATTAATTAGAATCGAAAAATAATGGGAAAATTCCACGAATAGTCCCCAACGTTTTGCTCAATGTGCATTAAGTCCTAAATAAATGAAATTATGCAATAAGTCCTAAATGATTCTGATCCACCTCAATCACGTTCTTCCGGGGATCGCTGAGCTAATTTTGCTGACATGACACATTGAAATCCAAATCGATATTTGCTAAATTACCTTTAGCAAATGAGACACTAATGTGACGTTAATACATTGCCAAATCAGAAAAATTCAATTCTTAAAACAAAAAGAAACATAAAATAAGGGAAAGGGACGGAGGGACGGAGGGAGGGGGGGAGAGAGAGAATAGTGCCCGAAGTTCAATGACCCTAAACAGTGATGCTTAATCGTAGACAAAACATATTGCGACTTCAAGTCTTTTCAAGTTATCACAAAAAATGATATTATTCCCACGTGTTCTTTCGTCGTGAGTACCAACGCGTAAGTAACCAAATAATGAAGAATCTTGACGAAGTAAATGTGGAAAGGAAGGGGCAATAAAGCTTAGGGCATCAAGAAAAACACAACCCCTTTTTGTCAAATTAACACAGACATCATTCCTCAACAAACGCAAAAGAGGAGTCTCTAGAACCTAAAGAGGGCTTGTCGAGCAGCACAAGCAAACAGAAATAATTAACTTGTCAATTCCCCAATGTCACAAACATGATTTTGCAGTTGGACCCCCCTAGCGATAGCTTCAGCCACGGTGCGAACGAACACGAGGCAGAGCCGAGGCCAACCACCGTCTCCGTCGTCATCATTGTCACCATCATTCGTCGCCTCTCCATCCGATAGAGATCGCCATCGAGGCTTGCATAATTTTCAATATTCTTTCTCAATCAGTTGGGTCATATCTTTTTGCTTTCACTCCTTTGTGCCTACTGTGTACTGCTGCAGAGTTCCTGTTGAAGTGTATCACGTATCCACCCAAATCATTTCGGCATCTCTCTTTTCTCGCTACCTTCCATCTCCAAAGTCACAGTCATGAAGATGAACAGGGATGGACATTGCACAGTTATTTTCGAAGGGAGAAGGTAGTCATTAGTGGGGTGCTATCATGGTTCGTGTCCCCCCGAAAGAAGCTTGTGTTTCACAACTCTTGGTGTAGAGAGAGAGAGAGAGAGAGAGAGAAAAGAGTGATGTTGAAGAGTTTGGTTAAAGGCGTTGATTTGTTCTTTCGAGATAAAAAAGATTACTCGGGGCCATTTGTCTTCCACCACCTAGATCAACCATAAAATCAAGAATTGCGCATAGCTAATTGACAGGAATAATGAAGGGTAAGGTGTTCTTCTTGCATTGAGAGAGAGAGAGAGAGAGAGAGAGAGAGAGAGGGTTTGGAGGAGGGTCGATGTCAAAAAGGTTTAAAGATCCAAATTGGACCCGCCAAGGATCTCCTTTTGCTGTTTACGCTAACTCTTCTATCTCCTCTCCCCAAGAATGAAAAATGTGATGAATGGCCCATTAAATTATATGAAAGAGGACAGAATAAGGCCAATCACTCTATAGAAAGGTACGCCAAAATTCTCAATATTCAAAATCTTTTGACTTGATTAATCTACATGAGTATACGTAAACTGCCTCCGTACAAATACATTGGATTAAGCTACATCTAATAAATGCCGAGAGCAATCTTCGAAATAATTTAAAATAAGAAATACTATGATTTAAACACGAAAAAGTGCTCAATCACTCTATCAATCTCTTGAAATTTACTTTCCCTTGTCCAATGCTTATTAGTTTTGCAAGAAAGGAACGTTTCTTTCTCGACGTGTTGAAATTTGAAACACCACCTTTTAGGGTTTAGAGAGAGAGAGAGAGAGAGAGAGAGAGAGAGTCTTGAAGTTGAGCTCTCACCGCCCCAGCTTAAAAATGAGAGGTGTGGAAATGGTGGGTGGGGACCGCCGAGAGTCTCATGACTTCAATGATGCGGTCCGCCGCATGATTGGTATGTCCACGGCCGACAACCACCGCCTACGTGGACTCACCGCCCACTTCCCTTTTTATAGACCGTATAATATGACCCCTAGGTCTAATTAATTGCCTTATCCTTGCAGCCCTAGCTCACGCTATTTAATCTGATTAATTTCACCCCTTAAAGGTGGATAGCATATGGGCTCACTAATCTAAATAATACCATGCGCATATATGTTAATCTTCAAGCGATTATCCACATGTCAATAGCCAGACTAATTGGTACTTCTTCTAACCCCATCGACTGTACAATCTTGAGCTCAGGCTCGGCCTCAGTTCTTTCTCAACATAACCTCTTACTACAGTCGGATAACGAGAAAGTTATTCATCGCAAAACTCGTTTTATCAACATGCATGGAAGGCTTGCTTTGACCGTCAACACAAGATGCAAAACGTGTTCGACATAGGGTGCCAAAGTTGACCTCATGCCAGTATGCTCAAACATAGCATCATTACCCTAATTTCTAGAAATTTTGGTTGTCCACGAGAAAACTCAGTAGCATTGTTCCTCAAAGTCATATGTTCACAATTCAATTTCATACACCTAAATATCAGCTAATCAATGTCCATAATCATATGAACGCACAGAGGTCACCAAATGACAATTACCGTTTGGTACTCTTCTAAAGGAAAGAGATGTTTCTTTGTTTGGGGAGGCCAAGGTTTTTGACCAGCTTCTTTATTAGAATTCAATCAGTTTTATCCATGTTATCATAGTACATTAGAACCCTAGAATAAATCTTGGCTTTATTACAAGTGATTGACATGGCAATTAGTTAATTTGTCTCATTTGGTTCTCATGTCTAAACAGAAGGTTGCGCAAAAAAAAAAAAAAAAAAAAAAAAAAACGAAAAGAAATTTATTCGTCTCCTATTTTTGTCTTCAACTCATTACTTTTCATCATTGCCATTTGATCTTTTAAGATCCAAACAATGATCTCGGGTCACCGTAGTGAACAAGGATCCTTTCACTATGTCGAGATTCTACCAAATTGGCTATCGATTATCATTGCCCATATCATATGTCGGAGGAAGATATCCTTGGCATTGGCAGGCACCATGGAGCTGCATCCATGATGGCTTGAGCTATATTGGCCTCTATATGCTTGTTCCATCATAACGGGGTTTGTAGAATTTTATCGATATTGTATCATCGTTACAAATAGTTCGCTCTATATCTATGCTTGAACTCCGGTCATTTTACTGTTTGGTAATATTTGTTACTCATGTGGTTTTGAGTTGTTCGCAAGGGCCAACTTGATCCTCTTTTTCAGAGATCTCAATCGAGGGAACCCTAAGAGGAATCACTGACTCCAATTACCACTCATAAACAATCCATACTAGATTTGACTTGTCTTTGCCAATGAAAACAAAGCCCTTCCAGATTGGATAATGCTATAACGTAGATGGTTGAAGTTTGTGAATTAACTAAGTTGAACTTACGTAGGGTTATGATGTTTTTTTTCATATCCAAAAAAAAAAAAACCTATGCTTGAAGGTGCTGATTAATGCAACTACAGGCGAAATCTCCATATTGCCAAATTTTACATCCAAGACAGGGAAAAGAAAAGGAACACTGTAAAAGAAGTAGAGAAGAGCCTTACCTTCTTCCCATCTACAATGAAATGTCGAAACACGTGCATGCCTCGTTTCCATGATTATTAATGATTTGCGCAACAAAAGTCAGAAAAACTATTTATGAAAAAGCCTTTCAGACCTACGCGGCATCTGATGTTCATGATGTTGCTTGCAGTGCTCAGATCATCAATTCAGTATGCCTGCCCCGTTATGCATTTATAATTTACAAAATCACTTCGAAAAATGTGACACATACTTTTGCGCATTTAACATTTTACGATATATGGAATTAAAGATTCATTAATTTGTACCACATATCGCTGGTTTGTTTGTTATTTCCTCTATTTTATTTTTTTTATTTTTTACTCTTTACGATTTGGTTTGTAGATATATAATCCAAGAACACAATCATAATTAGCCGGTTAATTGGAGAAAAATTAGTACAGCAACTCACCGTCATGACCCTCTACTTAAATTTGAGTTCTCCAGAGTAGGAATCGAATTCACAACCATTAGTTTTAGCACGGGACACCCTTACCATTGAATCAATTTTCAGATGGGCGACTTCTATTACTATAAAGAATGGTGCATGGGGCTTCTTGCTACTCCTTTTCCTTGTGTGTACATATGCTTTGAACAATTATCGAAAAGGTGACCATTTTTCAGTTTAAATTGCTTTAAGCTCTCCAACTATTTTATGAAATTGACAATCTATTTTTTTCTGTGGCTCACTAACTTTTTTTTTCAATTAAGTTAGCAATTAGTTTTTGTTACCAATCATGAGCTTCTTACCAACTATTCTTTTAAGTTACCACATCCAGTTACATTATATGCAAGCCTTCGAACAATTAACTTACCAACTAATTTTGCATTGCTAATTTTATTTGAGTCGGTTACTAATGTTTATTTCAAAGACATGCTGATGGGAGGCTATTCTAAGCAATTTCCTTGGATACTTGTTGATCTTCTAAGATGGCTATTTTCTTGTCAAGGTTGATGAACGAATTTAAACTCAAGTATGATGAGTCTTTTAGTGTGATGGAGGTTCCAAGAGTTAAAATTCTAGTTCCTAGGACTTTATTTAATTTATAGTTCTATGTCTTTGATGTTTGTCTATTTTTTATGTCGTAGTTCCTCTATATATAGAGAAGAGTTCTCAAGTGTAACCAAGATAATTGAATGAATATATGAGAATTCCTTTGTTGAGTGAATTTATATCCGATTCTTTATCCAACGTCATTGGTGGTGGATCAAATAGTTCTTTATCCTTGACCGGTAGAGCAATTCTTTACACCTTGGTGGTGAACTACCTTTATTTTCATTCTTTATTCTTGGTTGGTGGCTTGTGCATTTATACTTTGGTGGGGAATCTTCTTTATCCAATCCTAACTCAGAAAACCCTTATTTCTGAAATCACTCATCCCACTCACGTATTAGTTATCTCACAAAAGATAGTTATGCAAACTGTGAAAAAATAGCAATCATACAAAAATGTTGATAAGCTCTTAAAAAGGTACATAAAAAATAAGTCACTAATACATTCTTGATACTTATCGGAAACTTAGAAAAATTTGTCCAAAAGGAAAAAGTTCTTTTGGGCGCAGAAAACAATAGAGTTCTACCCAATGCAAGGTGTGACTTCTCTCACAATCCAAAGTTGGGACTGCTACACCTGGCGATGAACCAAATATAAAGATTGATCTCTTCTGCAATGCTGGGAACATACAGATGGCATCCTCTTAATGATGCAGCATATTACCCTCATAAAATATCCTCTCAAACTACATCTTGAGTAAACTTGTAGTAAGTACCAAAAGAAAATATATCCAAAGGATATAAAATACCTCAAAAGGGAGGAGGAAGTGGGGGTCCTCATGATCATAGTCGGCCTTACAGAACACCAAATACTTCGTCCCTCTCCTTGCTTTGTTTACCTTCTACGTAAAGTTCTGCGATCCATCCACCAATCCCTGTCTTCCACGTCGGCATCCCTTTTTCCATCATCTTCTCTCTTTTCCAATTTATACAAGTTCCTTCTAGCGAGTACTTGTCAGGCCTGACATCGGTTTTGCAGAACGCGCATTTGATTTGGTTTAGATCTTCGCATTGACCCATCCGACCTCTTTTGAAAGTGACATGAGTGTTTGTACTCCGTCCATTGTGTGCCTTCAGTTTGGGAATTCAAGCTCACGACTGATGTTACCCCAGCAATCTGCTTTGACAGAGAGAATCTTCAAAGTTAAAGACAGAAGCAGCATAAAAATGGTATAGACTGGGAAAACATACTATGGTTGCATTGTAGTTATGTTGTGCGGTCGCTTGTGAATTTGGCGACCTGCGTTCTAGGGTTGCGATGCTTTTAAAACTGGATGCGACAACTTCTTAAAAGATGATACAAGCTACTGCCGCATGTAGTTTTCAATGCTTTTAAACCGCAAGAGCCACCTCTACCGATCCTTCTCGCTCAATGAGGTCCGTCGACCAACACTGCTTAAGAACTCTGATGTTTTAAGTGAAGGAATTCGTGAGTTTCCAGAACCCATATCTCGGTAGAAATTTCTAACCAACAAGACAGCACGACTCAAACACAGATTTTGGATTCATGTTAATTATGTTTGTGTCATAATTGTGTTAACCTGTTTGGCATGATCAATAAATCAACTGTGTTTGATTTGAACCTGTGTAACTCGAAATTGATCTTTTTTTACCTTATTAATTAAATGGATTGCATCGCGAGTTCTACCAAAGTGAGTGAAAGCTAGATTTTTCTGCCATTCATATATAATGACAAGTGAATAACAGTTCACATATTTTTATTTTTTTTTACTTTTTTATTAAAAAAATTTGTTGTTGTGAATATCATATTAAGCACATATTTTGTTAGGAATGAAAACCATGCATACAAAAACCCAGTTTTAAAAAGCCTATTTGAGTCCATGCGAACTATATTCAAGTTGGATTGATTTGATCTGACCTATTTAATACCATAAGTTACGCTAGTAGCATGGGAATTACCTAAGTATTATGCGGGTTATGTTAGATTTTAGTTCCCTAATTGCATTGTGCTCAACAACGTATCTTTAACTTGAAAATAAAATAAAATAAGCTTTTACATGAAATTTATTTATCCCTACCACATCGAATATAGAGATTTCATGAATACAGTCATACACCCCAACTATCATCCTATTTGAATTCTCCATCTTTTGAGCATTTAAATGATGAAATATGCGTTTTCATTAGGAAAAGAGAATATATATGGTCCGCATAATTTAGTTCCACGTCGCTGAGGGGCAACGTGGTAAATTGGCGAGAGGGCTGGAGGCGAAGCCGCCAGGCGTGATGAGATGAGCCACGTCGGCCACGTGAGCGCCGAGCGCTCTCCCGGGTTGGTCGGGCGGTTCCTTTGGCGGCGACACGTGGCGTCGAGGGTGGTGCCAGCGTGGCGGGTCATCCGGGAGTTAATATATCTCGGCATCTCGTGATTGGTAGACGAAAAATTGAAGGAGCAGCGGCAATGCGAGCGACGCTTGTCGAGAAAATTTATTATGAGGATTATTTTTTTTTTATGAGATCATCACCGTATACGAATTTATTTAATTAAGAATAAGTATTCATATCTATGTTCTGGTTTGCGTAAAAAAAAAAAGAAAAAAAATCAAGGAGAAGATGGAATCGTAGCGAATCAAGGCCCATATGCTTTTATTTTTGAAGTAAAAGTTCGTCATTGACTTCCCCCCATGAGATTACAAAGATTTCAAAATTGGGAAAATCGTCATAGAGTCGTCAATCTTAAAAATCAACAAACATATAAAGGATTGAAAGATTGGTATATTTAACTGCTTGCGAGCTTTCATATCATTTTCTAGGAAAAAAAGATTTAATATCATACCAAACCTACATTAAATTATTTGCTTTTTGCGTGAACGATAACATCCTTCAATCCGAATCCTCTTGACTTGAAACTAACTCTTCTTTTTCTCAATTTCCCCCAACCCTTCCGGCCGATTTTAAGTGGGAAAATTTAATCTTCTAGGACGAAAATCTCCCTTTGCAATGGCTGCAAATGGACAATTGGCAATCACGTGGAAAATTGACGATTGCGTGGTTACCTAGTAAAGTGGGTTAACCGAAACATGATGGTTCATCTACGGAGAAAAGCCGAGAAAACTTTTGTTCCAGAGAATCTTTTGAAAGAAAAAAGAAGGCATCAAATCGAGTTCGCTTGTAAATTTTCCGTGCAAGAATATTCAAAGGAAAGAGAAACCAGGAAGCTTTGCCCCAAAGTCATTAACTAAAGACGACCAAAATATCATGACGAGCCGAAGAACAACGAGAAAGGAGAGGGGAGGGGAGGGGAGGGGACCCTAAGCTTTTGGAGGAGGAGAGTTCGTATAGGGCAAGGACAAGAAGAAGGTAGAGAAGAGGAGGAAGGGATGACGTGAGCAAGCTTGGGGTGGGGGGACAGCCAACCATAATACACCCCCATGCGCAATCGAGCGGTCCTCTCCTCCCCCGTCTTTTTTATTTTTTATATTCTCTCCATCCACTCTCCTTCTTCTTCCATCTCTCTCTCTCTCTCTCTCTCTCTCTCTCTTACCTTCCTTTGTCTTCTTCTTCTTTAAGAGCTTCTGTCTCGAGCTAGTCATTGCACCGAGTCTGCAAGCCGATCTCTCTCTTTCTTATTTCTTGGAAGTCTGTCCAAGGTGAGGGGATAGGTTTGGATTTTCATGGGATTGAATTTGTCTTGTTTTCTCAGCTTTTCCGTTACTTACTTTCTTTAAAATGGTTGTTGTTTCTTCATGAGTCTGAGTTTGTACAGTTCGTCGTCCGATTTAGTCCTAGCTTCAACTCATTTGCTCGCTGGCAGCTGAATTCTTCCTCGTGAGGATTATAGGGTTCTCTGAATTCCTCAGTCTTAGCTACGCTTTTGATACAGCTTCCAGGTTTTTAGGACTGGAGCTCATTGATTTCTTATTTATCCTCTTCTTCTTCTTCTTCTTTCTCTCTCTCTCTCTCTCCATCATTCATCAGCAGAAGGCTGTTGGTCTGATCTGCATGAACATTTAACCGTAGAAAGCTCACACCCAGAAAGTTAGATTTCCTCAAAATGGCAAGTTTTTTTTATGAAAAGATGCAAGGTCGCTCTCGCTCTCTCTCTCTCCCCCTCCCCCCTCCCTCTTCTTTCTCCCCGTGAACCGCATTAGTTTTTCTATACACAACTCGAATATTCACACCCTTCTCTCTTTCTCTGCTGGCCAGTGACGGATGAGTATCAGAAAGAATTCAGTCGTGATGCGGTTCCTTCTGACGAATCACATACCCCCTAGACTTAGGCTCTCTTGCAGTGGAAACACAGAGATAGAGATAGGTCAGATGGTGTGCAAGCCAAATTGTCGACAAACAGACAGGACGCTCTGAAACTCTTTACATGATTTTTCTCTCAGAAAGCCCCTTTTATGCTTTCTCTCTCTCTTTCCTTCTTTTGAAATTCAAGAATGGTGTCCTCTCTCTCTCTCACTCTCACACATCCCTTGATCACCTTTTTGCTTTCACAAGGAACAACGCGTGCTAACCAGCAATGACGTCATCCTCGTCCTCTCTCGTCCCATTCGAAGCTTAATAGAACTTTTTTTATGGGGGTGCTTTAGGTTATCTCCTCCTTTTACTGTATATTGATAGAATAGAAGAACTTCTTCCAGAAAAAGTAACTATTTGTTTTGTTAGCTAGCCTTCTGGAATGCTTATTACTGATGTTTGATATTCATTAAAGTTTCTAGACGCATTCATTTCATTGCCGTTGATTTTGATTTTTTGCATTATTTTACTGGAGGCTCCGTTGTTGATGAATCATTCCCACCATTCACCAACACAAGACAACATCATTGGCACAAGCCACTAGCTTGTAACACCTGCACAAAACACTTACCAAGTGACCATACCCTCGTTAACCTCCCCACTTACCCTCATAGTTTTCATCAGAAGAACCAAACTCTTATTAATGATGATTGCATTTCTCTCTCCACCTTTTTCCACACCTTTTTTCTTTTTATCCCTAGCTAGACACATATCATTGTGAATAAAAATGATGGGCGTGGTTCTATTTTTCAACAACCTGCTAATAGCTAGGCTCTTATCATTTCCCTTACTGTGTGGTAACAAATGGGTGGACATTGCTCACCACCAAATGAGCTATGATTCTATACATATTCCTATGGCAATTGCCACCTTTCTCTAAAAGGGCCCATCATTCGTTTTTAATTGTTTCTCCTATTTTTTTCTACTCCTTTTTCCTAACTCTCTTGTCTAGTTCTTTTAATCTGTTCCTCTCCTCCTCTCTTCAAGTTAGATCCAATCGACCATGATTAAAGACTCGCAGAAGGATAACTGAGTGTTTTATTTCATGGTGGATTTGATGCAGTGTGTTAGCAAAATAATTTAAGTTGATATGGAGACGATGGAGTCGTGTGTACCGCCAGGGTTTCGGTTCCATCCGACTGATGAGGAGCTTGTTGGCTACTATCTGAGGAAGAAGGTCGCCTCACAGAAGATCGACCTTGATGTTATTAGAGACATCGATCTGTACAGAATCGAACCATGGGATCTCCAAGGTAGCAGCATCTTAATGCTTTCCTAGTTATATATAGATTATCTAAATCTGGTAAGTTCATGATCTGGCGTGTATAAAGGTCAGTCAGCTTCTTCTTGAGGTAGATCACTAACTATGTGAGCATGTGGCTTCTTTAAATCGTGACCGATCCAATTCGAGAACCCTCAAGAGCATATTACGCATATATACAGATAAACGTATATATAGGCGATGTTGATTGTGGGTTCCTTATTTGAATGCAAAAAAAGGAGGTTCTTCGATAAAACCTAGCTACAAAATGGCTAGATCTAACTATGATTACCAATAAAACCACACATACTTAACCTCTTGACTCGTAACCCCACTTTTGCATATTCTTTTCCCATTAGACTTCTTTTGACTCATTTCTTGGTGGTTATGGATGGACAGAGAGGTGCAGGATTGGGTATGAAGAGCAAAATGAGTGGTACTTCTTTAGCCATAAAGACAAGAAGTACCCAACAGGAACGAGGACCAACAGAGCCACCATTGCTGGCTTTTGGAAAGCAACTGGGAGAGACAAGGCCGTCTACGACAAGGCCAAGTTGATCGGCATGAGGAAGACCCTCGTTTTCTACCGAGGAAGGGCTCCGAATGGTCAGAAGAGCGACTGGATCATGCATGAGTATCGGCTCGAATCTGATGAGAATGGACCTCCTCAGGCAAGTACTGTATACCTCTGCTTCTCTCTCTCTCTCTCTCTCTCTCCACAGTAACTTCTATACCCCGAGAGAGGGAATGCTAGTTTGACATCATACCATCAATAAAAAGGGTTTGCATTCTTAATCTCCATAGGAGATACTGAGAACGGCGTCATTCAAATACAGATGGTATCACGCCAATAAGTTGCGCATTTTTCGGCACAAGCTTTTTCCTTCTCTTCTTTCTCATGAACACATTCAAGACAGTTCCATTGAGCATGCGAATTCGAGTGGATAAGGGAGAATAGTCATCATTGTCCCCGGCATGAGCTTTTAAACAGTGCCTTTGACCTAGCTTGGGTCGAGAAAATAAAACTCTCTCTCTCTCTCTCTCTCTCTCTCCCTCCCTCCCTCCCTCCCTCCCTCCCGAAGATGATAGCCTCTCATGAAAAACCTACTTCTCTTTTCAAGTTCCTGAGGATGCTCTTATTTTGCTTTAATTGAATAGAACGAAGTTAGATATACTAATTAAGACTGTTCTGCTAAATCGATGCATTAAATCCGTGTTTCACTTGACATATTAATTTAATTGAGTGGAACGGTAGATAGCTTCAATCTGCTCAAGTTACGGGTTTGTTTTTAGTGTGTAAGCCGGCCACCACCATAACAAAGTCAAAAGGTACTGTGTTAAAAGCAAAATGCATGCACGACTTTGTCTTTCGATTCTCTTTCCCCGTCTGCACTCTGTACTCAATGTGTTTGTGGAAAAAGAATATATTCCGTTTCCCCTCTTAGCAGACTCTCTCTCTCTCTCTCTCTCTCTCTCTCTCTCTCTCTCTCGCGTCATTGACTATCTCCTCCTTCACTTTATCAAGCAAAAAGGAAGCTCAGCGTATATTTCAAGAAGTAGATGGTGCTACAAAAGGGACAACGAGAGAAAGGAAGAAGCTCAGTTTTCTTGGTCCTCCTTTCACCTTTTATATGTTAGGCATGATTTGCGGATTGCTCGCGAGCTCGCCTTGATATCTCGGCATTTTGTCTAAGTCTTTGTCAACACACACTGTGCAAATTGATTGCACTTTTTCCCATTGAGATGGATAAATTATTAGACAGATGACAACTTGCAACTTTATGCGACTCTAAGATGTCTTTTGTGTATTTCATTGTATCTATACATGGTATGCACAAATACAGCCTTTACTTATTCTGTGTGCTTCACAAATAAGCATATCAAAATACCCCAAAATGTAATTAAAAAAGAAATCTCGCATAGGACTTTGAATTGAACTCTTCTTGCATTTCTTTTTCTTTCTGTTATCTAGCATAATGCACAAGTTTCTTGTGTAGGGGATTTCCTTATCTGATACATTAGGGAATATTTTTTCTCAGGAAGAGGGATGGGTGGTTTGTCGAGCATTCAAGAAACGGACCACTGGGCTGACCAAGAGCACCCTCGAAGGCTGGGACACGAGCTACTTCTACGATGAGCAAAGTGGCACAAGCTCGGTCATCGACCCTGCCGAGTGCATCTCGAGGCCAGTCCTTGGCTACATGCCCAATTCGAGCTTTGTGTGCAAGAAAGAGATAGAAGTGGCGGAGAACCTGAAGCTCTTCAACCCGGACGACAGCTACTTCCTACAACTTCCTCAGCTAGAAAGTCCATCTCTTCCCTTAACGAAGAGGCCGATGAGCTCGGTTTCGCTAGTTTCAGAGATCAATAACAATAACCACAACAGTAACAATAACGAGCACTTAGAGGAACATAATGATGATGATTCCAATAAGAGAGTGACTGATTGGAGGGCCCTTGACAAGTTCGTTGCTTCTCAGTTGAGTCAAGAGGAGAGGTATGAGGGCGATGGAATAACCGCAAGCTTTGATCAGCATGACAGCTCAGACATGGCTTTGATGTTGCTAGAGAATGCTCGAGAATGCGAAGCGACCAAGTTGAGCAGTTTCTTGACTTCAGGCGCCGGATGCGACGCTGGCGGCATATGTTTGTTTGAGAAGCTATGAATTTGTAAGGAAGAGAAAGGTTTTATATCTGATAAGAGCATATGGCCCTCTGACCTTGAATGAGGAAGAGTGGATATTATTTCTGTTGAACATAATGTGTTGTGAAAGTTTGTATCTCTCTCTCTCTCTCTCTCTCTCTCTCTCTCTTTCTCTCTCTGAGTAAGAAGCATTTAAATCAATTCAAAGATTCTTGACAAAAAAAAAAAAAAATCAATTCAAAGATATAATAATTACGGTCAAAGCTACGAAAAAAGTTGTGTTCAAAATATAGATAATTGTTATCCCACTCCATTCTTACCGGTCCCTAGAAATTTATGGAATTTCACAATCGATTATGTTGTAGACGCTCCTAGAATTCATAATGAATTCTCCATTCCTCATTTTTACACCAAAATTTGGCATCAATCAGCGAAAACAAGGGTTAACCATGAGTGATGCCAGATTTAAAAAGACGAAATTCAAAATGAGAGAAAGCTTATGAACAATCTCAAGAAATTTCCGAGAAGTAGAAAGAAGATACCAAACTGCGATGTTGCCAACCTAAGGGTATCAAATATGAATAACAACCTTACAATCTCAAAATTAACTATCTAATGATACCAGACTCTTATGGTGCCAACTCGAGAAAGCTTGAGTTAGTTACAAAACAATCCTAAAATATTGAATGCGGTATAATAAAAGAACGTGCCAAACCTCCACGATACAAACCCTATAGTCGCAGAAACAGTTAAGTGCCAAGCAAGGAGATTGAGGAACAAGGAAAGGGACCAAACTTGATTGATAATCTAAAAGGCGTGTACAAATCACTCGTGGCGTTGCAAATAAGCAACAAAAACAGTAAAAGTAAGAGCAAGACTAAAAGTACACACATTCACTCAACCAAATCACAAGATTTTACTTACTTTATCCAAGTTGGACAGGAGTAAAGAGCCGGTAACTGGCAAGTACTTTCACTTTTGAATATGAATCTTAGGAGTGAGAATGTGCTTGAGAGTAATGTGTGTCACAACATACAAGTTGTTACAGAAGATGCACCTAATCCCAGTGGTGAGGATAATGTGAGGCGGGAAGTGGAGAAAACGAGTTTGGCTGGTCCACGGGGCCCTTATGTAAATGTCGGCATATGTGGATATAAGCAGAGAGGCAACAAAAGGATTATAGCTTATATTATATGCAAGATGTTATGTTTAAAAATATGGCTGAAGTTTTTAAACCAAATGTTTGTTTATTCATTTAACTTTTGTTATTGAAAGCAACCCCGTTAGAACATGGTTTGGTAATAAGTCAGGTAGAGCTTGTTGGCATGCGAAATATTGGTTCAGACACCCCGTTTGGAGGGATAAGTACACTAATGGTGCCATAAGTTATGTACGGCGCTCACTTTGGTGCCAAAAGTTTCTGTCGGATCACTTAAGTGCCAAATCGGAGGAAAACGCTCACTTTGGTGCCACCGGCAAAGATTCCGGCCTCCGGCGAAAGATTCCGACCAAAATGATTTTTAAAAAAAAAAAAAATTGATAAGCCTTTAAATGACGTCGTTTCGGTCCTCCTTAAGAAAACGACGTCGTTTGCCATCCTACATGGATGGCTTCATGGAAACGACGCCGTTTAGCTCACATGGGGAAGAAATTAGGGTTTCGGCGAGGTCGAAGCCGTGGCCGTCGTCGGGGTTGGGGTCGGAGTCGGGGTCGAAGGCTGCGCCACCGAGTGGCCATCATCGAGGTCGTGGTCGGGATCGGGGTCGAAGCTACGGCCATCGAGTGGCCATCGTCGGGGTCGGGGTCGGGGTCGGTGTTTGAGCCGCGGCCATTGTCGCGGTCGAGGTCGAGGTCGAGGTCGGAGCTACGGCCGCCGAGTGGCCATCGTCGGGGTCAGGGTCGGGGTCGAGGTCGGAGCCGCTGCCGTTGAGTGGCCATCGTCGGGGTTGGGGTCGAGGTCGGGGTCGAAGCCGTGGCCGCCGAGTGCAAGGACCGCGAGGACGACGACGGCCGGAGATTAGGGTTTTGAATTGGGGGAGACACCAAACGATGTCGTTTTGGTGTTTGGATGCTGACTCAGCTCTCCGACGAGCCACGTCGGCATCAAAAATTAATAAAAAAAGGCCACGTCGGATTTCCGGCCAATTTCGTCGGAGTTGGCACCAAAGTGAGCGTTTTTCAAATTTTTTGGCACTTAAGTGATCCGACGGAAACTTTTGGCACCAAAGTGAGCGCCGTACACAACTTATGGCACCATTAGTGTACTTATCCCCCGTTTGGAAATGCCCAACTATAGAAACGATAAATTGGCCAGAGCTCATTAAAAAAATTGAAAGTCATAGCAAAAAAGTATAACCAGCTCTCACTTGAGTTGCTTACCAGTGTCCATTTGGTTATCTTTCATTAAATAATCTTTCTATTGAGTTATCACATTTATTTGTCTTGCTTAGCAAACTCTGTTTTACAATTAAGTTACTAACTAGTTTTGCCTAACTAACTTTTATTTGAGTTAGTTACCAATGTTCAGTTGATTCTCTTTATATGACTACCTTCTTTTACCTTTGACAAAAAGAATATCTTGTCTTTATCCATCTTTATTTACCTTTCCTGCCAATTACTATATGAAAGTACCAAGCTTTATTTTAGTAAGTTGCAAACTTCTTTCCTGCCTAAATAATTAACCCAACAGAAAATTTGGTAAAGCAAAATGAACCAAAGAAACAGTTGTAACTAACTCAACTGAGAGTTATGGAGAAAGGTTGATCCATCACTTAAATTGAAGTTAGTAATCTCATTTAAGGTTTGATAAATTTGAGGCGTAGTTAAGAGATATAGATAAAAGTTCGTGCAAATAAAGATAATTTGTAACAAAAAGAAAAATAAGCTTGGTGAGTAACTTAAAGTAGAGGATAACCCTAAATTAGTTGGTAACTAAGTTGGAGGAAAGCTTATAAGTCTAATTTGTAATTTCTAAAAAAAAAAAATGGTACATTTAAGGTGCCGATAAAAAAAAAATGTAAATAACATATTGCAATCAACAAGAAAAGTTGAAAAATAGAAAAAAAAAAAAACACAAATAAATGTCGCTTAGTAACTTAAAAGATGAATTTGTAACCCAATGCCATGTGCTAATTTAGTGGGATAAAAATTGGCAAGTCATGCTAATTTAGATTAGTAATCCGAAAAATAATTATTATTTTCGCATAATAGTTGTCAAATTCAAAGTCTTAGAGAGTCATGCAAATAAAAGTTGGTACGTTATTCTAAAGATTCATAATTTTCAAACTATTAAAAAAAGTTACAGACCAAAACAAAACTATTAAAAAGGTTGGTAAAATCATGAAAGTGTTGGAAAAATACCAACAAGTTAACTGAAAGAACATGATCAGTCAAAAATAAAATAAAATTGGGCTGCTATTTTTTCCTCACCACCGACTTGTTAACACTTGTCAACAGTCATTGAAGTTTACCCGCACAAAAAAAAAAAAAATGCTTTCTTGTGCATGAGACAATATGATTCTCTTCGATTGGTATGATTTCTTACCAATATTATCTACACGAGGCGCACAAAAAAATTTCTTAAAAAATTTATCCTCTGTAACTTGTAAAGTTTGACAAAGTGGGCCCTTTTGTCTCAATATTAAAAACTCGAACTTTATTTTTTAATGATGACAAGCTGATTTTCGCAAAACAAACTAAAAGCTATAAAGGCTTTATCATTTTGAAACTTTCTATAGGAAAAAAAATGTGGGGAAAAGAGACAAATGCAGTTACCACTTATAAACATCATCAAAAGGACCTTGCGCCCTCTACAATATGTTTGGTGTCAAACTATATATATATATAATTGGTAAGTTATTCTAAAAAGGGTTAATAACTTGAAAAACCCCAAATTGGTATATTTGTGACAAATTTATCTCAAATTATTTTTTTTACCACTAAAAATCCCAAACTGGTATACTTTTAACAAATTTACCTCAAATTGATATACTTATAATAAATTTACCCTCTGTTAGTTTTTGTTAAATTTTACTGTCAAATTATTAAGTTAAATGACTCGTAACAGTTGATCAGTATACCAATTTGAGATTTTACGCTCCGTTTGTCACCGTTTACAATTTTTGTGATTTTTTTATGGTATTAATCCAATTTAGTGGAGGGTATATTTATTACAAATTTACCAGTTTTGGATTTTTTGTGGTCAAATAAATTAGTTTGGGATAAATTTTTCATAAACGTATCGATTTAGGGTTTTTATGGTCAATCGAGGTAAATTTGTTACAAGTGTATCACTTTGGAGTTTTTTATGGTCAAAAAAATAGTTTTTGGTAAATTTGTCACAAGTGTATCAGTTAAGGATTTTTCAGAGTATTTTTTTTTTGGTAAAGGTAAGAAAAGGATTTTTTTTATCAGAGTATTAACCCTTCTAAGAATCCATAATTTTCAAACTAATAAAAAAGTTGCTAAAATCATAAAATTATTCGAAAAATACCAACAAGTTACCTGAAAGAAAAAAAGTTGACTTCCTTTGCACCAGACAAAATGATTCTCCTCAAGTGGTATGATTTCTTACCAATTCTATTTGCACGACACGCATAAAGATTTCTTAAGAAATTTTCCTTTTGTAACTTATAAAGTTTGATAAAGTGCGCCATTTCATCTCAATGTTAAAAAAAAAGCTCAAACTCTAACTCCTAATGATTATAAGTTGATTTTTGCAAAACAAACTAATGCGGGTACTACTTTTGAATGTCATTAAAAGAAGTTGATTTTTGCAAACAAACTAATGCGAGTACTACTTTTGAACGTCATTAAAAGAAGTTGATTTTTGCAAAACAAGTGGTATCATTTCGAAAATTTTTGTAAATAGGGAAAAAAAGAGTGAGGAAAGGTGACTAATGCAATTGCTACTTCTGAACATCATTAATAGGGCCTGGCGCCCACTACGAAATGTTCGATGTCAACCATTTGAGCTAGACTTATATGATTGCACTGAAACCGCCATCCTTTAGCGAGTTCAACACCAACCATAGTGTCGGCAACCGAAATAGGTGCTACATACACAAAGACACACATTGGCAGGAAACTCCAAACGCTAGGTAGGATGAGATTCTTCTCTACCCTATGAAATCAAGAGCTCATCTAGTCCGACCACAACTGGAACAGACTCATAGAAAGTTGGTACATTGTTTAACGTGCGCTCAGTTCTTGTTTCTAGTTCCATTTGCCCTCTTCTTCACCTTTTTTCGTTTTTCGCTCTGCCCGAAAACAAAACGGGAGCAGAAAAGGGAATGAGACTGAAGCTGGGAACTGGTGGGGTCGTCGAGGGGCGGGACCGAGGGCTGTCTGGCATGCGCGGAACCAATTGGTGGCGCCGGCCGGGCATGCTTGCTCGTGTCGTGCGTCCTTGTTGCACATGTCCCCTCGGAGCCATGCACGACAGAGGCCACTGAGGAAAAAAGTCTCGAGATGAGGTCCACGGCATGCTGGGAGCAGTTCCCTCATCGCTTTGGACTTGCGGAGCTTACACAGGGAGACATGGCTACTGGCTTCCTCGTCAATCGTTGCTTAGCAGCAGCTGCAGATGTGGCTGCTCGATCCGGAGGTTGCACAGCTGCGCCTCCCCGGAACGGAGCAGCAGTCGCGAGCCGGATTCACGGTCGGCCGGATAACGTCCGAAGCGCTCTGACGAAAAGAGTTGAATGGCTATAAGTAGTATTGGAGACGGTGTGTCCCGTGCCCTCGAGTATAAAATACCGTCCAGGACGAGTCACGACAAGCTCGGCCATCAGATAATTGGAGCAGAAAAATAATTTAAAAAGTAGATGAGTATTTGGCGCTACGTGTTTTGCAGATTGCTTCGTGTTAGTTAACTAACTAAAGAAATCAAGAATTTACCCTTACTCTACGTCCCAAATTAGAGAGGACTACGCTCTGCAGCGAGTTTCTCCGAGAGCGACACAGAAAGTGGACTCATCATGCTAATTGTAGTCTTTGGAGCACATTGCATACATATGTCACATGATATGTTGGAACAATATCTTAAGTTCTAATAAAATTGATAACGAGTCTAACCTAAATCTGTCCAGATGCTAATTAAGCTGCCAAGCAGAGGACATCGGTCCTGTTCCTTAAATAGAGATCATCGCTTACGCATCACTTCCAATTCGTTGCTTCAATAGTGAGAAATCAACTGTCCAATAGGATAAGATCTCGCACTCTTTGTTAGATCATCTCAAATGGAAAAATTACCCAAAAGGTCTTAAACTTATTGTAATCATATTAATTCAGTTCTAAATATTTTGCAATTGTATCGATTCAGTCCATCCAATCAAATTTAGCTAGTCGGCACTAATGTGGACGTGGCCGTATGTCATTGTGGACATTTTTTTAAATATATATATATATATATATATATATATATATTTTCCTTCTTCCTCTGGCTGATGAGGTCAGCCTCGCTGAACATTGGTGAGGGCGACCCTTGGCCAACCATGGCAAGGGTGAGCATCACTATCACTAGATGAGGCTTGGCTAGCTTGTGCTTGCCATGGTTGGGTGAGGCTTTGCCAAATTTGGTGAGGCTCAACCTCGCCCAACCATGGCAAGATCGAGGTATGCCTTGTTAGTGGTTGGTGAGGCTCACGCCTTTGGCCTTTGGTGATGGCCAACTAGAAGAAGGAAGATTGGAAATAAAAAAAGAAAAAAGAAAAGAAAATAACAAAAAAATTATTAAAAATTTATCCACATCAACGCTTATTGATCAAAATTGCCGAATTGACTGAATTGACATAATTATAAAAATTTAGAACTAAACTGGCAAAAAAAAAAAGATTTAAGATTAAATTAATATAATTACAATAAATTTAGAAATTTATTTATTTATTTATTTTTGTAATTCTCTCGGTCTTGAATACATTGCAGTCAAGTAACGCATGCGCAGCTAATGGTCGGTGCTAGACCGAAATAGACGAGTCTAGAAACGAATGCTCGCCAGTCGCCATGATTGTTGCTCTTTTTGCCTAACAAACACCCCGTGGTTCATCAAATGATGAAACTACAGTACACCGGAACTGAGACTCGTCCGCACCTTGTCGGGAGACCATACGAATTGGGCTCAGCTAAGGTCGTGGGCCTTGCGAAATCTCCAATTGCTTGGCAAAACAGTCGGGCCTGGGCCTGGGCCTGGGCATGGGCATGGGCATGGGGTGGCCCAAGATCAGGCTTCAAAATAGATCATATGCACGAGTCCTGCCGTGAAAATGACGAATATTCAAGCAAAGCTGAACGTGCTTTAAGAGGGCCAATGGAGTGTGCTTGACTCTAAAAGGAAAGCCCACTCGCTGGTCCTAATTCTCTCGACCTTAATTATCTTACCTTCTAGGGCAAGGTCTAAAGACGGACCGAATATGTGCCAGAGTGAACCTCGGATCATTAGAGCTGATGAGATCCACATGGGATCCATCACGATCCGTACTCGATTTCATACGTTTTAGGCTCATTGAACGAGTTTTCTCAGGTTTTATCTTTTGGACACGTTGGACTAGTATGGTACTGCAAGCTGAGAATGGTCCAAGATCTTGGTAGGTAATAGAATGACAACTTTCCACTGAAACCAATTTTGAATGGATGGCCTCTCAGCTGAGATGAATAGATTTTTGACATTTTGGGATGAACAGAATTTTGATTGATCATGCAGATTAGGGCCCACATGATTAGAAATGGCGATTTCTGACAAGACACGAGGACTTGAGTTGAACACGTCATGGAATTTACTGGCTCAAATTTATACTAATTGTGTTCATACTATAGTCGTGTCAACTCCTTTGACACGATTAATAAGACTGGTCGAGTTCAAGTTAAACTCATATCACTCATTTAATGGGATGGGTCTCGGCATATTGACTAAGGACATGACTTAAATTAACCTATTTAATTTAAATTAGCTAAGATGTTTCTTTGTTTTATTGCTGGTAAATGAAATTGATTTTACTCATTGAAATAATTGGACCAAGTATTAATAATCTTTTCCATAAATAACGCAAAAAGAACATTCATAATCTTATTGATTCTTTTTTGAAATGATTAAATTATTATCTTAAACTCATGAAGCACATAAGTTGTGGAAAAAAAAAAAGCCATAAAAACAACATATCGGGATTGTCACGTCACATTTGGATTGGAGTAATCCTATATGATCCTTTTTTAATTAAACGGCTACATGGGCCGTGTTCAAATTACTGATTTAATTAGTGGGTCAAGGTCGGTTTGAGCTTTTAATAGTTAAAGGATTGATTCAAATTAACCAGTATACCAACATATTTTTTAATAGAGACAGCACGAATACGTCTGACTTCAGAACGTAAATAGTCACCGCGGCACGTAACTGACGGTCCGAGTGGGCTTTGGCAAAACATGATTAGGGATCATGCGATGTTTTTCATTTTCGTCTTCCACGTTGTTCCCCTTTCAAAGAAGAAAAATAGGGTCGAAGTTAAATTCCAAACCCTTTTTTCCTCTGATAGGAAAGAAAGAGAACTTTCGACCCCTTTTTTCAGCGATTTCCCGGCAACCCGTGTTTCAGATCATGACCAGCGCCCAATCCGCATCCAGCGAAGGCGCGGATCGATGGGGAAAGCCACCGTCCTGCACAGTGACTTCCCTGATATTCCGATTTCCGCGTGCGCCATCCTGCACACGCGTCGCCCAATGCTACATTCGTTCCTGGGACTCCCCACGGAAGGAAGATAGCTATCCCATCATGGGCTGTCGGAGTTCGACCACTCGAGACCATTCGCACGTGGCTTCGGACACACAACCGGAGAAAAATTCCTCGGTTCTTTTATATTACATCTTTCTCTTCATCTCGGCCGCCTGACATCAGGGCACCATCCTCAGCTCCTGGTAGGCTGAGATCCGTCGAATGATGCTCTCTGCCCACCAATCTCCTAACGAAGCATCACAGCTATGAAACTCTAGGGCTTTGTCTATATAGCCTAAGATCATTAAGAGCCGCGTTGAGATTCGGGAGAAGGGTCATAAGCACGATTTCCCGACACTCAGGGTAGTCTCAGTGGGTACCAATTCAAGAATATACTCGTGCTCGCGCAAGCTGAGCTAAACGGGCAAAGCATTTTTGGCCGTGAAAACTCTAGAGCAAGAATTGCTTCGAAGCTAAAGTGGGTATGCTCTTTGATTCCAGATATTTCGATCCTATTGTGTACAGAGAATGATTTCGAATTCAGTACGAGATGACTAATTTAAACTCCAGACCGAATGATCAACATCAGACATGTCGTTTAAAGCAAACTGGCATCGAATCCCTTGCAGCTAAGGAAAACTGAGTCGATGAAACGCTGGAGAGAGAGAGAGACACGAGAGATCAAAGCGAAGGTTCAGACTTAGCTATCGACCATTCGTTGAAACATCAGAAACTATTTTTAACCCTACGTACAACCCATCTTCTTCATCAACCCATATTTTTATTGACAGAAGTTGAAGAAACTACTACCAGACGCGAGCGACGTTTCAACCCCATATTCACATTCACATCGTCTACCCCACCCAAAAAAGACAAAAAGCCCAAAATTACAGTACGCTCTCCGTCTCCCCGTCGCCCATAGCCTCAAGCAGCAGCTACCTTCTTGGCCCTCTTCGCAGCAGGCGACTTGATAGACTTGGGCTGCTTCGGCTTCGCAGCCGCTGCCTTCTTCACCGGCTTCTTCGCGGCCTTCTTCGCCGGCTTGACCGGCGCCTCCGGCTTCCTCGACCGCTTGGCCCTGGGAGTAGTGGTCGCCATGGCCATGGGCGGCGCCTTGGCCATGGGCGGCTCCTTGGACTTCCTGGCAGCGGGGGCAGCCTCCGCCTTCTTCGACGGCTTCGCCGAGGGCCTGGCGCTCTCCTTCTTGCCCGCCTCGGACAGCTTGTACGAGGCCTTGACCTTGATCAGCTTCCCCTTGGCGGCCGAGTTCTTCAGCTGGAGCGCCAGGATCTTCCTGAAGTTGGCGGGGAGCACGGCCTTGTGCTTGTCCTCCATGTACTTGGCGATCGCGTACGGGCTCGACCCGCTCTTCTCGTTCAGCGCCAGGACCGCCTCCTTGATCATCTGCTCCAAAAACAGAAAACCAGCATCTCATCAATCGAACGTTCTGCAGATACACTAATCGCTGTACTCGTGATCGCGAAACCAGTACCTGGAAGTAGGGAGGATGCGAGGCGGTCTTCGGCGGCCTCTGCTTCTTCTCCCTCGGAGCCCGGGGCTTCCTCTCCTTCGCCGGCTTCTTCGCCTCTGCCTCCTCCTTCGGCTTCTCCTCCTCCGCCGCGGGCACCGGCACCGGCACCGGCAACGGCGCCGGAACCTCCGTCGGCGGCTGCTCGACGGGCAGAACCTCGCCCTCTACAGTGGTCGACATGGCGTAGTTAGCAGCGGCAGAAGTAAAAGTGCTAGAAGCTTCCGAAAATGGTTGTGATGTGTGCGAGAAAACCAAACACTATGACGACACTGCGTTCGGCCTCCGTGCAATTTATACCGGGGCAAGGATCTCCGACGAAACACAACGAGGACTCCGATTGGTCCGTCTCAGCGCCCATGGATCGCCAGGTGGGAGGGAGGAGGGATCGGGGCCGGACACGTGGGGGGCGATCGGGCCGTCAGCTCGGGTCCTTTGCCTCGGATTGGAATATTTTTTTCAGAGTGTCCGGGGGGGTCAGGTATTGTGGAAAAAAGGCGTGGATAGGATTTTGCCGAGACATTAGAGAGAGGTTTGGTCTTCTGGTGGAGAGAGAGAGGCGCTTTGAACTTTGAAGGGGCGAGGTTGGGTTGTGTTTTCTTGCTAGCTTTGGGGCCAAATTCGATTGCTTCTGCTTCGAATTTTTGGACAAAATTCGTGAGGGATTGAAGACGCGAAAGTGTAGGTTTCAATGTGATTTGAATGATCGAAAACGGTTGGGGTTTGAGTACTGTGTGGAGGTGTGAAGTGAGGAGGGTTACTTCGATTGCTTTTTTTCGTTTTTTTTTTTTTTTTTTCCGACTGTGTACCGTATAAATTATGGTCAACTTTAACAAAAATCAATACGTAATCATACCGATATGCAAATACCAAATAAAGGTAAATACACCCCCCATAAATCGAAACTTCCTTGTACTTTCACCTTAAGGAAAAAAAATAACACCGATAGTAAACGAACTTTAGCCTAATAAACAATATCATCCTTGAATTTCTAATATGTTCAATTTTGTCTCTGGACTTTAACTCAATATGCACTGTGGTAGATAAACATGTAGTGCATGATCAATTGAGTCTTTTGACATTATACGAAAATGTTTTATGTTGTATTTTCATTATGCAAATTAACAAAATTTGTTGATATAAACTTACAATCCAATAATTATGTATGTTGCACACACAAAAAATGTTACCTGTGGATTAGATTATCTACGTAATAAAATCAATTGAAATTAGAATAAAATAATCTTTCTATTTTTTTTAATTTATTCAATTTGGAAAAATGATTCTCCCTGCTATTTGATGACATAAATTATTATATCGAATTTTAGTCAAATACCACATGTGGATAATTCACGTGTAATGTTATTCTTTTGTCAATCGTCCAAACTTACCAATGGTAAGCCACATCAATAAATTCTTGTGGAAGGATAATATAAAACATCTAATTGTCCAAAAACTTAATTGAACATGTACAACAAATTCAAGGACCACATTATAATTAAGTCCATGAATAACATTGCATATTAAGATAAACTAACAAAAATTAAATTTATTACAAATGTATCAGTTTTGAGTTTTTGATGATTAAAAAATTAATTAAGGGTAAATCTATCACAAAAATATTAGTTTGAAATATTTTGTAGTGCTTAGATAGTAAATCGAATATAAATAAGTCCTTCACTTAATAACCCTATTTGCTTAGATAGTAAATCGAAATTAATTCTTAACCTTTTTCTTATTATTTTGTGAAATGTAGTTTTGAAAGAAAATGAATCAATGAAAATATTTTCTTACTAAAACTTAGAGATAGGAAAATGATTTAAAAATAAATAAAAATTCCAAGATCATTTTCTAAAATATGGCTAAGTACCAACTCTTGGACCAAATACTTTATACTTAGGTACAAGAACCCCAATGCTCAATCTTGCACCCTTGGCAACAGGGCGAGTCCTCACATCCAAGTTGGGTTCTTAGCACTTGTGCTCAAGTCCATCAAGGCCAAGCCTTGGACCCTAACGCTCATGCTCGAATGAGCCCAAGTCCATCAAGACCTTGCCCGAGTCCCTTGGCCTGAGTCCCCTATGCTTGTGCCTTGGTTCATCAATGCCAAGCATGGGCGCCAAGGTTCTAGGCCCACCCTTATTGGACCCAAGTTTGGGCACAAGGGAATAGGTCACGAGTGCTAGATTTGGGGCCTAACCTCAATGGACCATGGCACGGGTACTGATACCAAAGTCTCCGGTTGTCCTTGAATTCTTAGGCTCAGTTTCAATGGATCCCCGACCAATACTCATGCTTGTGCCCAGAAGTCGACGATCAGATCTTAAGACCCCGATGCCGGTGCCCATTTCACTAGCTATCCATTCGCAAGCCACTAGTACTTGAATAGTGTATGCTATTAAGAAAAATCAAATGAAATCTTCCTACTCAAATGATAGAAAATATTTTTCAGTTCATTTGTAGATCTTAACTAGATATTGTAAAATATTGTCATTTTCTTAGAAAATGATTTCTTGAAAAATATTTTCCAAAATTGTCACATTTTTTAAGAAATAAACAGAGCCTAAGACATCCTTCGAAACGAACAGCCATATTTTATTGAAGATTTTACTATTGTTAAAAGACTATTTTGTAGTCCTACAAGAAAAACAACAACACGAACTATTTATCTTGAAAAGAGGGAGAATGTAATATGCTCAATTTTGTCTCTGAATTTTAACTCAATATGCACTCTCATAAATAAACATGTAGTCCCTAATCAATTGAGTCTTTTGGCATTAGACGAAAATGTTTTATATTATCCTTTCATTAATACAAATTTACAAAATTTACTGATATAAACTTCAATCCAATAATTTTTTAATGGTGCACAAAAGAAAAATGTTACATGTGGATTAGATTATCTACGTAATAAAATCAATTGAAATTAGAATAAAATAATCCTTCTAATTTTTTTAATTTATTCAAATTGGAAAACAATTCTCCCTATTATTTGATGACATAAATTATTATATCAAATTTTAGTCAAATATCACGTGGATAATTCATGAGTAATGTTATTCTTTTGTCAAATGTCCAAACTTTACCAAGTTGTAAGCCAAATCAATAGTGGAAGGATAATATAGAACATCATATTGTCCAAAAACTTAATTGAACATGTACAAAAAATTCAAGAATCACATTATAATTAAGTCCATGAATGACATTACATATTAGCATAAATTAACAAAGAGTAAATTTATCACACAAATATTAATTTGAGATATTTTGTAGTCAAAAAATTAATTTGGGATAAATTTATCATAAACATACTAATTTGAAATCTTTCTTGTAATAACCCTAGTACATTGAAAAAGGAAAACGAGTACTTATTTTTAAATGGTGCCAATAAAATAAGTGCTTAGATGGTTAATCAAAATTAATTCTTAACCTTTTCTCTTATTATTTTGTGAAATGTAGTTTTGAAAGAAAATGAGTCAACGAAAATGTTTTCTTACTAAAACTTAAATATAGGAAAATGATTTAAAAAAAAATCGAAGATCATTTTCTAAAATATGGCTAGGCACCGGCCCTTAGACCAAAAACTTTATACTTAGGCACAAGAACCCCAATGCTCAATCCCATTCCCTTGGCAACGGGGCTAAGTCCTCACATCCAAGTCGGGTCCTTAGCACTCGTGCTCAGGTATGGCCAAGCCGACCCTAACACTCATGCTCAAATAAGCCCAAGTCCATCA
The DNA here is from genome assembly GCF_016545825.1 of Eucalyptus grandis. Lineage (NCBI taxonomy): Eukaryota > Viridiplantae > Streptophyta > Magnoliopsida > Myrtales > Myrtaceae > Eucalyptus > Eucalyptus grandis. The sequence goes on along the minus strand of NC_052620.1, from coordinate 37,484,806 downwards.
AGGCCTTGCTCGAGTCCCTTGCACCCGAGTCGCTTATCCCTTACACCCGTGCCTTGGTTCATCAATGCCGAGCATGGGCACCAAGGTTCTAGGCCCAACCTCAATGGACCCATGTCCAAGCCTAGGGGAATAGGTCACAAGTGCTAGATTTGGGGCCTAACCTAAATGGACCATGGCACGAGTACCGATACCGAAGTCTCCAGTTGTCCTCAAATTCTTGGGCTCGATTTCGATGGATCCACAACCAACACCCACGCTCATGCCCAGAAGTCGACAATCAGATCTTAAGACCCCGTGCCAGTGCCCATTTCATTAGCTATCCATTCGCATGAATAACGTATGTTATTAAGAAAAATCAAATGAAATCTTCATACTCAAATGATAGAAAATGTTTTTAGTTCATTTGTAGATCGTAACCAAATATCATAAAATATTATCATTTTCTTAGAAAATGACTTCTTGAAAAACATTTTCCAAAAATTTCACATTTTCTAAGAAATAAAGAGAGCCTAAGACATGCTTCGAAACAACCAGCCATATTTTATTGAAGACTTTACCATTGTTAAAAGACTATTTTGTAGTCCCACAGGAAGAACAACAACACGAACTATTTATCTTGAAAAGAGGGAGAATGTAATTCTAGAAGAAAAGCAAATTAATCCGAGACTAAAGGCTAATGGGGTTTCTCTCTCATTTGTTTAGTCCATGCAATATGCACTAGATCTATGCCTAAGCAACAATCAAGATGTAAGAACACAAAATTCCATCGCCCAACAAACTACATTACGAATTCGCTTTATTTTGGACAGCTGAGGAGATAGTTGCCAAAAAAGACACAAGTATACGCTCTTAAAGAGCGGAAACAACAGATTCTGAATATTTATAATTTTTTTTAACAAGTTGCAATATAAATCGTGGAAACTCTTAACGATGCAAACTTGAACTTTTTTTTATCAAAATTTAAGAAGACTGAAACCATGATCCTTAACCTTATCTATCTAATAGGGGTGCGAGCATACCACCCACAGACTCAGACATGTCCAAAACGCATGCAGTGAAAGCAGAGCACCAAAACAAAGAATCTCCTCCATACAGCAAGCTTCTTTCTTCACGCTATAAAATTCCGCTTTATGGAAAATTCTCTCACTCTACACTATGCATGTCGAGTGTCCACAAGACCTCACGAGACAATAGTCAGCTAACCAATCACATCATTCACGATAACCCAGTAGTCAGCTAGCGCTAACACCAAATACGAAATGACAAATTAACATCGGGAGAAAAGAGGAGGATTCTAGTACGGGCAATCCACCAATTTACCAAATTAATTCATGTAATAATACAACGAACTACACGTGGCCATTTCAACGCCAACCAAAAACTCGCCACATCAAATCTTAATATAGTCAGGATTATCCTTATCAGGTTCCACTCCGACTAGTATACAGCAACTATGGAAGGCATACTAAGAAATCTACAGAAAGTCTCTTATTGGTACAAATTACAGTTGATGCCTGCCGTAGATTCAGCTAAAACATCTTTCTAGAAAACTGTCTAAATAGTGAGACAACAGCATGTATGGACACAGCCAAAAGAAAGAATGTATGAAAACCAATAATACAACATGGCTCATCTGTTGCCTGCAGATAGCAATCTCACTGTGGTCGACTTTAGTATAAATTACAGTTGATGCCTGATTCAGCTAAAATATCCTTCTAGAAAACTGTCTAAATAGTGAGACAACAGCATGTATGGACACAGCTGAAAGAATGTATGAAAACCAATAATACAACATGGCTTATCCGTTGCCTGCGGATAGCAGTCTCACTATGGTCAACTTGCCAAGAAATTAAAACTTTACCAGGTATAGATAATGGAAAAGTAAATGGTCCAGATCTAGAAGCATAAAGGTATAAGGTAGCCCTAATTCATTACAGTTGACCAGACGTCATAGCTGATGCATGTAGAATAGAAATGGATGAAAATCACTAGTCTTGAAACAACTTCGATTCCATAAGTAAACTGTGTCTTATTCCTTCAGAAACTTCGTTTTTCCATAAGTGATCAAGGCAGTGAAGAACACAAATTTTGGAACGGATCTTTTAGAGGGGCAAAAAGAAGCTTCTGAATAAGATGCAGATTTTGAATGACATATCAGAAAATCATTTAGAAAGGAAAGAGAGGCCATAAAAAAATTAGCAACTTCAACGCAAAAAGAAGCACAAAAACTCTGCCTACACTTAGATGAAGACAGCAAAGATTGCAAACACTAATTTAACTACAATGCTAATGGAAGATCCCAAAATCGCCTCTGTAAATGAACGGGGTGACTGCCTAGAGTCACCTCAGATATCTATTCAAATGAAGTTTACTGAGCACTTAAGTTTCCAAAACCCACTCGCAACATATATTCCACTATGTACCAAATATTATGACACCCCATGTTACATCAAGTACTCTGAGAACTCTTTCTAATTCTCCCTAATGTGCCTTACCACAATGCCAGTAAGGAATATATACAGTAAGTCTAGTGAGCGCATACTAAATAATAAGGGAGAAACTACAGGTGCTGTTGTCCTCAAAACTCACCAAGTCAACGTTCAATACTTCATCACCGATGGCCCAACTATCTTACTCAGATTATTCACATCAAAATCATGATGATCACAAAGACAACCATTCTTAAGCCACCACAAACACTTCTATCCTATAGGAAAACCCAAACTCAAACTAGTTCCACATTATTGCCATCCACATCATAATGAGCATGTGAAATCTCGTGTAAAGGACATTGACATAATAAAGCAATAACAGACAACTTCAAAGTTTGCAGAGTGATTACAAACGACCTTCGAATCTAATTTTACCTTATAGATGAACAATTACACATAAAAGAACTTTAAACTTGCACAAGGTTTACTTACTTTCTGTGTGGTTCTAAAAATATATGCTCAGAAAGATCATTGACATGACCAACAATGATGACGTGGAAGACAAACAAAAATCTCTATGCAAATAATGATCACCTCCAATCCTAATAAAGAAATCCGTTAACCAATGTTGACTATCTTGCAAATTTATGGCATTTGATACCACTGTTACCATAATGCTTTCTTTACGCTCTTAATTCTTCCCAATTCCCACATTGAATGGCTGAGACAAGGATTTCTCAAAATCTTCAACTACTATAAATCCCAATGCATTAGCCATAACACACGATTGACTTTCATAGCTACTTAAACTCCAAGGCACCCAAATAGACTTTTCCATCTATAGGAACAACTAAATCCTACTGAAGATATGTTCTCACGGAAGATAGCCACTAAGCACAGTAAATACATACCATACGGATGTAAATGGAATAAGAGACCACCAAATCAGATTACTATTCTGCTTATAGAGAACATCTATGAACCGAAATCAATGGGCTCAGGAATATCCATCCACCTAAAACGCTCACGCAATTAACCATGTCAAACGGCAAAGGATTCATAAACCATAAGAAGTTCAGAAACATTAGTTGACATGATTCTGAGCTATACCCCAGAAACCTCACCAATTAATTTTTGGAGCACCATTGCCTATGGAGTAAATTTCCAAACTTTCTGCTTTAACCTGCCCATCTTTAATATACTTTTAATATAAACGACAACTTGATCCCCTGAAGCTGATGGAGAAAGTCACCTCAAGCAAGAAATCCTTGCCACATTCATTCATAGTAGCCGAAAACCTCTGATGATTGTGCGCAACTTAAAGCCTACTTAAGCTATCTTAATTGCAGCTAATATTGTCTCCACATGGGCCTCCACGAAAATCATCAACTTTAAAATCAGCTCTCCATCAATTAAAGTAAAGTGAACTCTCAAAACTTTGGCCTACCAATAAATTCACTTGATTTATTTCATTAAACCAAAACATAAAAAATGACCAGCTGCACATGAGATCCACGAAGCATACAACATCTGCACTTCAAGTGGTAGAAAACCTCAAACTCCTCATATGTAGTGCAAAAGCATAACGCACTTCCACTTTCACACAAAATGATATCACTTATTGGTCCCATCCTCAAGCCACCTTATCTACAAGACTCTAAAGTCTTCATCATAACCTAACAACTATAGGGAATCCAAGAACTGATGACATGTGGGATAGATATGAAAAGAGGTTAGATAGTAGATGCAATGTAAAAGAACAAAGCAAAATATCTTATAGGAGAAAAGTAATCAAACTTAGATGTTCTTGCAACAGGGCTCCTTTCCCCATTACCATTGAAGCATTTCCTGCATTTCCAAACTTACCTGAAGACAATAAATCGAATGCTTCAATAACCAAATTAGCATAATTCACATTCAGATATAAGAAAATGGCATCTGAACAAAATGGGTTACCTTAGAATTTGAATCTAGTGGTAGTAGCCACCTCCATAAGAGCGATCATCCCTATAATAAGATGGATACGGACCTCCACCATACTGCAGCATTTCCTAGATGTCAGCACAGCTTATTATGGGCAGATTAATATTAAGTCAGGAAGCTATGGTTTTGCTTACATCAGAACCATAATGATCATGTGGATAAGGCCCACTTCCAACTCCAAAAGCATCTGAAGCAGAAAAACCAGATAAGCCAGTAAGGGATAAGAAGAAAAAAGCAGCAGATCAGCAAGAATCAGAAAAATTCTGATGCTGCTAGCAGAAAACATACCATGATAAACACTTCCACATAATGGTAACGAAGAATCCATATAATCAAAACGAGGACGTACTCTACTTGGCTCCATGTAATCAGCATATTGATCCTGAAAATGCAGGAAGAAAAGAATTCTTGGATACAAGAGATAAACTCAGATATGATACTTACAGTAGAAGACATCAGATAAACATGATGACATAATAGCAGAAGAGATTAAATAAAGAAAAAACAAGGGAGGAATAACGGTGGAGATACTTACTGTCATAGGAAAGGGACGCTTCAAACCATGGGCACCACTGTCATAGAAGTATGGGTCATCAAACTGCCTGCCCTCAAAATGTCTATTGTATTGTTCTTCAGGAGAGTAAGGTAACCGCCTAGAAGGCAGATGCATGCCAGGGCCTCTGTCAGGATAACCGTGCCATGATCTATCAATAGGTGGTCTTGAAGACGGGCCTACAGGGGCATGATGACCAGACATATAATGACCAGCTCGTGAAATGCCCCTTCTTCCCCCTGCATTGACTCAGGACATCAAATCAACAACACTAGCCACTTAGAAGTTACGAACAGAAAAAGAGCCAAATCAACAACCTCGTCCAGAAGATTGCCTCCTATGAAAATCAAGGTGTGGATTATCAAACTCGTGGTCATAGCTAAAACGCATTCTGCTGCTTTGACTGCGTCCACGTTGATGGAAACCCCAGCTATGGTGATCCCCTCTGTTGTATGAATGTCCTCCCCACCCAAATCCCCTTCCTGTTCATAAAAGAGCCCAACTAAGATGGAGATGGGATTGAAAAAAAAAAAGTAATGAAAAGCAGGAAATTTCAGACGATACCATGTCTGTTATTGCCAACGCTACCACGACCAATTCGAAATCCACCAGACATTCCACCCTTCACTGCCTGAGTTTTAGGCCTTGGATTGGAAAGTCTTGCCCTAACTTTAACCTACAATCTCCATATAAACAACATTTGCAGAATTCCACTCAAGCAATCTTTCAAGGAGTCACTAATTTGTGTGCAATCTGCATCTTTATTGTTGTAAACAATAAACATGGAGGACAGAGGCAGTAAATAAGAAACAGAACTTAAGGAAATAAATTGACAGAGTTTGAAGCCATTCACCTAGCTTAATGCCCAAAGGAAAAAAACGGCTCACATTTTTCTTAAAATCTCTTCATTTCAAGTAAACACGTTGCTCACATATTCAGCAGAAAAATAAGTACCAAAAGGCAGAAAATAGAATGCACAAGGGAGTACCTTTGTGTTAGCATCACCTAACTCTGAAGTATTGATTCCATCAACACAAGCAACAGCTGCCTCATGGCTAGAAAAATCAACAAACCCAAAATCTTTCCTCTTAGCAGTTGACATGTTTCGGGCAAGGACTACACGTACAATCTCTCCGAAAGTTTTAAATTGCTCTCTTACACGCTCCTCATCCCAATAAGGAGGAAGCCCATCAATGAAAACCGATTTCACTTGAGCCATGACCTCCGGGTCAGGGTCGCGTAGCGGTTCAGCAAAAGCAACTTTAGCCGTTCTCTCTGAATGACCAAAAACAACATCAGGCTTTTGAAGCCTCTTATATGCTAGCATTGCATCAGTGTGACAAGAAAACTCGAGAAATGCAAAACCACGACTCAACCCTTCACGTTGAGCATCTGGAACAAGAGTTATGCTTTCTACCCCTTGAACACCATACTCCTTCAGCTTTTGGTTTATCTGCCATTACACAAAAAATGAAAAACCGGAAGCTGAGCTTAAGTAACAGCTATTGCAAACATTTCAACACTCACAGCTTCCTTTGTCCATGTGTTGCAGATATTTCCTAGGAACAATATGTCATTGTCCTCACTAGGTGCAGTGCCGCATCTCTTTCCACGTATCTACAAGTAACACCAAGTGAAAAGCATCCTTAGTTCCTCTCTTTGCTACAACCGATAAAAATAGTTTTTGGACAATAATGTGTTGAAAGCCTAATTGCACTGGTAAACAAAACAAGATAAAATAGTAGTAACAGTCTCTCACGACAGGATTCTTCATCTCTGCCAGGGCCCGCTTTGCATGCTCCTTGTTTGCAAACTTAACAAAGGCAAATCCCTTGTTTTTATTGGTTGAAAAATCTTTATGCAACCTAATCTCGACTATCTCACCAATCCTCTCAAACACCCTCCTCACATCCTCTTCAACAGCATCACGGTCGAGACCACCAACGAAAATTTCATGCTCTTTCTTAATCTTTTGTTCCTTTGCAATAAGCGATAGTTCCTTATGCTCCTCTTCTAAAGCGTTCCCTTCTTCAGCAGGTTCATCTCCATCATCCTCACCAAGGTCTTCCTCTCCAGGTTCTCCAAAGTCCAATCGATCACCATACTCCTCCATGCTCTCATCATCATCCCCATAGTCATCATTTCTAGTCTGAAAAAAATCTCCTTGAAACTTCTCCTGGACGTTCTCTTGCATATTTTGGGATTTCTCTCCACTCCGTGCATTATTTCCGACCAGTACATCTCTTTTTTCAATAACTTCCTCTACCCGCTTCACTTCATAGACTTCATGATCATCTGATGGCTTTGAAGTTGCTTCAGCATTTATCTCTTCCTTGAGAGAATCCTCATCACCTAGAGGAGGAGCTATTTCAGCTTCCACTTGCATTTGTTCTTTTTCCTCGAATACTGTAAAATTGGCAAGTGGAGATTTTACATTGTCCACCAGATGCCCACCATCTTCAATAGCAGATTTTTCCACTTGCAACAGAGCCTGTTCCTTGCCCACCGGTTCAAAGACATCCTCAAGGGGTTCAATGATTGCCAAATCAGATTTTTCCTCTCCTGAGGGTTCTTCAGCATGCTTAGACACACATTCAACTTTTGTGTTATCATCCTCGCAATGGGCATCAGCTAATACCACCATCTCCTCCAGAGTTTCCTCTACAGGAACTTCAACAGATTCAGGCGACTTGGGCATCTGCAAGGATAAAGCTTTTGCTGAAGCAGGAGACTTAGTACGTCCGGCTGTTTTCCTCCCTGTTGACTTTGGAGTTGTCCCAACTTTTGTCACCAGTGTCACTTCAGCAGCAGCATCAGCCGATTCTCCCACTTCTTCAGCTGTAACAATATTTTGAAGACCAAAGATGATAACATTCACGTGAGCAAATGTGCAATCAAACAATTAAATGCGTAATCAGAGAAATATGTCAAGTACAGCAATGGCGACACGCAATTTACCCTCGATTGAAAACCCGAAAATTAAATACACAAAGACAACCTTTGCTTCATTGCCGTTGCACACTTCGTGCAGCTTAGCAAGCACAAGAGACAGACTACCAGATAACTTAATCCTTACTGAAACGCCCAGAACCTTTAATGTAAGATAGCACATGCAAAACACAAGGATACATACAAACAGCGAGAGGTCAACGAAATGAAACAAATGAACTTTCGGCACAATTCATCGAAGTAGCAGCCGAGAAAGTTCCCGACAGCCACCGTCTCCAACATCGCCGGAGTAACTCGAGCAGCCAAGCCATACTAATCCCTAATCATGCGGAAGAGCCACGAAGCAATCACCACGATCAGAGGCTCAAAACATACCTCGCGAAGGTTCGGCTGCAGGATCCGAATCCTCGTTCCTGTCCGCCGCGGAGGCGGCCTTCCTCCCTTGCCTCGCCCGCGCGGCGGCGACGCGCCTCGTCTCGACGGCCTGGGGCGTCGCGGAGCCCGCCGCCGCGTCGCCCGGGTCGGAGCTCGGGGCCGGACCCGGACCTGCCTTGCCGGCCGGTTTCCTCACCCGCGGCGTCCTTCTAGGGGCGGCCGGCCTGGGCGCGTCGGCGTTTCTCGTCCTCATGTCGAGAGGGGACGCGCGAAGACGAAACGGAATCGGGTCGGAGCGCGAAGGTCCGGAGGTGTTGTTAATGGCGATTTGGCTGGACACGCGAAAGAGAGACGTCGACGTCGCCCCGGAGCACGGCGGTTTATCCCCGAGCAGAGGTCGCCCGCGACGTCGTTTTTGTGTTGTAACTTTTGGGGTCGTGAATGATTTTTTTTTTTTTTTTTTTTTTTTACGACCATTCTTATTTTCTTTTACGGGCCGTTTTGGTGATTTGTGATTTTCCGCTGTTGATCGATATCGTCTGCGAGAAAATTCAAGTTCTAATCAAATCAAGGTCTTGCAAATCTTAAACAAATTACCTCGACATCAAAATATATTTCATTAAGAGGTGTTCTTTGAATTTTTATGAGAGAAAACAGGTTCCGTGGGAGTTTTCAGATAGAGAAAATTACATGAGCGCAGAAAAATTGACAAATATACTTCAAGGGAAATTAATCAATGCTTTGCCATAATATAAATGACGACAAAACAAAATAACAGCAAAGTACAACGGCAGAATTTAATTGATGATAAAGATATGAAAACTACAATGACATTGATACGACAAAAGTTAATCGATGATGAGATATTTGGAAACTACAATTATAGGAATTGAAAGATAAAAAGTTTTGTTTGTTTGTATGAAGTCTTATGAAGGATCTATTTGGAAACCATCAAATTCTTGGCTATTTTTGTTCTTTTATTTTTTGGAACAAAAAAGGAACAAGAAATATAAAAAAGTTAATTCTTTGTTTTTGAAACAATTCTACAATCAAGCCATTTTTTTTCTCTTTTCTTTTCGTCTTTTTTCTATTCTATGTTTTTTTTTTTTTTTCTTTCTTTTTTAGCGTTTGATTCACTTAGAAAAATGAGTTAACATAAAATTTAAGAAAATGTCTTTTTCTTTAAAGAATTAGAAATCATTTTCCAAAATATGATTAAATAATAGCGTTTGAACTGAAACTCATATTGGTTCCCAATTCTTCAACATCCAATATGAGGGTTTCCAATGCCTAAGCTTTTGTCTATTGAGGTCGAGCCCGAAACCCAAGTGTCCATGCTCAAGTTTATCGAGGTTGCACTTAGGACCTAAGTGCCCGTGCCTCAATCCCCAACGCTTGGGTCAAAGTCCATTGAGATTGAACCTAGGACTTTAATATTTATACTCGATTTCTCGGTTGCCCATGTACAAGTTATTAGCACCTAAATATTGTATATTTATTTAGAAAAATAAAATTAGATTTTCTACACTAAAACGGTGAAAAATATTTTTCAATTCATTTTTAAGTTTCAGCCAAACGCAATATATATATATATATATATATATATATATATATATAATTTTTTTCTAGAAAATAACTTCTAGGAAAATATTTTCCCAAAAATTTCATATTTTTCATGAAACAAACTAAATCGAAAATCAAATTTTAATCAACTGAAAGCCAAATTTGTGAAATCTTTCTCTAAGAGTAAAGTAAGGTATCCATTTCTAACTTCTTGAATCGAACAACAAACTTATCTATTGACTCATTATCACATTGAAAGAGTTTGGCTAAATTAGCAATTCATACCACAGGTATTGTTTCTTACAAATTGAGAAGGGAATTATTTTTCCATCTTAGTCAAAGAATGAATTGAATCGGTAGTTAAATTCATATACCAAGTAAAGGCAGTTTTTGATGAACACGAAGGGAATAACCAAACACGAATTCATTTGTTCCGGTCTCTCTATATTGGGAAGTTAGTGGACCAATGTGTTCAACAATCAATTGGTCATCTTTACTAGTATATACGACAAAATCAAGAGTTTTGAATTCTCTTGGATATGGAATGTTATCCACCCAAATTGCGATGTGGCTTTCTATACACTGATCTAACAATGCCTCTATCAACACTTACTCATTGGGCAACCATATCTGTCATTTATTGAATATCTAGAAACCGATAGACCAGAGCTTTTTGCTCCCTAGCTTCAGGTTCATAAACTTGGCCTTCTTGCCCCCAAGCTCATGATCTAGGTCCTAGTTGTCGACATTATGATTAACAAGCGACTTAAGCCTATTGTTGACTGGATTAATCTAGTTTGCATTAACTTGGCTATCTCTATTGACTAGATTAATTTGGTTAGGATTTTATTGTAAAATTCTTGCTAGAGGTGAGATTGCTTGGCCTACAATATTTTCACCATTCAATTGACTAGGAGTTGGAAAAACATACTCGCAAGCCACAATGTTAAGTTGGATTGATATGGACTAATTGGATGTTTCAAGGCTTGAGATGACATCATTGAAGACGACGATCGGTTTGACTGCATTATAGAGATGTCTTGTAATGTGATTTGTCATCTCATTTTGCTATTCCTTAAATACATTTTTCGTGGTAGCCACCAAAATGAGTTTTGGTGCTAATTCCCTTGCTTGTTCTTCTATAAGACGTCGTGGGATGTCGGCATTCCCATCATGGCTTGTATTTGCCATTGCAGTAGCATAAGAGGTCTAAGCCTTGGTGACCCTTTCGTCCAATTATTACCTATAGCATGATCAGGCTGGGTGATTCCTTGTTCTTGGCCTTGTTAGATTTTAGAATAAACCGCAAACAATCCCACAATGCGTGCCAAAAGGATGTTTCGCCAAAATTTGTCTCGACGATGAAATACCTTTCAATAAAAGTTGTTCTTCAATTTTTTTAAGAGAAGTTTGGTTTTGTGACAATTTTGAACAAGAAGCATCACACAAGAACAAGGAGATCGATATATATTTCAATAGAATTTAATCGACGTCAAAATACACAATAACGTCATAATTTAATTGATAAGGAGGATATGAAAGTTACATCTAAGATAACATACAATAATTTGATCAATGACAAGATATTTGAAAACTACGACTACGATACATGAATCGAAAGATTTTTGTTAGACAAATGTTTTGTTTGTTTGTGTGGGGTCTTATGAAGAGTACTATATGATTATATAAAGCCTACAATTGACAATTGTAAACGGTTATTAAAAAAATAACTTCATGGTGGTTACGAGTTGGTACGATATTCATAATCTCAATACCAATCTTAAAGAGCTCAAATATATAAAAATATCACTATTTATCCGTTACACATGGACGTCGATAACATCATCTAGATAATTGATGTTTTCAATAGCTTTGTAAGTTGTCGATACTTTTTAAATTGTCAACTACTCTTTTTATCAATGACTTATGCTCTTGACCAAACTGCTATTATCCATTAAGCTGATTTTACACAAAAAGATGGTCATTTTTTAGTGTAAAAGTTCTGGGTGAGAAGAAAGAATTGCTTGGACCAGTTCGTCCTGGCGATTCCAGAGAATATCGGTTCAGTTACTGATTCCAAAATATTAGAATTTGTGATTTTTAGTCTGTTTCTCAATTTCATGTGTGGAATTGTCCACCTGAAAGGAACCGATTTTTTTTTTTTTTTAATTCTGAGAGATCTATAAAAATCCCTAATACTTCACAAAATGTCAAGCCTAAAACCAGTCTCTATAGTTACCTTCCATAATCAGACAAATAGAATGCAGCTTCGCCCTCTCCCCTCTCCTCTCCTGCCAACATCTGCCCCCTCCGGCCTCCGCTCCTACATGGCCTTCAACTACTCTTGACTGCGAGGCCCAGAACCAGGAAGACGACCTCCGGAACCCTCAAGGAACTCCGCTTCGACCTTGAGAAACCCGCCAAGCAACCCTCCTCCAGCGCCCACCGGGACATCCTCCAGTCTAGACGTGTCAAGATTTAAAAAAAAAAAAAAAAAAGAAGAAGCTCATTTTGGACCCAATTACAATAAGATGGGTCGTATATGGGTTATTTAAGTATTAATAAATGGGTTGTAAATGGATTTAAAAACAAACTCATATATCGTTTACAACCCATTTAACTTATAAAGGTTTTTAGTTGAGTCAGCTTATTTATGAGAAATCATTCTTTTGAGTAGTTTTTATAATTTTTTTTTGTTGGTAAAAGTAAGAATATATTGAGCTTTTAACCAACTATACAAAAGATCTAGTGCCAAAGATTTTCACTTATAGTGACAACAAGTCAGAACGAGTGAAAGGGAGCTGAAGTAAAAGAAAGCTAGCCACAAACAAGGCAGCCAAAAAAAAAACAAAGAAACAGCCTAATCCACAGGCACAAACAACAACAAAATGTTCCGCCACTAAGGCAAGAAGGAAGAAGCAAGGAATGACAGTCTTCAAAGAAGTGAGACCCACCATAGCTCCGCACAGCAAATGAAAGCTAGCAACCCGCCGAGCGGACAAATCCAAACAGCAACCCAAACCAGCCCTCTGAAGTCACCAACAACGCAAACAAAAGCTTCCAGCAGCAACACTAGGAAGGAAGGAAAATCGATCCTCCAACGTAACTCCGAGGCCGGAATAGCACCCACGAAGCAACGCAACAGGAGCAACAACCAAGGCAAAGAAGGCACCCATCACTAATTAGGAAGGACCAGCGCTGTAGAAGAAAAAATGGAGAGGTCAATACCCCAACTACGTTGGAGCCTCCTATTTCTTGGGTTATCGACCACATTCTTGAAGGTCAAAGCCTTGTCCCTAACCACTTTAATAAGATGATTTTTCAAAGTCGACACCACCGGCTCTTCTCCCCTAAAAATAATATCATTCCTCTTCTTCCATATAAGATGGCATAGAGCACCAAAGGAGAATTGGGCAATGGAGTGGAAGAAATCCTTACCTGAAAGGAACTTCAAAGCCCATTAGAGGTTCTCTGACCAAGACCTATTTCGCCACGGAAGATTACATCTAGCAGCATAGAAAAAAGCAAGAGTAGCCGAGATGCAATAGCCAAAGAAAAGGTGGTCGATAGAGTTAGGCGTAGAGTTACAAAAGGCGCACAACGCATTGTCAAGTCTACCATATGAGAGGAGGAGAACCTAGGTAGGTAGACGATTTCTAATAATCAATCAAAGGTTGAATTGAAATCTTGGAGCAATCGAATTGTCCCAAATAAGCAAGACCCAAGGGACACAATCCTTCTTCCTCCTAATGTCTTCCCAAGCTGAGGCAACCGAGAATACATTGGAAGAGTTCCCAAGCCAGGTAAGCTGATCAGGGGTATGAGATAGTGTAGGGAGGGAAAAATCCCACGTCTCCAAAAAGGTGCGTGACCAGAAGGGGAGAAAAGATCCGACACTATCGCTTGCCTAGATAGCCCCGAGCTATAGATAAGAGAGTTCGATATAAATAAGTTCAAAGCCCATTGTAGTTTTTATTATTTTTATCTTTTAAAAATTTTAGATTTTTTTTAATTTTTTTTTAATTTTACTTTTTTTCCCCTATGAATTCCGGTTGCCAACCCTCGCCAGTCACCAAGTGAGGGCTGTGAAGCCCTTGCCCAATTGCCAATTGCATTGGTGAGCTTGAGCTTGTTGGCCTTGACGTTGGCAAGACTCCGGCCACCTCGATTTGGCGAGCCTCGAGCTCGCGATTAGGCAATTTGGCAAGACTCGAGCTTGCCGTGTTAGGGCAAGCTTGACCTCATCGGAATTGGCAAGGTGGAGCCTCACTTGAGGCTACTAAGGCTTGAGCTTACTTATTGCCGGTCGTGGTTGTTGTGGCTGGCGAGTGGGAGAAGAAGGAGGAAAAGAAAAAGAAAAATAATTAAAAATTATATTTTTACAAAATAAAAATAAAATACTTAAAAGGAGTGTGCAAAAAATTAAATCAAAATTTATGTACTAGGTGAAAAATATTTTCTAATTAATTTTCAAGTTTAACCAAATACCAGAAAATATTATCACTTTCAGAAATATCAAATTTTTCATGAAATAAATGGAGCTTCATATTTAAAAAAAAAAAAAATTGTTAAATTCATCCATTAAGTTTGTAATTGTATGGAGGGTTAATACTTTAAAAAAATCCAAACTGGTTACATGTGACAAATTTACACTAAACTAATTTTTTAACCACCAAAAATCTCAAACTGGTACATTTTTAACAAATTTACTCCAAACTGATATGAAGTTTCCATTAAATTTTACTATCAAATTACTAAATTTGATTGACTATTATACTAATTTGGGATTTTACTTTTCGCATGTCATAGATGTACAATTTTTGTGATATTAATCCAATCTAATGAATGATATATTTGTTACAAATGTACAATTTTGAGATTTTTTTACGGTTGAAAAATATAATTTAGAGTAAATTTGTCATAATTGTATCGATTTGGTGTTTTTTGTGGTCATTTAAGGTATATTTGTCACATCTATATCTATTTGGAATTTTTCATTATCAAGAAATTAGTTTGTGGTAAATTTATCACAATTATACAATGTTTGGATTCTTCAGGTATTAACTCTTGTACGGAAGTGTTTTGACAATATAATTTTTTTTTTTAAATCATAAGAGAAAAGCTATTCCATATTTGATTAAATATGAAAATGTTTTACAATATGAGTTAGGTCGAGTATGAATTGAGTCGAGTATGCATCAATAAATTTACATTATTAATGAATGGGTCAAAAACTAGTTAATGGGTCAATTTAAGTTTAACAATTTACGATCCGATCCAAACCCAACCCTATCCACCCTTTTAACAGGTCTACTCCAGTCCTACTTTTGATGCCCTTAGCATGGTTGAGACCTAATTCTTAATCTCCCACATAAAGGACCACATCAATGCTGTCACCTTCACCTAGCATGACACCTTCAAGTAGAAGGAGAAGGCCTCCCGATTCCATTGGCCTAACTAGGGGTGTGCATGATCCGGGCGGGCGGTTCCCGACCTAAAACCGGGAACCGCCCGCTAAGAACCGGTTCCGAAAAATTGGAATTGGGAACCGCCTACTAGTTGCAGGGATCCACCCGGGAACCGAACTATCGGTTCAGTCTGGTTCCCAGGTAGATCCATAAAACCGGTCCAACCTCCACACCTTCCCCTTTTCGACTTCAACCGGTCGCAACCCTCGCTCCACTTCCGTCCCAACCACCACCTCCGTCGTCTCCCACTCCTCCCTTGAGACCGACAATGAGAAGAACAATGGGGACAATAAGCCGTTCTTAGACCTAGAGTTTGCTCGTCCCTGAAGATGAGGATGATGGGGAGAAGCCTGAGGAGGGGGAGGGGGAAGAGAGGAGGTAGAAGCAGGACGAGCCCAACAACGAAGATGATGATAGTGACAGTGAATGCGGAGATGACGACGACGTGGAGAGAGTGTTCAAGTTCAAGGGAGGAAAAGAGAATTGACTCCCTATTTCGCCGAGTTCAGACTATGACTCAAAGGGAGATGAGTAAATCCGGAGATGAATCGGAGAGGAAGAGAGAGCTTGGGGAGATTTTGAATTGAAAGAGACGAGATGGAGTAGGAGAGTAGTGAATTAAGACAAGATGGTGATTAAAGTCCTAAATTTTAGATTTGCTAATTTTGAATTTTTTAATATTAAAAATTAATATATTGTTATAATATAATCGGTCCGGTCCGGGTGGGCGGGTGAGCGGATCCGTCCATGGAACTGGGAACCGAATCGGTACCCATCGGTTCCCTTAAGGACCACCGGTTTTGGGCGGTTTTGGTTTAATTCCGAGCAGTCCAGGCGGGTCGTGGTTCTTTTATACACCCCTAGGCCTAACTGAGAACTATTCTGATTCGGTTCCTAATTCTTGCTTGGGAGTCAAACTACCAGGAACCAATCGGCCCTACTAAAGGCTTACTCAATCAATTTAATACAAAAGTCAATATTATTTTCATGATTTTTCTTCGATTAAATAATAAATATTGCTATTTTTTTTCATCTCATGATATTATGTTATTTTGTCCTATGAAATAAGGTGAAGATAAAAAAAAAAAAAATCGGACGCTATTTGAATTGCCACGTAGGTTCTTCCACTCATCGATTGCCGCGTGTGCAGATGTCAAGCGTGACTCCCCTATATAAAGGTGCTCGGATCCTGCTCACTGATTTATTCCCTCTCGCTTTCTATCCGTCTTTTCCTTCTTCTCGAAATCCTTAACCCTAAACTGTAAAAGGAAAAAAATCCCTCCGAGAGAAATGGGTCTGCTCACAATAGCAGCCACCGTCGCATCGGCACAAATAGAGCCGACCATCGACGGCGGCAGAAATAGAGCAGACCATCATCGCCATTGCAGTCCGCCATCCATGAGTTACCACCCTTTGCGATTGTAGTTATCCCAACCTAAGAGCGGTAGCTAATGTGTTCCACTTATTAAACAGGATTCTTCAGTCGGTCGGTCCGAGACCCGTGAATGCCGAAGGCGTCCTTGGAGGCGATCTCATTTCCTATGGGGTGAAGACGGAAGGGTCTTTCTATGGATTTTCTTTCTTTTTGCCATCCCGTGCGCCGGTCGCATCTCAAAAAACGAGCTCAGGTACACTTACATCTCAAATAATAATAAAAAATTGATGAAAAAAATCCATCTCGATCTGCGCAAATGTTGTAAAAAAAATCCATCTCGATCTGCGCACACGTTGTCAAAAAAATCGATGGCCAGCATTTTGCCATGGCAGCAACGCCTTACCTACCAACCAAAGGCCAAAAGAAGGAAAAAGAAAAAGCCAGCTGTCCCCTCGCCACCTACCCCCTCCCCAAAACGGAGACCAGCCAAAATCCATATCATTTCTTCACTGTCAGCAGGAAATCCCCTCGGGCCACCGCAACGGAGGCAGCCTCTTCATTGCCCTTCCGCTTCTTCCCTCCACCGGCCGCGTCGCTTCGTCACCTTCCCAAAACGAGCGCCATCGCCATTCCTAGGGTTGTTCTCTCTGGTGGGGCGGTTCGTGCGTATATATATATACGAGCTCCGCCTCCATGGACCGGCCGGATCAGCTTCGCATCTCGAATCGCCACCGGTGGAGGAAGCGGCGGAACAGGGAGAGTAGCAGCACCGGGGAGCGCCCGCTCGGCGACTCGCGAGGCGTGGAGAAGACATGACCAGCAGGAGCGGGAGCGGCGGTGGCGGCAGCGGCAGCGGCAGCAGGAACGGCGGCGGCGGCGGAGGCGGGAGTGGGAGCGGGAGCGGCAGGGGGCTGAAGCGCGTGTCGTGGCCTTCGGATGATAAGCTCCGTGAGGTACCGACGTGCGAGAGAGAATCGACCGGTCGTGTCACTCTTGAGCTTGATTTCGAGCTTGTACTGCGCGCGTGCTCGGTTAACGTTGATTTCGCTATGCATGAAGAGTTCCTTTTTTTTTTTTTCTTCTTCTTCTTCATTTTGGAGAAATGAGTGTTGAGAGTGCTTGGTTTCAGTATGATACAGAAGAAATGAAGAGGAGTAGCAGGGCCGGCGAATCAAAGCGCGTGTCCCGGTGGTCTTCGGATGACAAGCATCGTCAGGTATAGCGATGGCTCGACGCATTTTTACATGCAAAGGATCAATCGCGCTCGTTTCTTTTTGAGTTCGATTTTGAGCTTGTCCTGCGCAGGCTCGGTTAATGTTAATTACGTATTGCTTTAAGAGTATTTTTCATTATTTTTTTTCATTTTTTTTTTCCATTTGGAGAAATGAGTGTTGAGAGTGCTTGTTTCAGTTTGATGCGGAGAATATGAAGAGGAGTAGCAGGGCCGGGGAATCAAAGCGCGTGTCCCGGTGGTCTTCGGATGATGAGCATCGCCAGGTATAGCGATGGCTCGAAACATTTTTTTTTTTTCATGCGTAGGATCAATCACGCTTGTGTCTTTTTTGAGTTTGGATTAGAGCTTGTCCTGCGCGCGCTCGGTTAATGATAATGACGTATTGCTTTAAGAGTTTTATTATTATTATTTTTTTTCATTTTGGGAGGAATACGTGTTGAAAATGCTTGTTTCAGTGTGATGCAGAAGACATGAGGAGGAGTAGCAGGGCTGGGGGATCGAAGCCCGTGTCGCGGGCTTCGGATGATAAGCATCATCAGGTATTGCGATGGATTTACGCATTTTTTTTCACGTGAAGGATCAGTCGTGCGTGTGTCTTTTTGAGTTTGAATTCGAGCTAGTCGTGCGTGCGCTCGGTTTGGCTTGTCCACGAAGGAATAAAAACAAAAAAGAAGCGTGATGTTAATCTCCGCGGGCTTTGAAAAGTTCTTTTGCATTTTAAAGAAATGTGCGTCAAAAGTGCTTAATTCGTTTGAATCAGTAAATTGCTGCCGCATGCATTTAATTTGGCATTCCGGAGTTGCTGCTTAATGGACGGTAAAAGGGATTTGTATTTTAGTTAGTTGATAATGATTTGATCCCGCTCTGTTCAATAATTTAAGACTTGAGTTTAAATGAGCTTAAAGCTACAATGTGATCCGGATCTCGACTTAAGTGGAGGAATGTACTTATAAAAGACTATTCAGGAATCACTTGCCAGCTTTATTGGTTTAGTGTATTTATGTGCAAATTAAATCTTATAGGATCAGACATCTGAGAATTCTAATTAGTGTCTGGAGTGACCTATGAGCAAAAACGATGTTCTCCGAAGATGTAGGTTATATAGTATTCATGGGTATACAATCAACATTTTGGAAAGAATAACTTGAGCAATATTTACGGCCCCAGTTGGCATTCTATTACTATCCTTTTTTGTGGGATGTCTTCAACATATTTGCAAAGGGTGATCAGATTTACATTTTTTCCGAGGCACCACAGGTTGTTCATGGAGAGACTACTTCATACGGTACAATGAAATATGGAAACTTATTCTTTTTTCTGATTGATTAATTACCAATTACGAAGACTATATACTTTGTGAAAAAGAAAGTCTGCCTGAATGTCAAAAGTAAGTGCCAAAATCGGCATATGAGAGGTTTTACAAGTCGTTTATAAGCTTGAGGTGCAGGCACAATCTTGTTAGTTACTTGCTGGATTGTATCGCATAGAAAAGTTGAGCAGCTATCCCCAGACAATTGCTTGACTTAGATGAAGTTGCAGTGGTGTAATTTTTTTACTCTAGAGAAAGACTTTACATTGTAAATTCATGTTAAGGACATACTTTTGTGTTACAAGCCTTAAGCTTCTCTAAACAATGTTATTCGAAGACTTGCATATGATTAGCTGTTCAATGCAGAATCCATTATATTGATTAACATTTTGGGGGAACTAATCATTTTCTCTGACTTAGTGGGCTTTTATGCGCCGGTGAAGCATTTGATGCGTTATTTAGTGAGAGATTCTGCTGTTACAACCAATACACAGACAACTTGTGAAATTTTCCCTGCCAGGCCATGTTCTAAGATAACAGTCCCTAATTTAAACCAGCAGTTCAACTTGTTTTGCTAGTAACAATTTCGTATGGGTTGACAAAAATAAACTTTCTTGATGATCTGGTTTCAAAAATATAACTTTGCTATCTCATATTAAACTGCTGTCTTTTGACGTGTTTTTGACTGCTTGGCATGGCAATCGGTAGAATTGATAACTGGAACACTTGCTTGAATGGTTAAATGAAGTACATAAATAGCTTAATGAGCTAAACTTTAGGATAATTGACACACATTGTACTACATGGTCACGATCAAGTCGCAGTGTTCTCCATGATCTTCTGTTAGTCTGGGGGCCTTGACTCTAAAACTGCCTTTCATGTATAAATCTCTCACCGTACTTTTTTCCATATTCTTGGTGACTAGCAATGATGGGATTACAAATTGACGTTTGGACATGAAAGTAATATGACAATGTTTATGTACATTCTTTTGGGTACAATTCTAATACAGGTAGGTCTTTAAATAACCATTAAACGGAAAATTTGTTTCTTGCATGTGTTGATGATCTGCTTTATAAAGGGTTCTTCAGGATTATTATGCAAACTTTGGAATATGGATTAAGCAAGTGATAAGCTTTTCCCACTTCAGAGTTTGATGGATAAGTCCAAAGATATTGTGAGAATTTTAAAGGGGGCTCATAAGAAGATCATGACCTTCTTATTAAGGATTTTGATGAAGCCATGAGAAGTTTATTAATTGCCGAGTATGCATTTTGATGAAGGATAGCAGAAAAGAAACTGGTTAGAAGCTTCCTCTAAAGGACTTTGAATTTATGATGAAGATTCGGTAGTTTAATGATTTGCCTAGTATGCATTTAGTAAGGATTCGTCAAAAAGTCCTCAAAAGAAGGTTTCCCCTTTTTCATTAGCATTCAAATTTCGTTTGGAGGAGTATCTTCCTAAGATGATTGGCATTGCTCATCTAATTAGCAAGTGTTAATTTAACTTCTTTTTTTTGGTCTGATGTGTTAATTTAACTTGAGCCTCTCATTCTGATGGTCAAGTTACGTGTGTAATTCTCACTGTACTAACTATGTTATGAGGTAATACTGTTAATGAACTGATGTTCTTCTCTTGTTATGGAGAATATGAGACATTTTTATCTGTAAGTGGTTATTTTTATGTCAAATTTGAGTACCATGGAAGGTTGTCCTTCCATGTATTTTGTGCAGTCTGTGTCTAGGGATTGTACTTCACAATTTGTATTGAAAGCTAAGCATAATTTTCTGGCAAATCGCTGTAGATATCGGATTTGAATGGTGCGAAATTAGACGCCGTGCCGCAGGTATATGGAGACAGCCATCCGGCAAAACATTCAAGAGAGCATATTCATATCCCTTGCATTCGGTGGACTTGCCCTCCCAAGGTAAGATTCTCTGGCATTAAATGCTGTCTATAGCTAGTTAATGTTTTATCTGAATGCATTCATTGCCCTTTGTTGTTAAAATTAAATTTACAGTTGTGGTTTTTCCTTTTGAATAAACTTTGTAGTTCACTGTGAGTAGCAACTGGCGTGTTGCCGCTGGTGAAGAAAGTGAAGAGGCGGGAGCTGAACACGGTAGAGCATTCAAAGTGCTTGAGTCGTTTTACCCACGCCCAACATATATACCATCTAAGTAAAATATCACTCTTTCCTCTGAATGATCATTTTTCTGGATTACATGATTCTGCATTTACCTCCTCCTCCTCCTCTTCATCTCCTTCATCTTTTTTTTTTTTTTGTTTTTTGTTTTTAATTGGCAGCCCATTTGAACCCCCTAATGTAAAGCAGGAAGACTATGATGATAGTCTCACGCCAATCATTCCCATTATTGGCGTTGAAGAGATGGACATTGGTTAGTCTCGACCTGACTTGGAAACGCTCAGCGTTAATTTTACTTCCTCAAATTTGACACCTTCTCTTTCTTTAACTTCTGTCAGTTTCTGAAACTCCTTCCTTGGAACCTCTGGTAGATGAATCAGAAAATAAAACTTCACTTGATGAGAATCAGACGACAGGTTCAGGAGCTGAGACTATATCTGCTGGAGATGTGAGGATATCTGCTGGAGATGTCGAGTTAGCTGCTGCTGCAGCGGCGATATTTTTCAGTGTCCTTGTGAAGAGCACTGAGCAGGGAAATATAATTGACCTCGATCTGCTCGTCAAGTTCCTCTTTGATCCTCAAACGATTGGAAAGTTTATGAAGAGTAAAACTCCATCGCCTGAGTCAAAGCAAGCTAGTCCCCAAAATTCTCAATCAAGCCCTCCACTTTCTCAACCAGAGACACAGCAGACAACTCTTTCACTTCCCATGTCAAGCCCAGAACTTCCCCCGACCGAGTCAAAGCAAATTGTCTGCCAACTCCCCTGTTGGGACCGGAAGTTTTGCTGTCCGAGTCGAAACAAATGTGCCCACCAAACCTTCCATCGAACTCAGAGGAAAAAAGTTCTGTTCCTGTATCAGAGGAAAAAAGTTCACCGGCACCTACGTCAAGCCCCAATTTGTCGTGCTCCGATTCAAAGAAAGTTCAACAACCGACTTCCCCAGCAAGCCCCAGAATTGTGCTACCTGAGTCACAACATATTCATCCATCAACCCCTTTGTCAAGCCCTGAGGCTTCCCAATCTGTTACCAAAAATATACATCCATCGATTGCCGTTTCAGTCCCGAAACAGTTGCCAACCGAATCAAAGCCAGAAACTCCAATTCCTCTATCAAGCCCTGAGCTTTCACTACCTCAACCCATGCAAACAAGTCCACCAAATCCCGTGTCAAGCTATGAGCTGTCGTTTGAACCAAAGCGGATAACTCCCCCAGTTCGTCCTTCTCAGAAAATTCTGCCGCCAACTCCTGCTAATGCAATCTTTTCTGCACAAAATCAGATGCAACCTCCATTCAGGGCACCGCAAGCTCGGCCGGTTGTTGCTCCATTGCCTGGGTTAGATGGAGTGAAGGCTCAGAGTTCTGCTCTCCCTATTCGATTTGCCGGTCCTCCATTAGCAACTTCATGCACTCTGCCCTATCGACCATCTTTCACCTACAATGTGGGTGCTCTACAGAATCCTATTCCAGTCCCGATTATGGCGGCGGGAAGAGCACGTCCTCCGAGTGGTCTCCTGTATGCGCCGATTCCAACTCCCTGCGCCATGCCGGATCGGCCAACTTTCCCTCCTAGGTTGAGTATTCTACCTCGTCCTGCTCTCGTCCCGACTATGTGGGCATCAACAGCACATCCTGGGAGTGCTTTACTGTGTCCGCGAATGCCACCTTCCAGCAGTATGCCAGCTCGGCCATCCTTTACTTATCAGGTGAGTGCTCCACCGAGTCCTGCTCCTGTCCCAATTAAGGAGGCTGTGAGACCACAACCTGTGAAAGATCCTAACTTCTATAAGAACTTGGTAAGACAACATGGAGGAGAACAGCCAGAAGACTCGGTGCACATTGCACCAAATGCGGTGAATCAGAATCAACTGCAAAATCTGACAATGGACCAAAAACTAGGGCCTAAAGAAGAGAAGAAGGTTTGCATGTTCTTTAATACTGCAAAGGGTTGCCGACACGGGTCAATTGCACTTATCTGCATGCAATGTCTTTCAGCAGGTGAGCGACAATCCAGCCGGGGAACAGAGTGAAATTCGGTGATTAAGAGGGACGAAAAATGGATAGCGACGCCTGAATAAGTATTTTCTTTTCGGATCATAGAAGGATGAATAATAGGAACCGGAGGGAGGACAATTTGGGTTACTAGTTAAATTATTTCATGAGCAGATTTGACTCTTTGGGTGTTAAAACTGGAATTTTTGGCTTTGCCTGTGCAATTCATTTTGAGGGAACTATTTCTTTAATTTAGCGTATCTTATCTGCAGCGATTACAATAAAAGTTTGGATTGTTATCACTAAAGAATCGGACTTGCAAGTCCGGTTCTTAGTAAATTCTTTCGAAACAGTGTTGCGATCATCGAGCATAAATCACTGCTGCCGACGTGCAGTTGGATTTTTAAAATGCTCTCTTTAATCTAGTTAAGTCAAATCAACTTCTTTTTACACCAGGACGAATGGTTGGGCCGGTCTGAGAAAGCTTAACCGCTGGCATTTAGCGGATTTCTAGTGGACCATCATCGGGATATTTTCATCTCTTGAAAATCCAGATTGCACTTGAATCACGGCTTGGTAATCTCTTAGCCATTTTGAAATCTCTATTGGATTCTCAGGCTCACCGCCGAAAAAAAAAAGGTTACACCTGTGATTAGATCCTTGATCTCCTATTCCAATGAGAGGTGATAAAGAGGCCTGTCCAAGAATGTATTTGCTAAGTTTGCATCGGATCTCGATATAAGATTCGGATGATAATGCTTCACTTATTTCGTAAAAAAAAATGATGCTTTTTAAAAATGTTTTTCTTTTTGTAAAATGATAATTTATTGGTGTTTGAGCAGAATGTCAATGTATCGGTTGATACAAAAACATCTCTGCCGATTGTAAATAACCATTTTTTTTTGTAAATAATAACTCTCCCAACTATAGCTAAACAGCCATAGAGAATTGAAGAAGCATGACACCTTAGCTGATTGAAAAGCCCCAAGATGAGAAAAAATCTGTGGAAAGCATCACTGATTGCGAAGTATTCACATCACGGGTTGCAAATCTTTCTGAGTATCAGTGTTGATAAAAAAATGGAAGACAGGAGCAGCATCAAGCGCTCTGCGGAATTGGACATGGCGGTGGTTCACCAGCCGTTGGAATGAAGAAGAACGGGAAGAACGTGTAGGGATTCGAAGTGCATTTGTTTGAGTGAAAAAATTTATCACGAATTAGTTTTTTGAATTTTTACACATTCAGTTTGTTGAAAATGATTGATCAACAAAAAATCATTTACCATCTAAGAAGATATGCATGCTTAAAGTTAGGAAAATAATTTTTCAATCTAAAAAGGAAAAAAATTTTCGAACATGATTTTTCAGAAAGTATTTTCTTCGTAAGGAAATTTTCCGGGACGGGGACAAGAGAAAGAGAGAAGTAAGTTTCCAGGGAAAGAATAATCACATGCAAGTGTCACGGGCCGATCGATTAGGATCGTGACCGTGCGGCGACTCAGGCAATTTTGAATCACCTAAGCCAAGCCTTACTCGATCAAGAGAAAGAGGCTCTGGAAAGAAATGAGCTTTATATTGCTGAAATAGTTGGATGGATCCAAATGAGAGGGAGAGCACCCCTTCTTATACTCGAGGCCCTCTGATTACATCCATTGATCTAAAATTTATCCGGTGGACGAGATTGCACCATCTCATCTACCGACATTAATGTCAACTACCATCTACCAACCTAAATAAAGCTAGAGACTTCTAGAATACGGCTTTTCGCCCGCCCTTGGAAAGTTCAAGAAGGAGATTGATTGGGAATCCAAGCGATCACATCTACCGACGTAAATAAAGTTAGAGACTTCTAGAATACGGCTTTTCGCCCGCCCTTGGAAAGTTCGAGAAGGAGATTGATTGGGAATCCAAGCGATCGCAAAGGTCCTCCGCATCAAGGCATGGCCCTTTAGTTACCAGAACCTCTTGATCGTGACACAAGAGTCTAATCAGAAAGTCATTTTCCTCCCTTTGAACGAGTGTTAGAAGCACCAATTAAAAATAATTACCTCTATCAACTTAGGGCCTGTTTAGCAAAAGACATTTCTGTTTCCGGGAACAACTATTTTGTTCTTTTGTTGTGGGAACAAAAAAATAATAGAAATGTGTTTGATAAAATTTTTGTTCTCGGACAAAAAAAAAAAATATTTTTTGTTATTGTGAATAATAGATTTGAAACAAAAATAAAAAGTAGAAAAAAGTACATTCTTGTTCTCAGGAACAATTTTTTCTTTTCTCTTCTCTTTTCTTCTCTTTCCTTTGCTTCTTCTTCCTTTTGGTCGATCGCCAGCCTCGATCATGGCCGGCAATCATTTGACAAGCTCGATGTCGGCCCAAGCCTCACCGTGGCCGGGCGAGGCTGACCTCGCGCCGCCTAGGCAAGGTCAAGCCTAGTAGTGGTGATGGTCAGCGACCGGTCACAAAAGAAAAAAAGGAAAAAGAAAAGTATAATAAAAATATTAAAAAATTAAAAGAAATAACGAAATTATACAATTCTACTAAACGCATTTCTATTACAGGAATATAAATTCGGTGCAATTACTAAACACATTCTTATACTTAGAAATTGTTCCTGGAAACAAAAAAAAAAATCATTTATGATAAAAAATTGTTCCCATGAACAAAATCATTACCAAACACGCCCTTAATTTCTCCATCTTTAGATATTGGATGTCATTTTTCGTAAACTAGATAGAGTAAATGTTTGGTCCAATCACATGTTTAGTACAATTTAAAATAAGATTTAAAAATAATAAGAAGATCAATTGAATTGATAAACTAAAAACTAGAAAATTAAATAAAATTATTAAAATGTAAAAAAAAAAAAAAAAAACCCTAGATTGCGGCTGCTGCCGTTGCCGGAACAGCTGCTACAATAAAAGAAGGCAAACACCTGCGTGACCTTTGCATGGTTGATGTTGCGGTGGTCTGGCACGACGAAATCAAAGTGACCAAGCGCAAGGGAGAATAGAGAAACGAGGTTGAGGAATCGTGGCTATCAGATCCATAGATCTAAGATTTCTTTGCACGATTGTCGCCAATAGAGTGTGACTCAAATCCACCGATCTGAGATCGCGACAGGGAGAGGAGACGCCGGAATTTTAGGCGACCACAGGCATCATTTGTGCACGGTTATGCGACGATCTTCGTCATGTAGATATCTTCGTCGAGGAATGTGAAGGTCTTCGTCGAGGTGTGAGGTCTTCCTCTTCGTCTAGTGAAGGTCTAGTCTAGGGAGTTTCAATCATAGATTATCATATATGAACTCAAATTTGAATTGCCAAAGAAAGCATAAATGACCAATAACAATGCATACATGGACTCTCATCAACCCGGACTTGAAGGAATTTCAGTCAACTAAAGGACGTTGTATAAAGCACCGACCTTACAAACATTACAAAGGAGTGGTGCATATGTCCCAAGAAGCGGCGCCTACATTTCAAGAACAGAGGAGGCTCCCTACCGATCATTATCTTGGTGGCCCTGCTAAAGGAGACCGACCATGGCTCCGCCGCCATCTATGGCACTGTGATGGAACCACAACCTCCGCCATCCATCACCAAACGCCGCAGCAGAGGTGTGGCTTCCACGTCTCACCCTGAAAAGCCCTCTCTCGTGCCGCTCCGCCACCATCCGCCACCAAGCACCATCAACCTGAATAACAAGTTATTCAAGTTGCGTCCGTTGCGCTCTCTCCCCCCCTCCCGATATGGCCAGCAGGAACCAAACCACTTCCCGATTCAAAAGCCAGTTAAAACCATCTAAAGACAGCCTATCCCACGTTTGATCCAAAGATAAAATTGTCAAAGGTACCACCATCACCAATCCACCACAGCCAAGCCATTGCAACTCCGTGAGTCAGGTCAAGCCACTAGAAGAAATTTCCCCTAACAAAGGCAAAGGAAGAGTAGGAAATAATAGCAATTGCCATTCAGCTTGTCAAATAATTGAAAGCTCCCAAGCAACACAAACAATCATATATAAAATGACCACGACTCTCGCAGTTGTCCAAAATTCGTCTACAAAAGGCACCAGCTAATCTTTGGAAGTGAACTACAAAAGGTCCCCAACAAGACAATCCCCAAAGAAAGAAAAATAAGGAAAAGATAAAATAGAAATGCTCCTTAAGTGGTCTTATCGGCCTTGGAAGCAGTAGCCGCAGCTTGACCTCTGAGCCTACCGGTCCTCCTTGCAGCGATGAGACCAACCTTCTGGCCAGGAGGAGCATCGCGCCTGACTGTGCTCGCATGCCCAATGTGTTGGTGGTTACCTCCTCCGTGAGGATGCTCGACGGGGTTCATTGCCACACCACGTACCTTAGGCCAGCAGTTCCTCTTGACTCTGAATTTGTGGTAAGCATTGCCAGCCTTGAGGAGAGGCTTCTCAGTCCTACCTCCACCTGCGACCTGCCCGATCATTGCCCGGCACCCACTTGGAACAATCTTCTTAGAGCCGGAAGGGAGCTTGACTCTGCCATCCAATGCAAACAATGTGAGCTCGAAGGTTATTTAGTGAGCTTCAATTATCAGGCGTGGGAACAGTAAAATATAACGTCTATGGGGGGCACTAATAT
The DNA here is from genome assembly GCF_016545825.1 of Eucalyptus grandis. Taxonomy (NCBI): domain Eukaryota; kingdom Viridiplantae; phylum Streptophyta; class Magnoliopsida; order Myrtales; family Myrtaceae; genus Eucalyptus; species Eucalyptus grandis. The sequence continues at coordinate 37,456,818 of NC_052620.1, read as the reverse complement.
AATATCACAAGCAAATCAATATCTGATAATGCAATTTCTAATCATTAAGTGCACACCGTCTCATCACAATATGAACACTTGATAGGTCAAACATCATGTCATTGCCTTCCTTTGTTATGAAAATTCTTTCTCACTGTGTAGGACCTTAACTTAAATGTTAAACACAATACCAAGTTCCAAAATTTCCTTCGTTCCCATGAAAATAGTCAGGAATTTCCTTCATCTCATAAGCATCACTGCTGCATTTATGTATTTAAAACATCACTTAATCTCTTCACTTTATCAACTCTACTATACCTACCCCTTCCAACTGGCTCCCATCCCCAAAGCAGTAGATGACTTCACAAACAGAGCCAAGAAAACATGCAAGGAGTGACCCCCACTATGCAAAAATATCGAAAAATCTACCCAATGGAAAAAATGAATAGTGGCATAGTGCCTAAGCATTGCAGTGGGCTAAAAGCCCACCAAATCCAACAATGTAGTCCTATAAGCAAAGTATTGAAGACCATCCACAAATTGCAAAAAGAGTGAAACTGCCCAACAATTACAAGCCATTTCCATCTCATCTCTGAGATGCCAAATTTAATGTGTGCACATTCTATAATCAGTTGCCTTGCCAATGACATTTTTCCAATAGAGTCCACCGTAAAGACTAATAACTTCAACAGCAAACAAAGTCACAAACAAGATAACATATTAAATTATCTCCACCGGATGTGAGAGCCTCGGATTAAGAATATGGATTTTTTATGCAGAAACCCATACAACGAGCATAACCAACTTCCAGAACTTGACAAGAATGACATTTTTCTTCTGGGGCATCGCTGAAATACACCAACAAACAGAATAGAGAAGCGAGCATAATCACGCAATCAAGATAATCATCTGCATCACACCGCTTTTGAGTTCTTACAAACATATGCTCAATTCCAGTGCACGCAACCAGGCTTACATTAGGCTTACGAATAATACAACTAACTAAAAGTTTAACCATTTCAAATCATAGAAGCAACAAGCCGAAACAGCGAACTGTAAAGATAATCCCGAAACATCGCGACCCGAGTTTGCCATACCGCCCCCAGGGCTCTTCCAAATCAAATCGACCACAAGCAATAGCAACCCAACACTCAGGCAATCACGACTCGCATCTGCTATACGCTCCGTACACCTCAAACACACACTTAAAGGACGACCCAATCCTATCCGGTCCAAACAAGAAAAAGGAGCAAACGAAAGGGGCGCACCTGGTGGTGTCGTTATCCGGGTTGTGACTGATCACGATGGCGTAGTCCCCGGACGCGCGGGCGAAGACGCCGCGGTCGCCGACGTGGTGCTCGACATTGCAGACGACGGCGCCCTCGGGGATGGAGCGGAGGGGCAGGACGTTGCCGACGACGAGGGTGGCCTTCTTGCCGCAGTAGACGAACTGGCCGGTGTACATGCCCTCGGCGGCGACGAAGAGCTCCTTCTGCTTCTTGTAGCGGAAGGGGTGGCGGAAGGCGACGCGGGCGAGCGGGGCGCCGCGCCCCGGGTCGTGCAGGATCTCGGTGACGACGCCCTTCAGGTACCCGTTGCGCTCCCCGAAGTCGAGGCTGCGGAAGCGGGCGGGGCCCTTGCGGTGGTGGGTGTGGGACTTGAAGACGGACCCGGCACCCTTCCTCTGCGCCCGGATGACCCGACCCATTCTCGCGGCGGCGGCGGAGGGGCGGCGCGCGTGCCTGTGTGCGGGTGTCGGAAATGGAGGTGGAGGTGGAGGAGGAGGATTACCTAGGGTTCGTGGGAGAAGGTTGTCCAGATGTATATATAGTAGATAGCGTAGTGAAAAGAGTGAAGAAGTTGTATTTGGGCTTTGAGTTTGAGTGACTTGGGCCTTCTTCTTCTTTTGAGGCTTTTGGGCTAAATGGGCTCTTGCTCAGGCTTTTTCTCTTTCTATGTCGGTTTTGATATTTAGGCCCAAATAAAAGCAGAAATCTCACGTGCTTTCATCTTAGAATAGAAGCGATTGATTTCATGATGAGTTGGCATCCCAAATCTTATAACTCGGTTTAAAGAAAATTGTGAATCGAACCGGTCTAGAATCGTCGGCTTTTTCTATGTTGGTTTTGATATTTAGGCCTAGATAAAAGTCAAAATCTAACGTGTTTTCACTTTAAAAGCGATTGATTTCAAGGTGAGTCGATATCCTAGATTCTATAACTTGGTTTAAAGAAAATTGTGAACCGGACTAGTCTAGAATTGGTGGTTAATACAAAAATATTTTTTTGGTTAAGTGATAAAGTTGTTTTTTCTTTATGTCGAGATTTCAATTTCTAATAATTGCAATTTTTTTTTCTTTTATTTGTGAAAGAGACCTCAACATCGGTTTAAAACCAACTCAATCTAGAAATCGAATCAATTGAGTTGATTTTCAAATGAAATTAGGAATGTCATTTCTAGGCCGCAGTTAGCTCCACGAAATCGGGAATCAAACCCATAAGTTGGCCTTGAACTGGCCGGTCGAAACTGGTTCGCTTTGAATCCTGGATGAATCGAACCCAGTGGACATCTTCAATCTATTATATATTTGAGTTTAGTACCCAATCTGGACTGGACAGCGGAAACGCAGTGTCAAAAGGATACTAAAGTTTCGGACTGTTTCACGGCAACTACGGAAAAAATAATTAAAGCTGCGAATTCAAATTTTGAGGCCATCGAGTGGCGACAAACTTGCCCGAAATGGAACCAGCTCGAGCGCAATTAGGAAAATTAGCAGTTACCAGCGCTCCCGCCAGTCGCGCCCCGGGCGTCGACTGTCGTACTCCAAGGGGAACCCTCCGCAAGGGCAAAACGGGTAAATCGAGAGAGCGGGCGCGGGGGGCGCGGGCCCCGCCCCCGGGGCCGACGTGGCGTCGCCCGCTTTTCGGGGGCTGGCGTGGCTCGGAGGAGGAGCGTCTTGTGATGGTGACGTCCGCCCGCACTTTCGCCTTTTTTTGAAGTTCTCCCTCCTATTTCTGGGCGTCGTCTTCTTCATCGTCTTCACTTTCTCTCGCGCTCGTCCCCAGGCTCGAAGCTCGCCGCACGATCGTCGAAGCTCGATCGGCCTCCTCGAGTTCAAAGTTCAAACCGTCGCCGCTTCTTCTCCTTCTTCTTCTGGTGAGTTCATCTCGAGATCGCTTTCCTCCTCTCTCTCTCTTCCGTGCGCTCGCTCGCTCGCATTTTGCTGGCGATCGCGCCGGCGCGGCGCTTTGGTCGGCGGTCGGCGGCTGCGCCTCGAGCGTCCGGCGAGTAGAGTGGAGATCGCTTTTTCCCGGCCGTTTTTTTAAGTAAGTCCTCGGTCGGGGGTGCGTGGTCAGTGGGGGGGGAGCGCCTGGACGTGGATTGTGAATTTCTCGTCCCTGGGGTGGTCGCCGCCGTTCGTGTAGCTGAGCTCGCTCCGGTTTTTTCGCTTCTTTTTTGTTCCTCGACCTTTGCCGATGGATGCCATACTGAGCTCTCTCTCTGTGTAGATAGGAGCGAGCGAAGTGGGACTCGGCCATTGATCCTGCCGCTTCGTTTTGCGTTTGGAGTGGTTTTGGTGAAATTTACTGCACGACAATCGTTTTTTGTTGTATTTCATTTTTTTTTTGTTTTTTTTTTTTTTTTTTTTTTTGGTGGCCAGTTAGCTGTGTTCTTTGTGAGTTTTCTTTTCACTCTGTTTAGATGACACGCGGTTGGGTTAGCTCTGTTTTTCTTCAAATTTTGTTTCTTTTTTTTTTTTTTTGGGTGGCTGGTTTAGAGCTGCATTGATTGCGAGGCATTTAGCATTTTTGGAATGATAATTTGGCTGATTCTGTTCTTGGCGAATCTTTTTTCCTATGACCGTGGGGAGAACCCTCTTCGTTCTTGGCGGATGTTCGTCCTACACACGGCGTGAGCGAGAATTTGAGCCATTGAGAAAACTGTTCTGAGCTTGTGGGAGTACTGGGTAATTCATGCTTGAGGTTTCGACGAATTTGGCATCGGATGATCATGCTCTCATGTCTGTTTCGATATTGATGTGATTTTGAGATGATCAGCATCCACAGATTTCGAAATCATTCGTAGTAAAGTTCACATTTTTTTTTTTACTCACAGGTCATCCGTTGAGCAGTGCCTTCCATTTAATTGTTTTTTTTTTCTCATTTTTGTTGTTCGCTCTATGCCCCCTACCCGGGAGGCTAGTCAGGTAATTAAAAACAATTATGTATTATGATCTTAGGAAGCATATAGTGAAATGGACCGTCGTGGCTGGCCGTGGAAGAAGAAATCGTCGGACAAGAACCTGCCTGACAAAGCTGTTGCCCCATCTGATCCTGCAATTACCTTGTCTAAAGCAGCATCGCTAGGACATGAGGTATGCCCATTGAACTTGGGTCGAAAGCATAATTTGGTGGGCATAAGAAAGCTGTCCATATCTGCAAAAATAGTTTAACTGGTTATGTTCATCTTCATTCGTTGTTGTCAATTTCACTTATGCCGGGAGCAAGGGAGTACTCCTTTTCATTTTTTTTTTCTTTTAACAACATTTTAACAAGTCACATTGTGCTCTTGATCAAATAACTCCTGCCTAAGTTTCTATGTTTCCGTGGGCAGGATTATGTAAAGGTAAGCTATGTCCAGATATCCGTGGATTCATATAAGCATTTGACTGGATTGGAAGGTCATGTCACTACACTGGAATCTCAAGTCACTACTTTGGAGTCTCAAGTTAGGGGCTTGAACGAAAAGCTGTCTGCAGCTTATGTGGAGATTAGTTCAAAGGAAAATCTGGTCAAGCAACATGCCAAAGTTGCTGAAGAAGCTGTTTCAGGTAAAATCCCTAGTAATGAGCTTAGCTCTCTAAGTAGTTTAAATAATCTCTATCCCTCTCCATCCCCACCCAATCATGCAGATAAGAGCAATAATTAGCACTTCCTCTGTCAGATTTGTCAATGACTTTTTCAAAAGTTCACTTAGATTGCTTCAGTGAACATATGAGTATGATAAAGCGATAGTTGTCCTTGCCTCGAACTTTTCAAACAACGAGATCGAAATGCTTAACTGTTGTGGGGACCGGAAAGTACATTAAGCAATAGAGTTCATAATACCTATCTTTACATTACAGTTGTCATGCCCAATATAGTTTTTACATCATTACCTTGTCTTTTTCTCAGGATGGGAGAAGGCAGATGCAGAAGCTTCTGCACTGAGACAGCAACTTGAATCTACTATGCTGTTGAAGCTCACTGCTGAGGACCGGGCATCCCACTTGGACGGTGCTCTGAAGGAGTGCATGAGGCAGATAAGAAATGTAAAGGACGAGAGCGAGAGGAACTTGCAAGAAGTAATTCGTACCAAAGCCAAGCAATGGGACGATATGAAACTTGGTCTTGAGGCAAAGGTAGCTGAATTAGATAGTCGACTTCTTCAGGCAACTGCAGAAAATGCTGCACTTTCCAGGTCATTACAGGATCATATTGATACAATATTAAGTGTCAATGAAGAAAAGTCTCAAGCTAATTTAGAGATTGAAGTTCTTAAACGGGATATCGAGTTATATGAGAAGGACATGAACTCACTGAAATATGAGCTGCACATGGTTTCTAAAGAACTTGATATTAGAAATCAGGAGAAGAATATGAACATGAAGTCAGCAGAAGCTTTAAACCAGCAGCATTTGGAGGATGTCAAAAAAATCTCGAAACTGGAAGCAGAATGCCAAAGGCTACGTGGCCTCGTTCGCAAGAAATTGCCTGGTCCAGCTGCATTAGCTCAAATGAAGCTGGAAGTTGGGAGCTCAGGCCGAATCTCCAGTGAACCTTGGCTAAGGAAGAGCAAAGCTAGAAATCCTAGTCCTAGGTTGCCTCATGAGCCTGAAATCTCCTTTGACCATCCTCAGCAATGTTACAAAGAGCCTGATTTTCTCAGTAAACATTTGCTGGCAACGGAAGAAGAATCAAAGATGTTGAAAGAAACTTTGGCTGCTCGAAACTCAGAATTGCAGGCTTTGAGAAACATGTGTGCCAAAACTGTTGGCAGGCTTAAGAGCTTGGAAGCTCAGATTCAGGCAGGTGAGTTGAAACAAACCCCTGAGTCCAACATGGGTTTGGATATTGAAGATTTCTCAAGTCAAATAGCAAGCACCCCGCCAAGCGCCAGTTCTACTTGTGAAGATGGAATTGAAGAAGAAGGAAGCTCCTCTGAATCTTGGGGTCTGCATATCTGCAGCATGTCTCAGTTGACTAAGATCATAGACAAATCTGATGAGTGGTCACACGAGAGCGACAGACGGTTAATGGATGACTTTCTTGAAATGGAGAAATTGGCCTGTTCATCTGATGATATATGTGTAAGCAGTTCCACTATTAGAAATACGGATTCTTCTGGCAAAGCAAATAAAGAACGTGTAGCACCAGCAGATACCAAAAAGTCGAAGGATCTGAGTGTCCTTCCTAAGGAGGATACTGGCATAAATTCATTGTTGAATCAGGATGTGCCGTACCCTAGTCCTCCAACCAGACAGCTGCATAGAGAGGATCTGCAATTGCCCAACTTGCTCTCAAAAATAGGTATGATAATTGAGTCTCATGCTCCAGATGTGGATGTAGGAAAAGTTTTGCTAGATATAAAACATGCTGTACAGATCCCAGATTCTCCATTACTTCATTCAATCGGTCCTATCTCAAAGGAAGTTCATCGAAGTGATAGATATGGTCAGCATCCGACTGCTGAAGATACAGTGAAAACTGCAGAGACTGTGACATCAGTCATTCTGGGTAGCCCTAAGACTAGCAACGAAAATATGAGAAAGCAAAACCTTGAAAAGGCAGTTTCTCAGATGCACAAGTTTGTATTTTCTCTAGGCAAGGAAGCAGCCTTTTGCCAGGATTTTTCCAGTTATGGGCATGGGTTGGAAGAGATGATACAATCTTTCTCCAAGTCTGTTGAGAACCTTGCTTGCAACAACTTAACCTTGGCCGACTTTGTTATTGAGCTTTCAGATATCGTTGGTAAAGCTAGTGAACTAAAATCTGGCATAATTAGCTACACAGGTCATGAGGGAGATAATAGTGATGGAGAATGCATAGACAAGGTTGCTTTGCTGGAGGGTAAGGTCATCAAAGAAACGCTGTCAGGAGATACATATACAGATGAATGTGGCAATATCCCTCCTACTTCCAATATTGAGGATTACAGTGAGGGATTTCAAGAAGAAAACATGGGCTCCCGGATTGGGTCAAAGGTTGCACCTCATAAATATTCAAAGGAGGATGTGAACCTCTTCAAGTCAGAGAAAAGTGACCTTGTATCTGGCATAGCTAGGTGCACTGATCTTGAGACTACAAAGCTTCATCTGCTGGAAAAAGAGAAGCTTCTTACAGGACTTAAATTGCAGTTGGATTCATGTAAAAACTCGCACAGCTTAGCAGAGGTTCAACTAAAATGCATGACAGAGTCTTACAAATCATTAGAAATGCGGGCATGTGATTTGGAAGATGAAGTGAAACTTTTACGAGATAAGATCAAGAAGTTAGAGGAGGAACTTGCTGAAGAAAAGCACCATCATCAGGAAACTCAAGCTAGGTGTGAGGATCTTCAGCAGAAAATCAAAAGGTCAGAATTTGTTGCCTCACCTTAATATGAAGGATATTACAGTCAGTTAAGATTAACTTATCCCGGGGTTTGAACTTACCAATGAAAAACTAATCATCATTCATTTCAAAAATAGGCTTTTGGAACGGAGGTGGTTTCCTGTTTTTCTCGGGCTTGAGGTCAGATAGGATTTAGGCCCACATAGGTATATTGGCGAGAGGTCATGGGAGTTCCTTCGAGCTTAAAAAATCTCAATAGGAATGTCTAGCAATTTCTTAGTTGGTGAACGCCCTTGGATCAGAGCTGATAAAAATCGTGCCTATGTCCAGAAATAAATATCATGCTTGTGCAATTTCAAATGTTGTACTTTAATGTCAGCTGCCTTTCATCGCTTCTGAGTAATTGTCATGCCATTCGGGCTTCCAACTTCATCCATAGGCAGCAAAACTTGTTTTTCATCGGGACACTTTTTTTTTTTTTTTTATGAACTTGATGTCCAAAGTGTATCTTACGTGACCTCTTATCTCTTTCTGAAGGAAGGAGAACTGCACAACATGCTCATCATCTGCAGTAGATCTTGACACCAAGAGCAGACAGGTATGGTAGATTCACCTAATCTTAAATAGCTATAGTCTTCCTTAGACTTGCTTCATATCTTCAGGAAGTTAAATTGGAAAGAGTCATCAGTATACAATGTACATGTACATATTATTGCAAGGAGAGTAATATGCAGAGGCATTTATAAGTTGCTCTCGAAGCACCATAGGTATTCGATATACACATCATTTACGATCATGAGGAATATGACCACAATTTTGTCATTGTCTATAGTGGCTGTTAATTTGCTCTTGTTGTTTTATATTTTGTTCGTGGACTAAGGATCAGATGCCTTGCCAATGGATATGTCCGTGAAATGGATCTTTCTTAGTTCAAAATCCTAGATTGTAGTGAACATTATCAGTTACTGTTTTCAACCCTGCTAACAAAATAGATTAGCTACATATTCAAGTGCAGACTGCTGAGCATTGAGATTCTAAAGATGCATTTGTTGCAATCTCCAATTTTCTTCCCAGTCCCTATAACTATTCAATGACTACATCCAGAGATTTAAATGATCGATTTCATGATTGAAAGGTGCGAATGCATGTTTTCTGGTCTGTCGGCAATTTTGTATCCCTTAAAGATTTTCTAATACTCTGGCAGGAGAAGGAGATAGCCACAGCAAGCCAGAAGCTTGCAGAGTGTCAAGAGACCATTCATCTTCTAAGCAAGCAACTGACGGCTCTGCAACCCCACCGAGAAAGCAAGGTCACTCAATTTGATGAGAAGCAAAAGGAGGAAAGCTTGTAGAGGCTAAGCTGAGACGATATCATTCTAATCAAAAATGAAAAAGGCCGCCTCAACAGACCAGGTGAATATGATCAAAGCTGAACTGTGTAGTGTTGATTTCAGTGAGCGGCGAGCATCAATTGAAAAGCCCTCCTGATATCATACCGATTAATTTCCACTCTCTGGAAATGCAAGACTCTTACGGGTTAGTTTGGTTCCATCCTGATTATCCGACAGATGTTTGCCATTTTTAGTTAAAGAATGCAAAGTAATTCGCCTTTTTCCCACTAATCAAGTTGGAGCTAACATGCTTGTTCCCGGATGGCCAAATGAACGTGCTAATTCGCATCATCTGGAGCCTCGCTAGCCCGTCATCGATAAAACTTTGACAGGCTTCTATCGTAGTCCATTCTCGTAGCACCTTGCTCCGACTTCAGCTACCGTAAGAACCGTGGAACCGTACCTGGCAAATAAGAATTTCTGCTCTGCACTTTTGTGATGTTAACACGCTTGACGATCAATCTCACGTTATATTGATGGGGATGAGCTACAATCACTAATCTTGCGAGATTCGTCGTATGACTGGGGTCCTGTAATTGCTACCTATTTCATTCTCGGGTGTATAGACATTGAAACTCGGCCTTAGCAATTGACGGTGCCCAACCAATCAAAGTTACTATAGGATGACAGGTTGATCTTTCCTGAGAGTTCACATCGACTGAAAGGTTTGGCATCTCGTTGTCTGACTCTTTGCCTTTTGGGGCCTTAACATGTTCTCAGGCTTGGGCGGTGAGTTGGGTTCTGAACATTGAGAGATTTTTCAGTCCATTTTCAGTGTGAGTGTTAAAGCATTTAGGAGGATCTTTCCTTAGTAGTTAGTATGAAAGGGCACGGAATAAACCTGGTGTACCAAATATGGGACTAATTTTCTTAAAAAGCACCAGATCTAAGTTAGGTTTTAATTTTGACCCAAACTTTTTTTTGTCTAAAAAATCCAGTCTCTGTAAGAATGGCACGTTTGCTACATTACACAATCTTCTGTGTCTTGGTAGCAGAATAAGAATGGCCCGTTTCGATAGTAAGGGTCATTTTTGTGTGTTCAATTTTAGAAACTCATGCATGTTATGATCACGCTTTTATTTATTTTAAGAAAAATCAGAGCATGTCGCGATTATGAAGAAGTTTTATGCAAGCAAATTTTTTTTTTTTTTTGGTAAAAGATAAGTATTAAATAGACTAGAGCCCAAAAACACAAAGAAACTATACAGCAAGATCTCGGCATCAAAAACTTGCACTCACAAGGACAAGACAGTCAGAGTGAGTGAAAGGGTGCCAAGGTAAAAGCAAGACCACCTGCATAGGGGCGGAGGAAAGCCAAAACAGCGGTAAAAGCAAACAAAGTACCTAAACAGGGAGCAAAAAGTAACAGAAAGGCCCAACAACAACACAAGTGCAAGGAGAGGATTTTAGAATTTTAATTACTCGCTCTTTCTCTAATTATCAACTTTAGGGTGAATAAGATCAATTGTGAACAACTTTTGTACAAATGGTGTATGCTATAATTATCCTTATTTTAAAAGTATAAAATACAACATGCATGATTTTCAAACAGGATTAATTTTTTGAATGAGAAAATTACTAAAAAAGTCTCAAATCTATTACACTTATACCAATTTCATCTAAAATTTTCAATTTGGCTAATTTAATTCTAAACATACAATTTTCCAATGTAGTCCATCGAGCCAATTTTGACCGAAAGTTGTTAACGTGGATGTTGGCCGTCCCATGTGACATGGTCGGAGTTGACAAACAATTTTCGAAACTTTTTATTATATTTTTCTTTCCTTTTCTTTCTATTTTTTTCCCTTTTTCCTTCACCGATTAGCAAGCCTCGGCGATGGCCAGCGACTAGCCAAAGGCAAGAGGGTCACCCTCGACAATCTCAGGCAAAGTTAGCCTCGCTAGGATTTGGCGACGGGCGACCTTGCCAGTCGTTTCCCATGGCTAGGCCTTGGTCCATTCGCTGGTCATCGCTGAGGCTTAGCGACTGGTGGAGGAAGAAGGGGAAAAAGTATAAAGAAAATTTTAAAAAAATAAATAAATGTCTATATCAACATCAATCGCTCCACGTGAGATAGCTAATGTCAATATCAGTGATTTTTAACCAAAAATGGCCATAGAGAATAAATAGGACTAGTCGTTAATTACCAGCCTCTCAATCAATTCCTATAAGATAATAAATTTCCTCTACCTCATTAGAACTCTTTATTCTCTAGCCTTATTCAAGCCAAGGTTTACTCCAAGGTCGATCTTTAAGTTGGATTTTGGCAACTGGACATTCAACCTAGACATAGATACAAAACTACATTTTGCATATGATATGAGTAAGGGAAAATGAAACCAGAATTTGTGGCAAGTATGCTATCCCACATGCACAGCTCTTCAAACCTCAAAGTAGATACTGCCTATTAGCTACCAAATTACTTTTTCATTTTTTGACTCATATGAGAGAAAATTTTGAGCTAGCATAATTCTTATAGACAAGTTCTACATTGTGACAAGTGTAGAGCATACTACTAGAATTGATAAAAACATCCCTAATTTTAAAGCATCATACCAGGCAAAAAGGAAGATATGAAAAAACTTTAAGGATCCATAGCAAACTACACAATATTATTTTTTAAGAGATGATACATTCTGCCCCTTAACATTTGCAAACACTGCCTTTATAGGCAAACACTAAAGACAAACACATAATTATTGGTGATAGTTATGGAGATCACCAATAATTTTTATAGATGTTTTGTGGTCGACAAATGTCAATTATTTGTACATGTTGAGTTTCACACTAACAAGCTGAGTTTTCTACTTCTAACAAACTCTTATCCGTCATTTTTCACTTCTGCTATAGTACACTACAGTGCCAAATAGTATTGTTACAATGCTATGAATAATGCCAAACAATACATGAAGAGTATAGTGCTCAACAATACATGAAGATTGCATGAACAATGTTTTGCTGTAGTATTTAAACCAACTTTTTCTCCACACGTTTCATCTCACCTAACTTTTTCTTGCGTATGGCTTCTTCTTGCATCGGACTTCTTCACATGTGATAATAGTGTTATATTTTGTCCACACGATAAATATTTTACTATACAGTACTTAAGCCAACTTTTTCTTCACAAGTTTTGTCTCATCTGACTTCTTCTTGCATTTGATTCTTTCACATGTTATATTTATGGATTGGTTCTTCTGTGTTGTCGTCCAAGCTATCTAAGCTACATCCATCCTTCTATCTTTTGTGTTGCCTGATGAGTCTTTCAACTTCTAAGGCTTCAAGCTAATCACACTCTATGGACTCTAGAGGCTGATGAGAACTTGATGGAATGTTCGTGGGATTGTTGAGAGTGTTTTTCTCAGGATTATCTCTACACTGTTGTCGAGTCTTTCTAGGAGCTTCTCCACTTCTTCAATTTTTGGAGCAACTTTATTTAATTTAGACAACCTTTGTTTTTTGGATGATTGGTAAGAGCTACATTAGTGGAGCTTGATGAAATGTCAGGTTGTGGTAAATTCTCAAGTTGAAGTGATGGGCTTTTTATTTATTTATTGAGGGTTAGATTGAGTGCAAGCTATAATTTACTATGATAAAAAGGGTCCTGAGACAATGGTTAGATTGAGTGCAAGCTGTAATTTATTATGATAAAAAGGGTCCTGAGACAATGGTCCTTTCCATAGATCCTCTGATGATGAAATTGGATCTTGTGAAGATGTTTGTGACTCAGAGTTATCCTGCACGTCAATTCCATAGTATCTCCTTAAGTAAGCAACGATCGTCGATCGAATTGTGGGGTATTCATCATAATGATCTCAAAAAATGTTATCAGTTTCTGTTGGCCATGCTCTTGGTGGAATGACTTGATTACACTAGCATAATATCTTCTGCAATTCTCGATACCATTGAGGGTAAGCTGAGATTCTACAAGGAAGAGTTGCAAAAATCTTATTTGGAACAAGTTGGGGTTTATATGCAGATACTCTAACATCTGCTAGAGTTTTACACATATCTCCAATAGGTTGGACAAATAATTATGACTTGAAAAATAAAGCAATTGTATGAGGTTTTGAGATAGGCTTACATGTTTTGAGTTGTGCTTGGAAAATATTTTTCTATACACTTAATGGTTTAAACCAACTAAGTATTTGCCCAAAATATTTATGTTTGGTTTCTTCTTGGATGATCCTACTAATGATGAGAGGCATCTTGGTTGTCAAAAACTCAATGGCTATGGTATAAAGATTAAACAAATACCAACTAAACCATTTGAGCTTTTTTTGGAAATTCTTCATCTAGGGAGAAAGACAAATGATGAATAAATGGATATTTTGAGTGTAGTCCGTCTGGGCAAATAATAAGACCACCATAATCGTTGATAATATGGAAATGGTATTGCCACATAAGACTTCCAAGATTTTCAAAGAGAGTGTTGTCTCCAATAAGGTTAGGGACTTCTGGTGGATAAGAGTATGAAAACCATTTGGGCTTCATTTCTTGAGTCTTAAAACCTCTTCTTGAATTTCTCACCACATACATATTTATATATGTGACAGCTGCTTGTTCTTTTGATCGGGATAGAAAATCAACAAGTATATTCTTTTTTCCCGCAATATGTTTGGTTTTAAAAAGATAATTTGAGAACCATTTTGCCACCTAAAGGGCTGAGGATGTGGGATTTGCTTTTTCTTGAATCTCAACATTTGAGAAAAATAATGATATATCCATCTCCACGAGAAAATGATGTCTTATAAGATGGAATTCAAATTTCTTAATGCCATATTTTACTACAAGGATTTCTTTGAACGTATAGTAATAATCGCTTGCGTGAATCTTCCACTCTTGTGTCTACAAACTCTTAGCTTCCCATCAATTTCTTCAAGAAAAACAACAGTATAATATTCACCATTGGCATCTCTTTGCAAAATAGTGGAAGGAATTTGCGATGAGGAAGATGTTGTAGAACTTCTTTAAGTCTTTTTACCAATTGAGTTTGATGTGGTCCTCATGGAGGAGTGTCATTCTTGAGCATTTATTGTGGTAGACTTACACACTCTATGATTTTTGGGACAAAATCTTTAAGATAATTAAATATCCCAATGAATTGTTGAACCTGCTTGTGAGAGAGATGACCATCAGGAAACTTCTTCGATTCCTCAATGATATGAGGATCAGGATAATATGTTCCATCTATGAAGTGCATCCCAATAAACTCGATTTCTTTTTGTGCAATAATCATCTTTTTCAAGGATAACATAATCTCATGCTTTCGCACTAGCTCTGCGAATTAGGTTACTAATTTACAATGAAAATCCTCATCTGGACTATGGAGGAGGATATCATCAATATAAATATGGGCACTGGCCATAATAGGCTAAAAAAATCCTACACATAACCTTTTGAAACAATGGAGGAGCTATCTTAGGCCCAAAAGGGAGTGTCGTTCACTGGAAATATTGATTTGAGATACAACATCCATTTTTGTACCTGTCTTCAAATCAATTTATTAAGAGGCTAGTAATTAATGACCAATCTAATTTTTCTTCTATTCTATTAAGCACGTTTGTTTGTATAAAATACTTCGCAAACCCATTGAGAATCTAAGGGCTCAATATCCTTGATAAAGCAAATCTGAACATTCCTTCTGTGCGAAAAGCAAATGTTCCATATTCATTCCTGTGTGACTAACTTCGGTGAGATTGACATCTTCGTTTTTCTTGAAATGAAGATGGATGAAAAAAGCCAGGATTTTTCCACAAAGGGTTACGGCATTTTTGAACAAAATTTGAGTGCGAGTCTGCACATGCTTCAATAAGGGTTTGCAAAATAGGGTCTAAATGTTCATATGAATAGTGAAGAATTTTTGGATGTCTACAAATTCCTTAAATTGTCCATTGAACCCTAATCCATTGGGCAAAATTTTGAGTTTAAGAATTTATATAAGGATCCCAATCGGTAATGATATTTTTATTTAGTGAGCTAGAGCCAAGGATTTTGATAGTGGTCATACAATATGAAAAGAATTGTATGGTGATAGGTTTGTTTCGAACTCTAGTAACAAAGGTATATCTAGAAGCAGAGTTAAAATACCCGGTATACAAAGTTCAATATTTTTCTAGAAGTATATTTGTATAAAAAATAGAAGGACTAGCTCTAATGTCAATGAGAGCAATGACAGAAATAAGCATGTCATATTTGGATGGGTACATTTTAATAGGAAAATATGATAGAATAAATGGAGGATCTGCACAAAGATCTTAGATTGTGGGAGGTTTGGAGTTTCCCGAAAAGAAGAAAACTTCTTCTTTGGATTCTTCAAACAAAATTTCTCTAGTTTGTGACCATGTCTGGATGGCTCATACAATGTGTTTGGTTCATTTATCCTCCAAGGAAAAAACTAATTCAACATTATCATCATCCTGGAGTGATTCCAATTTCCTTCTCTACTTTCTGAATCAAATGAGAATTTCTTCCCTTGGCTTTTGGACAATTTTTTTGCAAAATGGCATTTCTTGTTGCAGACATAGCATTTGTTAGATTATTTATGCTTCCCAGAAGAAACTCATCTAAAGCGTTTTGAGACCGCACAATCTAATTCTAAAGTTGATTCAAAGATACTTTGTTCAGTGGAGTTGAATGCAGCAATGGTTGGGATTTGCTGCTGACTTTAGTCTCACAAAAAATTCTCAAGTGGATTTGAGACTGCATAAGCAGAGGAAGGTTCCTAAAAAGGTTTAGGAGTTGGCTTCTTGTCTTCTCTAACCTTTTTTTGCCTTTCTATTTCTCTTATGCGGTTTCAAAGTGTAATAATATCACTTTGATCAATCTTTGGGGTTTCTTCAAAGATTGAAGCAATCGATGTAACCTTGGAAGAAATAACTTCAATTGGAGTTAGACTCCAAGGTTGAGAAAATGGGTCCAAAGGAGGAATGGACTTTCCTTCTTGTAGGAGCTTGATCTATCTCTTCAATTTTTCCATTTTAGCTGTCTGGTCTTCTAGGTAATGATGAGGAACGAATCTGCCAAATTCCATTTACTGTATTTTCTTTTGAAATGTTTCAAACAATTTATTCGTGACCAAAGCCATTTGATCAACTTTTTGGTCAACATGATCAAGACGAGTTTAGACAGTTGAAAGTTTGATATCAATTGTCTTAAGAACATTATTATGGGCCAAAACATTTTTTAACTGCTAATTTAGAACAGCCTTAGTAGTTGTGATTTTCTTGTCTCTCGTAATCATCAACATCCGTAGGGTTTGGGATTTTAGGCATATGACGGAACCAATGTTGAACATATATAAATTCTTCTAATGCGGAAAATATGGCACTAGAATTAGATTTTTCTAGGGGTGGAAAGTCTGAAGATTACAATGTACAAACAGATGAAAGGACATGTGGTGGTTCTGGTTTTGGAAAACATGACGGCTAAGGTGCTTTGAATACTTCTAAAGGAAAAGAGCTTTTCCTTTATTAAATAAGTTTGTAGGAAGATGAAACAACTGGTTTTTGCAGGAATATTTCTTTTTGGGTGGTGATTGAGATGGCGAGGAAGGTTCACATGATTCTAGAATCAGTGAGGAGGTTGTGGTCGGGGTGGTCTATATATGACCATGAATTGGTACTTTCCTTCATCCTCACCAAGAGGACCTATAGTGAGGTCTCCATCAAGGTAGCTCTGGTAAATACTACCTTTTCACTATTTTTTTTTTTTATTGACAATCTATCATCTCTTCTTCATCTATAGGATGTGTAAAAAGGGAACACTAACAATCAAAATCCCAGAAACAGTGTCATGTACGGGGATCCATATAGTAATGAATGGGTCATCCCTCTTGGTCAAAGAGCTCAATCATAGGTTTTCGGTTTGGATGACCATTGTCAACTAGAACATCAGCTACATAAAGTTGCATTATAAGAATAGTAGAAAAGATAGAAGAAGTGGCTTCTTCTTTTTCATTACTAAATTTAATGACAACTGTACCATCTTTTTTCTTAGTAAATTGGGATTTTGTGGACTGGATTGGCCTAGAGTTCTAGTGGCTCTTTTCATAGTTAATTACCTAGGTGTCTGGGAGTAACTCAACTAGCTGATCTCAAGGAATCTATTTGGGTAGGTCAATAGCATGATTCTGAACTCAACAAACCATCTGATAATTTAAGGTAGCAACAATAGAATATGGAATTTAATGAGCTCTAGTAATCTATAGTTGAACCTTAAGGGCTGAGAGAAATCATGGATCTGAGAAAGCCCTATTGAAGTTTGGAAACAGCGTAACAAACATTGTTCCTACATTGAGGGTAATTTGGATGGTACCAATACAAGCATGTTGATAGCCCAAAAAACGGGTGTCTAAGAGAGCCATTTGAACGACTGCGAGTAACCATTTCCCTCCATAAAAGGATAAAGCAAGTCTAATTGCATTAAATTGGAGGTGCATATATCCTTGCTGTGTCCAATGTCGTGGGAAATCAAAAGGAATTTGGAGGGTGACAAAATGTTCTCGAATTTCAAGGACTGGGCATAGTCTTTGATATCTTGAGGAGTATGCTTAATAGAACAAATGGGAGAGAGGGATGAAGGCTTAGCAAAAGTAGAATATGGATTTATAGGTGGAATGTGAGTCTATGAAATTTTATATTCTTCATTGAGATAAGGAACCTAAAAAAGATAGTCAATTTTAAAAACATTAGAAGTACAAAGTTCTAAAGGAGGGCTAAGAGAAACTAGGCCATTTACAATAGTAGGAGGGGAGATTTCGAAAGATTCTATCATGGTATGGAAATTCTCCCATTTTGCACTGAATAATTAACTCAAAACGAGAAATTGTTAGAAGATTTATAACGCAATTGACAAAATTAAAAAGTTTAGGACTGAATTAACACAAGTACAATAAAATTTAAGACTCTTTTGGTAGTTTCCCTTTTTTTGATCGGATCAAACTCACTTAATCAACAATTAGTAGATACAAGATTTATACAAGCCTTACACCCTTTCAATTGATGAAAGCGTTATATTATTAGGCCCTAATCTATTTGCTAGTGTAGTGTATTAATAAAGCAAATTGAACACCGATTTATACACATTAACAATATGTAAAGGCTTTTAAGGACAAATGTTCCTTATTTGATTGTGCAAAAGTACTCTAAAACATTTGTTTACAGTATACTTGATGAAGAATTAAAGATTACTGAAAAAGTTCTAAATCAATTGCATGGATACCGATTCAATTTTAAACTTTTCAATTTTGTTAATTTAGTTTTAAACATTTTGATGTTATCAATATAGTTATTTCGATTAACTTTGATTGATGTTAGACATCCTACATGTCACAATTGATGCTAACATGAACAACTTTTGCAATTTTAAAAAATCATGAATTCCTTTTTTTCGTTATTTTCTTTTGATATTTTTTCCTTCCATGGATTTTTGGCCAACGAGGTTGTCCGACGATGGTTGGCAACCCTCGTTGGCCACAATTGAGGGTTGCCCTCGCTAGAGGCTAGTGGTGCGTCCCTTATCGGTAGCTAGCAACAAGTGGAGGGAAATGCCGGAAAAAAAAAAAAAAAGAAAAAGAAAAGGAAATAAAGAAAAAAAAATCTTGCAAACATAAGAATTGTAAAAATTGTCAACGTCAGTGAATTCCAGCTAAAATTAGCCGAAAGGATTATATTGATAAATTGTAAAAAAAATTAGGACTAAATTCGGCAAATTTAAAATTTAGAACCAAATTAACATTCATATAATAGATTTACGACTTTTTTGATAACCATCCCTATTCTAGATTACTAAGACCATGAACACATAATGCAATCCAACGGCCCCATGTACAAAAAAGTCTTTCCTAGCAAAAAGACAATATTCATTTATGAAACGTGTAGTCAAGTTCAAGAGGCGGAAGAGATTGGATGAATATGACAATGCATGAAACCTGAATGCATTATTGTCTCCTGATCCCACGTTAATGCTTGTCCCGTCAACAAACCCAATAAGAAAAGCTAATTGAACCACGCAAGTGTTGATTTAGCAAAAGATGCGCGCCTTATGTAGTGAGATGACATTGATATCGATCGATTCACACCGAGCATGCATAGATACGAGCAATCAGCGAGGGTTTGTAGTGTATTTATTGGTGCCTGAGAAGCCAAAAAAACCAATTTTAGTGAAGCAGGATGACTTTGAGATGTGAAAGATTGTGGCTTTTCATCCATTATTCAAGGATAGCCATGTGCGATTTGTCTCCCGTATCAGAAGTTAGGAGCGTCATCGCGCAGGCAAGTTCTTCAATAGTTATCTCCTTCAGTCAACTCAATTACCCAAACATGAGGCTTTCTTTGAAAGGGGGGCACCGTATATTTTTCCTGGTCGAAGAAAATTACCTCCGGTTGTTCTTTTAATTTAAGTTTATAAGTGTGACAGCTCACTAATCAAAAACGAGGTCAGTGAAAGTTTTCTTCAATTAGGGATAAAGGAAAATAAACCCGTTTTCAAGGGTTGGGTTGTTCTCTGATTAGAGGAAACTCCCTCCACCCTAGACTTTTTTGAACACGACTCTATCTAACGCCCATGTAAACTTACCGTAATAAAACACGCGGAAAGTTCAAATCCTAACTTTAACTCTTGAGCATCAGCCCACTCCTCTTCTCTCTCTCTTCGCAATGACCCGATCCAACAAGGGTGGGAGTGATTGTTGGGGCCAGATAATCTGGACAAGAAACGGTTCCTGTCAAGCTTTTAAGATGATGAAGGGGGCACAAATGAATTGAATTGCACATGAAATAGGGGGAGAGCGTGCTTGGAAGTTGAGAGAGAGAGAGAGAACTAAAATTACTCATGAGTCATGAAGGCACCTTTTGACGTAACGAAAAGCTTTGCTTTGAAATTCCAAAGTTAAACAAGCTCGGGCTAGAGCGCTAGTAGGATAGATGACCTCTTAGGAAAAGTATATGCTGATACACCAAAGGACAAATTGTGATGGTCGGTATAGGATAGACTAAAAAGGACAATACCTCAAATGAGTTAATTTAGAAGCATCCCACACTCTCTCTCTTTTAATAATTAGGATTATTGAGGTGTAGACTTTCCTGAAAGAATCCACGAATACTTAGAGCATGATACGACCGTCAATGAATTTGTAAAAGTAATAAAAGCGTAATCCACGAATCTCTCTCACACACACAATAATTAGGGTTACTGAGGTGCAAACTTTCACGAAAAGAATCCACGGATGATCAAAGCATGACACAATTGTCAATAAGTTTGTAAAAGTAACACTAGCGTATTCTGGGACTCTCTCTCTCTCTCTCTCTCTCTCTCTCTCTCTCTCTCAATAATTAGAGTTACTGAGGTGTAAACTTTCCTAAAAGAGTCCATAGATTCTCAGAGCATGACACGATTGTCAATAAGTTTATAAAAGTCATATGAGCGTCATCTTAATGTGTCCAAGTGTACAAAATGGATCGAGAGAGTTGATTTTTCTCGCGGGATACGTTAAGTTTCTGCATATGGATAGAAAGTCACTCGCTTACGGCAGGAACGCGATTCAACTCAACTGATTAAATGTATTGACATCTCGTGTGCATGTCAAAAAGGGGGAAGCCACTCGATCGAAATGGACAGAAAATGCTGTAAGCACTCTTTTGAGATTAGAATGGCACCTGCACAAGCTATAGCAAACCAATAACATCTTGATAGGAACAAAACTCGGGACGGGAGGCTTGCTCTTCGCATGTCTGAGTCATTGCCGGGCATGAAACTCCTCCGCTTTGAGTTACGTTACTCCCTTTAAACAAACTCGTTTCCATCGCCTCGTTCCTTTGCCAAGATGGATTTAGCTTAAATGGTGAACTGGATGGAGAACTGAAATTGCCTTCTGTATATATAGTTATCCCTTGCCGTTAAGACTGCCGGGTTCAAACCATGCGGCAATTCTTCCAGGCCTTTCACGTCTTGAACAGCAGGAGGAGAGCATGCCTGGGATATATATGTAAAAAATCGGACCTTCTTAGCTAACTCACCGGTTGGTAGTATGAACACAAGAAACCCAGTAAAAGAGATCGACCAAACAAAAAAGAAATAATAATTCTAATGTTGGCAATTGTTGTCTCTGACTGTTTTATGCGTGGTGTACTTGGCGGCTTTACGATGCCGAATTGGGAGTAGAAAAGCATGGAGCGTATGTTTGGCTTTCTATAGGGCAAACTGATGGCATGCATGTTTTATAATGCATTCTTCTCTCTATCTCTCCGACTACCATATAATTTTCGATTTCACCTGGACAGCTTAAAAAAGGGAAGAAGATAAAGCCTGTCGCGTCACGTAGCATATTAATTTTATGGACCCGTTTCAGTCGAGCTAGCATCACTCTTTTCTGCAATATCGTCTCTGACTTGAATTGCTGGAAAAAAGCACTCTATGTCCTTTCACTTCCTTGTCTGTCTGGACATTATTGACCGTCAGGAAGGATGGGATTAGGATTATGATCGAGAGGAAGAAAAATGAAGAGCACAAGGGACACTGCTCTTAAGTTACTCTTGACAATTTCAAGCAATTCTTGATCAATTCCGTTCATACATGTAACATGCAAAACCACAAACGCGACACTACAAATATCCGTCACAAATTGGTCCGAACCAACCAAGAGCCCCCCTAGAAGGACTAGATAAGTTATTTGTCATATATCCAGAAACCAACTCTGTAAAAATGCAAATCGAATCTTCCCTAAAGGGCTTCTCTCTGTCTCCGTCTCCATCTTTTGTTCTCATCATCTTATCATGGAAGCTAGAGACTGGAACACCGCTTCTTCACAGGGGATGGTGATTCCCATGTCATGGTTGAACCCGTACTCATCTTCAGCTCTCTGAAGCAGGCCCTGGAACTTGGGGTGATCAAGCCAGGAGATTGGGACGATGTATCTGCTCCTGTTCTCTCCTACATACACCACAAAGTGACCCCTCGGCACGTCCTCTGGCAGGCCAGCTTCCTCATTGCTGTTGTACCCATTTGAGGATTTCTTGCCCAAGCTCGAGCATTTCTTGAGGATCTGTTTGATGGCCGCTGTCTGAGGCAGCTTGTTTGACTTCTTCATTGCCATATAGTTAGTCCAGTGTTCTTAGGTGCGCTTGTGTGTTTGTTTGATCTTGGAGAGAGGGAGAGATTATTGGGTTTCTCTCTTGGGGGGGTTCCTTTGGGAAGAGTCGAGAGGCTTTGGAGAGGAAGTTCTAGGAGGGAGGCGGTGGTGATGGGTGAAGGAGTGAAGAGATGCAGAGGTATTTATAGGGGGTGTTCACTCTTCTGTGTCCGTTTTGTTAATGTTCTTTTTAATATAGGTGGTACCAATTTGGAACATATTCATGTGACATGTTAGAAGTAGGAAAAAGTAAAAAACAGAGTAAATAAAAGGAAAGACTATTTGGTAATTTTGCTGGGCTTGCTGAAATTAGAAAGGGCAAGGGAAAATCGTGCGGTGCCCATGCCAATGAGCTTTGGGGTAGTGCCCTAAAATGCTCCTTTCTCGTAGGGCAACAGGGGACCCTTACATATAATCTAACTTTGTCTCTATGCAATGGGTGGTGTCCCCATTCAGGTTGGAGGATTGCTCACATCAAAATAAAATATCTTCATATAGATACGAAGCTAGCACCTGCAGCGCAGAGAGAGAGAGAGAGAGAGAGAGAGAGAGAGAGATTGGTCATGACCAGTTCACATAAGCACGTATCACGACCAATGTAGGCTTTGACTAGTTAGGTTTTGATGGTCGTGGCTCGACAAGTTGGCTTAGCTGAATTGGGGTTCACGAGCTTTGGGTTCTTGGGAAACTGGCTAGTAAAGCTATTATTAGAAAGCACATTTCGTGGATCCGAACAAGGACGACAGAAACTCCTGAGAGAAAGGAGACAGAACAGAGCGAAGAAAGGAACAAAAAGAAGAGGGGGCCTCCTGATCTCAGCTCTCTTACTCGATTACCCACTTGTTTCAATAAAGTTGCATATGTCCAAAATGAGTTGGCAAAAGGTCTTAGTAACACTAAAAAATGCCACCGAGGTACGATGGACAGAGACTGAGACCCTATCTTCTCTCTGCTCTCACTTCACATTCCCTTACCTTTTGTCAAAGCCTTCATCTTCTCCCGGCCTAAGGGAAGGGCCGAAGATAGAGAACTCTCGTCGTCTTCAACCTTTAACCTTTTATAGCACTTGACTGTGTACTCCGGCTGAGTATTAGAGCAATTGCTCTGAGTTACACTGCAGTCGCATGAGCCATGTATGATGTCTTAGAGCAGGAACTTCTTTGGTTGTGGAACAATGACACTACCATATGCATTAGCGTCGGTTACGTCGCATGTTTAACATAAAAGAGCGCAACAAATTCTTCATGGCAATTCGTCTACTATCGGTACCCTTGAAAGCTAGTGATCTCTTCGTTTGCCGAGCTCTTTCGCATGAATCATCACTCTTGGTAACTCAGTGCTCGAGAGGTGAAATTATAAATTGAGACCGAAGATTGGCAAAACAACACTAACATAGTCAGGCTTTACCGCATACTGATGTCAATTAAAATATCAAAACTCGAGTTATTTTGAGCACGACTTCCGTCGTTGTCATTTTCGTTCTGCTTTGTCTTAAGATCCGCTCATGCTTTTCTGACAAAACCCCTGATGCTTTTTCTGACAAAATCGTGACGCATGTGTTGCTTCATTTTTCCCACTGTATGGTCTGTTGATGCTTCCCGAATGCCTCAACCTTGCGCATCGTAAACCCCGTTTGGTTCAGCCTTTCAAATGAGCTTTTGGACTCTAAAGTCCTTTGGTCAAATGCAAATGCGTTTGGTTTGATTTTTTGGACGACTTTGGCAATATGCAATTGCATCTCCAAATGGCTCTAAAGGCCCTTAACCCAAAGCAAGTCTTAAGATACTTTGAGAAGTTGCATCTTCGAAATGCAAGTCCTCGGTACTGTTCATCTTTTTTCTAAAACCACTGCATGGAAGCCAATCGGAGGCCGACGACCACTGGCCAAGGGTTGCCCAACCCCTTGCGACGGTCACCTGAGGTCACACGACCCGGGCAGCCAGATCTGACCATCCGACCACCAGATCCGGCAGTCCAGCCGTTGGATTCGATGGTCCGATGACCAGACTTCAAAAAAGAAAATATAATTTTTTTTGTATTTTTAATTTAATAAAAGTTATTTACAAATGCAAATTTTCCCAAACGGTATTTTAGCCAAATTTGTTTCTCAATACAAATTTAACCAAACATTATTTGTATTTGAAAACCCCTTCACCTAAAGGTATTTGCATTTTTGCAAATGCATTCCCCAAAAGCCGAACCAAACGGCCCGAAGTCCCTTTGGCTTTGCCCTTCAACTCTTTGAGGACTCAGAGCGATGAGTAATTGAGTTACTTCATAGAGAGACCATGCCTCCATTTGTACTGTTACACATCTATACACATAAGAGGAAGACTAGCCGGATCCGGCCAGTGGACCATTTCTTCTGGTGTCTGGCAGATAGCTTCCGAAGTAAATTTAACTGAGAAGCTATATGGCTCATGGCTCACTGGCAATTCCGTGCTACGGTCCAGGGTCAATGTGGTCCACTTCAATCCAATCGATGACAGCTTAAAAATCATTGCCAATAGATTGACCCACGGTATATTCTTTTCGCTATTCATATTTCAGGCGAACCCCCCCTCCTCTCTCCGGGGGCGGGGGCCGGGGTCCTTTAAGGAGGCTGCCTCTAAGGTTCCCCACCAAAAGCCACGGCAAGAGTCCTTTTCAAGAGCAAGAAATTAACCTCTTAAAGGGGACGTCTCAGTACAGCAAAAAAAAAGATTCAAGCATTAGATACATATAACTTCCCTGGATACAATTTACTCCATCTCGAGGTACAATTTTTCTCAAAGGGAAGGAGGTGAAAAAAATACCCTTGTGGACCAATCCAACATGGAAAAGCTAAAAAAGCCTCCATCAGACGAGGATACAAGTCCAAAAGATGTCAAAACAAATGAAAACAACCAGGAGGAAGCTCATCATCTCAGGAGGACCCCCAGGCAAAAAAGGTACCAAAGGGCACGATGCATGATTGAATCATCGAAGTGTTCAGATACAAATGCAGCACGAGTTTTTCACACGCTCCAGTTAGTTATGACTATTTTTTCTGCATTAAAGGACTACCCACCCACATGATCCTGCCAAATTCTGAGCCACAACAATCACACACCATAGGACTTTAAGGACATGTAAAATTCCTGATAAAATCAAGCACCACTCATACTCACTGGATAAGAGGTGAGAGGCCCAGAGAGCTTTTCTTTTTTGCTTTTCATTATAAAGAAAGTCAACAAAAACCAAACCAAGAATGAGTACTAAACAGTGTTTAGTAAACACAAACCAAATTTTGGACATAACTACCAAGTCCTCGCAGAACCTGCCAAATCAACTTAAAAAATAATGTTTCACACAATTGTGATGCTAATACAAACTTCTTGAGTAAGGAACATCAATCAAGCCAGACATAATGAGAATACTAGAAGCCAGCAGGTTGTCTGCAGAGGCAGCTGCCCATGTTCTGTGAGGGGAAAATAGGTAACATGAATAAGGACAAGATGTACAGGATAACCTATCCTTGTCAATTCAGAAATGAAAAATATCTGCCAATAGCGATTCAACAGTTCCGAAGAGAAGGTGAAACCGTGGAATAGAAACATGTGATGACCATGTTACTCTTGTCTTCCAAGAACTTTTCTTTTTTTGGTTATCATAGTCTTCTAACTACTTTAAAAAGACAAGACAAAGGCCATGTCTTCTCACAATTCTTCGAAAAGTATTAAAACTTGTGTAACTTGCTTCCAACAACTTATCCCCATAAAATTAGCTAATCAGAAGATACGAACAAATAAAAATAATCAACAAGCATGATGTCATCAATAACATAGACACATCCATGGCTGCAAATACAGAACCATAAGTCACCCGAATGACTCAGAGTTTTAAAAGATTAACAAATTAAGAGTTTGACTCAGTTTTGAGCATCTAAGACAAGTTGGAATCATTGTAGAAAACGCAAACATTAGATTCCTAGAAATTAAAAGTAATCACCAGTTATAATAACAACAGCTGTACTAGGAAATCAGCCACCATATATTTTAGCACGTTCCTCTTTATAACAACCATATAGAGAAATGCTAGATGGAATGAAGCAGCAGAATCCCAGAAATATCTATCACACTAGGACATATAAATCTTGTGAGAAATGCAGAATATCAGTTTAAGAGCAGTATTTTCCATTAAATGGTTAAAAAGTTTGTGCTGCCATGTGTTTTAGAAGTGGATGCCATTAGGTGAAGCCGTGGTTTAAGATAAATGCTCCGCCGGCTTGGATTTTGCCCAAGACTAAAGTGTGAAGATATATAATTGTAGAGACAATTAGAGGCTAAGAAATTTAAACTTAGGACCTCCTACTTTGATGTAGAATCTCTGACACAAAAGTTTAAACTGTTAGGTGAACTATTTAAATGCTCCCACAAATGGTTCCCAAAATTGCTGGAAGTCACAACAGATCAACCCAAGCTAAAGACATAAGCTAACTGGGATAGCAAAGTAAAACAACCACCCACCCAAGAATTTCTCTAGTGGAGTTAAGCTTCATTTGAAAAGATTCGTATGTGCCAAGATATGATCAATAATAAAGATACAAAGTGGAGGAAAATGAGGAATCCTCAAAAGAAGAAGAACTACTGGCATTCTGAAACTATCTGAAATACAACTAATTACTACTACTGTTCATGCGTTGATGGCTACAAGATGTACTGTGCAATAATTGAATATTGCAAACTTATATGAAGCATACAATGCCAAAGTTGAATACATGGACAAATACAAGCCATCTTGGTACTAAAACACAATTAGTGAGAAAAAAAGAAGCTAAGAACTAGTCATTCCCATAATCTTCTTACTTAGTAAATAGATGAACACATGGCACAAAAAAACTGAATATCCGAAACTTACCATTAGAGCAAAATCTTCTTCCTCCAAGAAGAGCACCTCACAAATATGAGCTCCATCAATTTTCGTAGATCATCTCCATGAATGGCTATCGACAAATTTGGAAAGAGAACAAGCATTCCAAGAAAATAGAAGATGTGAAATCCATAAAAGTGTTCATTTCGATAAACTAACAAAAAGCTCCCCCCAATCATTGAAATTGTAAGTAAAAAGTAATTACATTTCCCTCATCAATATCCCCTCGTATATGTTTAGCTGTCTTCATGTACTTTTCTGAACATCTGGAATAGTAGTTCTGACTTACAACTGACTCTATTTCTCATCGTGATTATTGGCCAATGACAAAGAAGCCATGCCTATAGGTAATCACAGTTTTTGACTATCATTCTACGGAGTATAGCATATGAAAAAATTACTTAGGCAGAGGGGAGAGGCTTGATTAGGACGGATGCACCATAGGGAATGTTCCAGATTATAATCCAGATTGGATTCCCAATAGACCAAGGATGATGAGTACACTGTTTCCATGG
This sequence comes from Eucalyptus grandis, assembly GCF_016545825.1. Classification (NCBI taxonomy): domain Eukaryota; kingdom Viridiplantae; phylum Streptophyta; class Magnoliopsida; order Myrtales; family Myrtaceae; genus Eucalyptus; species Eucalyptus grandis. The sequence continues at coordinate 37,429,325 of NC_052620.1, read as the reverse complement.
CTAATGTAATTAACACTAACCGACATGCATTTGGAATGCGTAGAAAAAGAAATAAATTTAGTGATAATTTATTTCTTTGTTCCTCATTCAGCCAGATTCTTCACTAAGAGATGGTTAGAACCTTTTCCTTCAGATTCTCAAATTCTGAACTACAATCTTGCAGGAGTAAAAACTCAACAAAAGGAGAATGTTTCACGATATTTCGCCACTCCACTATGCGATGTCATCTATCAGTTCCTGCATGAGAAAACCGAAGCAGAAACTTCAGAAGTCTCACATGACATTTTACTCATAAGCAGGGGCTGGCTTTGACAGTTGAGGCATCCCATCCATCACACTAAGTTGTCTCCTCAGCTTGACAATATGAGCTTGCACCTAAATGCAAATCATGTTTAAACATTGTTAACCTTTAACACAACTCCCCAGCCTTTAAACCTCTTTCCCAAACAAAGATGAAGGATGCATTATTGCGAACTGAACGAATGAGTATTTCCAATTTCCAACTGTACGTGACATCAGACACTATCCAAAATTCCAGTTTTAACAAATACATGAGAAAAAAGATTATTATCCAGGTGTCACATGGTAGAAAATCGAGACATAGATTTCTGGGGGTGTGGAAGCGGGGATGGAGAGGAGGGGGGTTGAGCTGGTGGCAGCAGCAGCCCCTCTTGCCAGGTGCTTGTTCAAATGTGCTGATGAAATTTGTCATCAAAATCTCGTCCCTTCGCTTTTTGTTCAAAATTGCTTGACTCAACACCACCCACCCCACTTCCTATCCCGAATACACCATAGATGCAAGCCAACACTTAAAAGCTCCAAACTCCAATCCTAATTTCTTTGAATATCACAAGATCATCAAAATGTATGTGGATGCCTATTCCCAACAACTTCAGAACAAGCATAAGAAAGTTAAGAATGAACGATAAACAGGAACAAAATAAGGCCTCTCTGACCTGCTGGCGAGCTGCAGCGAGCTTCAGTAGCTCGTCCGCCTCTGAGAAATTCATGAACCACTGACTAAGAGGATGATCTTTAGTATCGCCTCTCTCCCATTCACTAGTGTTTTCTGGGGCTACTGCAGGGTATATAGAATAAACAAAACATACAAAGGGCAAGCATAGATAATCAGAAGACATAAAAATGAAGCTTTACCAGGAGCAGAAATGTTAAAACCGGCGGGCATCCGCGGCACTATAACAGCTGGATTATTCTGAACCCGGGCATAAAAAGCTTCTGAAGGATCGGGAAAGACAATCTCATCATAAGATTCAACGACAACTGGTTTCTTGGTTGATTGAGGACCAGACTCATCTTCCGGGTACAGCTTCAAATGGTGATAGCTACAAGCCAAACAACAGGTAAATGAAAACTGCCTCCCACAAGGACAAATCGATGAAGTAACAGCACAAAGAACTCACAGATCCAACTGCTTGTCACAAACATCAGGATGAAAGAAAAGGGAGATAGCGATTTCAAATTCACCCCAGCCACATTCTGACAGCTCGAAAGGCGGAGCCTCCATGACTCTCGTGGGATTGTTGAAACTGGGATGCAATTGGAACACGACCCGCTTGATCACTGCGCTGAGATCCTCATTAGTCGCCCCGCGGACATACACCGTCCACTTATGCGATTGGGACCTTATCACGGTGGAGACAAACAAACCGCTCATTTATCAGCGCCAACATCAAGCCACCGACAGTACACAAACCCAAAACTAAAAGATCGATAATTTATCGATACTTACTCACTGGCCTTTCTACCAAGATAGAACGCGATGGTTCCGTACACGATCGGCAAGCTGATTTCCGCGTCCTTGAGCCTCCGGCTCAAGCCCTAGCAACAACCCCAGGAGCAACAACATCAACAGCAAATCAAAAAAACTGAAAACGCCTCAAACCGACCTACCGACCGTCCCATCACTCCACTCATTCGCCGGCGAATGCAAAAACAACTCCCTCCCAACACAACCCCGCCGTCGCTTTCAATGTCGCGACCCGAACTTCGAGGTTCTAGCAGTAGGAGACTGGGCTGCGAATGCAAAGAGAAAGAGAGGGGACGGGGAAGAAGGGGCACCTTCTTCTCGGGATCTTCGGAGAATTTCGCGATCTTGAGGCGCTTGCCGGCGGTGGCGCCGCCGTCTTCCGGCTGGCCGTCGCCCTGCTTCCTCGCGGACATCGTCGTCGGCGATTCCGAGGCGGGATTCCGGATTGCACTGAAGAACTCGACGAACGAGGGAGTTCAATATCGAGCGGGAATTTGGGGATTAGGGTTTTAGCGGGGGCTTAATTCCTTCCTTCCGGTTGCCTTTTTTTTTGGCCGTTGCGTTTGCTTTCGATTTCCTTTTCTCTTTTTCTTTTTTTCCCCTTTTATTTCGATATTTGTTTCTCACAATTAACCCCTAAAACTTCATGTCAAATTTCACCTTACCAAAAAAAAAAAAAAAAACTTCATGTCAAATTTCATTCACAACCTCTCTAATCTCGTGAAAAATAAATAATTTAAAAAATATTTTCCTTAAAATTTGATTGATTATATCAACTATAAAAAAATAAATGAAAAAAATATTTTTATCATTACAAAAATGTTGACACATAAGTTATTGAATTTATTGTCATTGATGAAAACATTTTTTATTGACTGATTTTTTTTTTTTGGTTACCTAGAACCCCGACAATGCAATAGTCACGAAGTAAACCCTGGGACGACAGGTAGAGTCACCATCACCTTTGCTCGCCAAAGAAGAAACCCCTGACGACAGTGAAACCACCAGACTGACAAGAGTCACCACCACATATGCAAACACTGGACCTTTCGTGAGAGAAACCAATGCAAGAGTTCCTTTCCTTCAAGGCAAACGACATCGTGGATCAAACACTGGACCTTTCGTGAGAGAAACCAATGCCCAACCACTTACGCCACCACCACAGGTGGTATTGACTGATTATTTTAAACGGAACAAAAGATTATTTTTAGGAAAGTATTTTTTAAATTATTTATTTTTCATGAATTAAATGTAAGTTTAATGTACTCTCATTCAGAAATTAATAAATCTCATGATTAACATTATTTGTTAGTAAATCCATTTCTCTCCCTATTTTTCTTTTTTCTTTTTTTGAGTAAAAGTCAAGTAATATCCTAAGTTAGCTTTCCCTCCATCTCTATGGTCCAAGCGTAAAGATATAATCTGCCCCGTCTTTATATCGAATAGGGCTTCTATCCGATAACCTTAGTTTCCGATTATAATTATTCCCATTTTCTTCACCAAGGTAGGTTATTTGCTAGTCAAAATCAATTTGTAATATGAATTCGGAATTTAGAAAAAACTGAAGTCGAACCCATTCTTAACATCCTGATTGAATGTCTCTCCGTAAATTGAAAATTTGAAAATCTTTCTTTCGAAATCAAGAAAAGTTATGAACATAAAAGTTGTAGAGAACATCCACAACTTTCCATCCTTTCCAATTTCATTAGAATCAGAGTTTATTTGCTAGATCAGAACATTTTTCAAAGTATCAATCAAATCTTAATGCATTTATAGAAATTCAGTTCTTACATTAGGCCAATTTCTTAAGGAAAATACAATGAATATGATTGAATTTTAATAAATCATAAAGGCTTCATTCACTTCATGAAAAACATTTTTTGAATTTTTTGACGCCCGTTTCACAAAAAATTTATTAGTAAAAGGAAAATATTTTCTGCTTTTCAAACAGAGGAAAATATTTTTCTCACTCTCTCATCAAACACTCATACTAATCCCCACTTCTTTCTTTATTTTCTTTTTAATTATTTTCTTTTATTATTTTTTTTCCTCCTCCTTCGATCGATTGCTAATCATGGTGACCTACTACAAACGAGCCTCGATGGCCTGTACCAAGCTTGAGTTGGAGATAGCCACTCACCAAATCAGAGAAAGTGAGCTTCACGACCTCAGGCCTTGCTAGATTGACAAGCCTTTTTTAGGCCAATGAGCTCAAGCTTTCCTTTGGCCAGTCACCAGCCGTCACCATGGCTAGCAACAAAGAAGGAAGGAGGAAAAGAAAAAACAAAAGTACAAAATGAAAAAAGAAAAATAATTAAAAATTAGATTTTTTAAAAATAAAAAATTATTAAAAAGAGTTCATAGAGGAAAATTGAATTGAATTTTTCATATTGCATTGCAGAAAATATCTTTTTAGTTTATTTTCAAGTTTCAACCGAATACTGAAAAATATTATTATTTTTCTGAAAAATAATTTTTGTAAAATATTTTTCAAAAACACTGCATTATATGAAAAAGGAACAAAGCTAAGCATCAAACGATCAAGTGAAAGCAATCTGAAAACTTCACAAAGACCTGAAATTCTGAGACTGACCCATTTCAGTCAAGAAGGGAACTCTTTACACATGATTCAAATGGGCACGGATTGTCCAGATGTTGAATTCCAGCAAAACAAATTGGAAAAGCCTGAAGCCTCATTTCCAAGAGAAGCTGGCAAAAAGCTCATACCCTCCTGCAGCGTGCTGGGGAACACCTTCTCTCCTCTTTGAAAGGCAAGATCCTAGCGAGCCGCCGGAGGACGCGACATCCAACATTTGTACAAGGATTCGCCACCCCTATAGGAAGGAATTCGCCACCGAAGAGGACGTGACCAAACCCGAGAGGACGCCAACCGGGAGCGCACTGTTGTAAGTGCTCGGCTCGCCTTGCATTGAGTTGTTACGGGAGTCGCTGTACGTCTCATTCCGGAAGGGCCCGCCCACGAGCGCTCCGACCGCCACATTCGGGTTGGGGGCGGAGGAGTTGAGCCACTTAAACCCGTCTTTGCACCCTGTGGTTGCGTCGGCCGGGATGGAAGACCCTCTGTGGTGCACATACTGAGGGTAGTTTTCCCCGAACCCAACTAGATAGCTCAGCTTCATCGGGTTTTCGCCCAACACGTAATCCACCTGAGAAATTTTGAAACGAGAACAAGGAGCAGTTAAACTTAAAATGAGCATGATTTGCGCTGAATTAGTTTAGACAATGATTATGGTTTGCATTGACTAGAAGTATCTTCTTCAAGGACATTGACAGAAGCTTTCTGGAAAGAGGCAAAGAAACCAGGTTGCCAACATTGAGCTCTTCATGGATTTGTTGAAGATGAAGGTGTTGGACCCAAAATAGACAACATTAGATTTGTTGCTTTTGCAATCCCGAGAGCCGGATAAAGAATTCAGGACTTTAAATCCTGGAAAGCAGTGTTGACATGGCACGAGTCCTAGCCGACCATAAAAAAAAATGAACTATTCCGGCATCAAAGTGTACCTGTGAAATCGCGAAATCACGAAGATTGCCTGGTGTATAGGATCTTTCGCTGCAAAACAAAGCCTCGGTACCAGAAGTGAGCATGTAATCGCTGTAAAGGACGGCTAGAAATGCAGAGCCGACGGGATGCAGCAGTGAGTTCCATTCAGTCACCCAGATCAGCCCACCTGGATCACAGGCAATCTCATTCCTCAAATGAAAAATAAGAGAAGACAGGACCAATCTGGATCCTGATGAAGTCATGTTTTGCTTCAGAAGAAAAAATCAGCCCAAATTTCATGAGAGAAAATCTCAGTATCAGAGGGCTATCCGGATAAAATCGTGAAAAGGAATTTCTTTTTATCCGTGTTCAGGCGCTTACTTTCTGTTCTGCTTGACGTGGCAGTTGGCGAATCGGGCAGAAGGCTACACATCATCATCTCAGCAGTTTCCCTATACATCTGGAGCGCGAGATTCTCAGTGATCGGAACTTCGCTCGCTCCGAAGAAATCTACACGCGATAGTAACACCTGCTTGAAAATCAAGAAGAGTCATGTCCTGTTTTCCATACGGCAAAGACTCATCCCTAAGTTATGAAATCCTAGCTCGACAAACAGGTACACACTACAAACACAATTTAGCCACTTCCATGAGGTAAAAGGAAAAAGAGGATCCTCAGATATACCTGGACTCCTGGAAGCTTGTCGTTCCAACTAATCCAGCTCGGTTGTCTCCAATTACCAAATTCCTGTCCATGGTCAATCGTTGCATATCTTAGGTACGATCTGTCAGCAGACGCAAGGTAGAGCCAGCTAGCTGCCCAAAGCAGTTCATCTCCGTAGCCCGAAGAGTTGTAGAATCTTTGCTCGCTGGGGGCTGTGACACTGTAGGAACCCCGATAGGTATCAGCAAAAGCAAATAGCTGCTGCGCGTGCATCAGCAGCAAACTCGAATAAGTGGAGTTGATCTTCTTGAAGACCAAAGAAGCCGACGCCATTGCAGCGGCAGTCTCTGCTGCAACCTCTGTTCCTGGATACGACGTGTTCACTTGTGTAAGGGGTCTTTGCAAGGTCATGGATTCGGGCCTTTGCCAACACTCGTGGTCCAAGTCGGGATCACCCACCTTCAAGAACGACACGATATATAAATTTTAAAGCCAAAAAAAGGAAGGATCAAAATCATAAACAAGCAGGCGCTTCCTCTTCGAATGCTCATATTAGACTGGCCAATTTGGCGGTTGAGAATGAACGCCTCAGGGATACTGAAATGAGAATCTCAGTTCCTATTGACAATTCAAACTGGCTTATCAGTCATGCTTACAATCGCCTGCAACAAGTTGATGTTGCAGCACAAAAATGGCTAGCAAACAGAATCAGGGAAAGGAAGCGAGATAGGTTTTGTAGGTTCATAGAAGACAATCGACAACAGATTCTGATGACCATCTCATCATCCGCTTGATTCTCATGGAAAATCATCTGAGAAGTTGTGAAATGAAAGCACGAGTACCATTTAAGCAAAAGTCGAGAAACTACTTTGTAACGTCTATCATAGGCTTTTAAGAACTAGGCTTGCCTGAATATAGAGCACATTTGGTGAAGGATGAGCATTGATGAGATAATCAGTGATCCATTTGAGCGAGTCCTGTGCATTTCTCAACTGCTTCACCGCATCCATCTGATCTCCATACTCCAGAATCGCCCACGAGAGCATTGTCGCAGTGAAAGCCATGGGGAAACTGAACTTCATCGAGTCCCCTGCATCATACATTCCTTTCGATAAGTCTAAGCCTTCTCCACTGCCATCCATAAGCCCTGAATCGCCCCTCCAAGAAATCCTGTTGTTCACCAACTGACCAGCTGCAGGAACATATAGCACTATGAAGAAGATTTTCACAGAGAAGAATTGCTATCTCCTTTTTCAACATTTTGCTAACTATCAATCACAAAAGAAAAAATAAATAGCAGAGGGCGAAGAGGGGGATGTGGTTGCCTAAACATTTACAACCGTACGTCTGAATTGATGCCTGTTGCCCATCTGCATCAACAAAATTAACAACATTTACAAACATCTACTATTTTTATCTTTTTTGAGAAGGACATGTGGACGGACATTTTTGAACGTCGAAGAACTGCATAGCAATTCCGAGAGCATCTGCGTATTTCTGCTCGACCGGACTGTGGTGGACCTTCGCCGCCTTGGAATGGAAGTCCTTCAGAATTGTAAGCGCAACCGCCACAATCACCAGAACTGCTATGACAGTCACCAAAACCCACCAAAACCATCCCTTGGACTTTTGTCCTTCACCAGCCATCTTGGTCTCCATTGAACTCTTTCCAACACTCAGAACTTATTCTACTTCAGAAAACACAGCAAGAGGGTCAATGCTCATGTTTGAATTAAGGGTCACTCGTTTTTCCCATCAAAGTACTCGATTTTCTGTGCGACTCGATGCCACGAATTCGGAAGATCCCAAAAGTTTAAATCGGTGAACTGAAGACATAACCAAGAACCAGATGAAATTGGTGGGCTTTCAGCTGATCACAGAATGGCAGAGAAGAGACCAACTGTGAGTTGAAACTACGGATCGGTATGCCACTAAGTTTAAAGGTATCTTTCCTCTTTTGTACCAATGTCGATGTGACAGATTCGCCCGTCCGTCGTTTCCTCCGTTTGGAATGTTTTGGACCGTTGGATTGAGGTCCTCGTGGGAAGGAGGGTCGAGATCTCGCCGAAGAGGGATGCCACCATGGAATCGGAGACAAGTGCTATGGCTGCAGATCATGTCAGAAGAGCGGCAGGGGGTCTGCTTCATTTTTCTCGTTGGAAGAAGCCGACGTCAGTGATTGCTCAGAAAAATCACAATCATTCTAAGTGCCACGTGGACCTGAATTCCTTTTCACATCTTATCTTATGAGACATAACTCTACCGATAATAACATCATGTGGCGAGATAATACTATTTAAATTATATTTTCAAAACCCATTAATGATCATATTAATGAAATAGTGTGACATGATTGATTTGGTTGCCAATCTCCACATTTGTCAAATGGGTAAGTCAGATGGGATGAAAATAATTCGATCCAAATTGATCCATTTAATTTGTTTTAACGCATTTCTATGCAATACAAATTTAGTGACTCATATCCGATTTATATTATTTAAGCACTTCAATATCTAACTCAATCTAAAGAAACTCATAAAATACGGATTGGGCGAGGGCAAGAGAAAGTCATGGAATTGAATATTTCATCATGCATTTATCAACATAACTTCATTAGAGCGACAAATGGTATCGTTTATAAATGGGAGATTGGCGACAAAAGAAATAGGTGAATTACTAAATGGATGTCTATCTGCGTGTCAAACAAAGGCCTAAGTTTCATAACCAGAACAGACGCTCGTCGTGCACATTGCCAACAGTCCTCTAAATTTGAGAAAGCTAATGTTTCTAGGGACCAATCCTTAAGTACACTCAAATTCATGCAGAAAATGGGAAGTTGAACTGTGATACGATGAAGTATGACTCTACTTAAAGCAACAAAAGAAGCCCAAAGCAGTGACACGACACCACCTCCGAAAGTCGGCGAATCAGGCGCGCTGAATTCCCGCCAATACGTCGCTTGGTGGTTTGCGCAGAGGGTAAGACGTTTATCTCAACGCAACAAAGAGATGACGATTATCAATTTGTTGAGTTCTTCATCTCGAATTGTGGTCAGTAGTCACGGTGAAAGGGATTTTACACACCGAATATCATGTTCGGTTCTTGTGATGCCTGTTTACCTGATGACTAATGTGAGGATGACCGGCTCTGTGAAGAATCGGATCAGCAAGAGGAGGTGGTGGAACCCAGAATGGCCGTGCCGTTTGAGGATTCATCGGATCATGCGGATGAAGATTCGACCCAGCAGCCGAGTGGGGAGTACAAGAAGCTCGAGCTCAAGAAACATTTGCCATGTTGAGGGAAAGATACAGGATGGTGAAGACGCTTTACAAGTACAGTGGTCGCAAGGCGATAGGCATCGATCTCGCGACTTATGAAAAATGTGTGGAGGTGAAGCTCGTTGGTTCTAGACATTGATGCAACTTTGCTTTCTGATTGTTGTTCGAGCTGAGCTAATACTAGGGGAACTTGCAGGTGCATTTTGAGGTTCGACCATAAGAGAACTGCAGCTGTCCGATCGACCACTGTCTATCGAGCCCGGCCAGGAATTCGCACTCATGCACTAAACCCGAAGTTTTGGTGGATGCAAGGAGCATTGGTTGGTGCCATTCATGGTAATAGGACCACGCGAGAAATCGAACAAGGGTGCTGAGGATCTGAAAGGAGAGGAAATGCCAGAGGCTTGAAATACGAATTGCGATCAAGATGCAATTCCCGGAAGTGACAGCCCCATGTTGTGAGTCCTCGCCTTCCAGTGATCGATAAAAAGGATCGAAACCCCGCAGGCGCCATCGCACTGAACTTGTGCACCAGTAGGAGCACAAGGAATTATGATCGAGGCCAGAGAAACGACCATCCTTACAGAGAGCCACCACTGCACAGCCTGTTTCTTACGCCCGGCATAGGGTGCACACGAGCAGTATCTCATTACTGAGATGGAAGGCAGGGGAGTAGCCCGTGTTCGTCGGCACGAGCCACGTCCACAAGAGCGCACGAGTCAGGTCCGAACAAAAAGCCCAAAATGTACAAGAGAGCTGTGAAGACACAGCGAGTGGCCAAGTCAAAAGCTGAAGATAAGTCGAATGCGGATGCATTATCTCAGTACATCGACGCTTTCTCGCGGACGGTGGCCTTAGCGTCATTAATGGAACCGGAGGAATAGATGGCCCTCTCAGACGGGCGCTGTAGGCTTGTTTCAGAACTCGACAGGGAGGAAGATATTCATGTCATGTCATTTAGGGAAGAGAAGCGGTTGCCATGGCCAAAGGCCATGCTTCCATGAAACAATGATAAGCGGCAACAAAACTCTTTTGGGATGGTTTTCACATTCTTGGGCGCAAGCACCGTACAGCTTGGCTGCCACCGACTTGAGTTCATGCGGGCAGGGGAAGAACAGCATTTCGTGTCCGCGTTGCAACCGCTGCTTTTGTTTGCAACGTTCAAATGATCAGTACTAGCTACCAAGCAACCCATCAATAGAAAGATCCTGCACAGAAGGATATGCATTTTACTGGGAAGTGGCAAGCATAGTAGTAATCCAGAATGTGGCGTTAGCAGATCGTTCTTGAAGCTTATGCTGATCCAAGTCCTTGATGAAGCTGGTTGCTACCGTCGTCAGTGTAGCTTTTCGGCAACATGGGTTCACAACTTCAGTTATTTTATCTACTTGGTACTGTCAAATTTGCACAACTCGATCCAAAAACCCGGTAGTTGGTCAGGATTAATCCGAGTTCTCTAGCTGCATCAATGCATTACGGGTTTCGGGTCGATGCATTCGGCACAAGTATGAGCTGATCGCAATCTATACTTAGGATCTTCATCCAAATTACAATAGCTATAAACATCTCCACTCTATAGACCAACTAGTGCCGAACTGGAAAAGACCAAAAAAGGGGGGAAAGCAAGGGAGGGAGAAATCGAATCTGTTTGCTCTTCAGGAGCAGAAACGAGCGCGAGCTTTGGATACGATCAGCCCTTTAAAATGGAGGTCGGCGCCAGGGGAGGAGTGTCCAGCTGGTACAGATTGAGCGAAGGACCCACGAACCTGAACAGGATCCAGGCTCCGATCACGACGAAAATGGAGGCGTAGGCCAACTTGTTGAGCCAGAACAGCAGCCCCTTCTCCCCCACGTACAGCTCCAACGCCTTCTCCACCAAGCTCATCTCTTCCCAACTCTTCGGCGTCGGCGGCGCCCTCTCCGTGGCCGCCGTTGCCGCTACCCGACCCGCCCCGTCCTCACTTTGCTGCCTCCTCCTCCTCGACCCCCTCCGGAACCGTATCTCCACCTTGTCCGGCGGCGTCACCGGCGGCGCGGGGGCGCTCCGCTCGTCGTTCCCGGAGCCTCCGGTGGCGCTGGCCGTGACGGCGGCGAGGCGACGCCGGCGCCGGAGGAGGAGGAGGAGGGGAGGAGATGCGGCGGCGGCGGCGGTTGAGGAGGTTGTCAAGGCGAAGACGGACGGCGGTGGCGAATTCGGACAAGGAGCGAGGGAATGGAGGATGCCAGCCTCCATGTTTTTCCCCGCTTGTGCTTTCTCGAGGAAGGGAAAAATGTGTGGATGGATTTGATGCTTTATCCTTCTCATCATCTCATTCATCCTCTACTTCCTCTTGTTTTCTGTCGAGAAAAATGGACTGAAAATTCTTAAGACTTAAAATTTTTAAAAAATACAATAAAATCCTAAAATTTATTAGAAAGCATAATCGGATTTTAAATTTTTTAAAAATTATAATCATCAGAAGAACCTAATTAAACTAGTTTGACAAATTTTAGTATTTCGTTGCACTTTTTAAAAAATTTAGACTTCAATTGCACTTTTATGATAATTATAGAACTTAATAAAACTTTCGACGTAAATTTTTGAACTTTTAATATACCTACTCCTTTTCGTTTTAGTTTGAGTCCAATAACTGGAGGCTGCCTCTAAAATTTCATTAATGCCAACAAAACCTATATATATACCATCTAATCCACTGGATTATAACATCATCCGATTAAGGATTTTATTTAAGAATTCTACTGTACTCTCTCTACATTAAAATGTTCTTTTGCTGCGTGGAAACTCTCATCTCATGACATGCAGAAGATCTAAGCGAGCTGGTTGGAGCTCTTCTTTTTTCTCGTTTCTTCGCCGGATGTCGTCGGCCTCGTACCCCTTTTTACCTTCTTTTGCATCTGTTTCAGCTCTTCTTGGAAAGCATCCTTACCAAGAAGCAGACCAATTCGTATCCTTGCGTCTGATATACAAAGCTTCGATGGGTTCTTCTCACTGATCGATCGACTTTCCGATTTTGCAGTGTATCAATATAAGGAGCTAAAGCTTGCCCCGTACCTCACGTATGACACAATACGACATCGCACTGGGATTTATCGGTATGCATTCGGCTGAATTTTCATAATACCATAGAGAAATTAAGTATCTAGGCTCCAGCGATGATTCTAAGCTTCTACCCATGATAAGATATGGAGAACTATTCTACTAAACTGTCACATTCTTCAACATGGAAAGTTACTAATGCACGATAGTGAAGGTTACTAATACAAAACCATAAACGCAGCTGAATATCTATTATGAAAATCAGACCTGTCAGACCTGTAGAATTCTGCTGATGCAGAACAAGATCAGATACGGATACTCGCACGCATTGATATCAAAGCCAGCAAGAGTGGAGTTTTTTGAAAGAAGACCGGAACCGTATAAAGCTCCAAAGGTGTTCAGCAGATCAAGAAGAACAGCTTCCCAGGAATGCGATTCCAATTCCCACAAATTTATATTGAAAAGGTCATAGAAACTTATGATAACAGACTTGTTGGCTGGAAAAAGAGATAAAATTCCAGTTTCCTATCAAACAAGTGACAACCTAACTATCTAACTATGGGTGCGTTTGGGAACTATTTTTGGAGAAAGTCCTTGGGAAATGCAAAGACCTTGGAGTTAAAAGTGTTTTTAAAATGCAACCGTGTTTGGTAAATTGTACTTTGAAAGCCCCTTTGTGAAGTACTTTGAACAAAATAGTGTTTGGGGAATTGCATTTTACAAAGATCTTTGTGATAAAAAAAAATTGGCAAAAGAAAAATTAAAAAAAAAAAAATTGACCAAGCAAGGGTAGCGACCGCCGACGACCGCCGGCGACCTCCGGCGACCTCCGACTACCTCCGGCGACCTCGAATATGAGGCGGTGAGGTCGCGCGACGCCGTCACGACCTCGGCGAACCCCAACTGGGCGGCAAGGTCGCGCGACGCCGCCTTGACCTCGGGCGACCCGGATTCGGGCGGCGAGGTCGCGCGATGTCGCCTCGACCTCCGACGACGCCGATCCGGGCGTCGGTCGCGGGAGGACCTCGCCGCCCCGGATCCGGTCGCGGCGAGGTCGCGGAGGTCGCACGGCGCCACCGCGACCCGCATCCGTGGGCGGCGAGGCGCGACCCAGATCCGGTCGCGCCGAGCCTCCGGCACAGACCTGGTCGCGACTGCACTCCGCAACTAGGTGGGTCGCGCGGCCCGGTGAGCTCCGTGCGGAGGTCGCGTGTGCGGCGGCGACGGTCGCCGCAACCGCGTGCCTTTTGGCCACGGATCTGCGACTTGCGGAGGTCGCCGAAGCTCCGACGAAGATCGCGTAGGTCGCGGCGCCACTCTACACCGGAGAAGATGAACAAGTGCTCGACAAGGGCACGCATCCGGAAAATCCAAAATTCGTGAGGATAATTTTGGAAAAAAAAAGTATGAACAAGTGCGGGCGTGGCATGCCGAAAATGCCGAAAACCCAAGGCGGGTCTCCCCTGCTTGGGCTTTCGCCTTCACAAGGGCCGGCATTTGGAGAAGGTGGGTTCAAAGTTTTTGCCAAACGGGCTGGCATTTGCCCAAGTATCTTTAGCCCTCCAAAGAGCTTTGGGAAGTGGTTCCCAAACGGACCCTATTTCTTCGACCCAAGAAAAAAAAAAAGCTGTCTAACTATTTACAAGGCAGTGAAGTTAAGGCACAACTTCCAAAATTACCCTCACACTGGGAGTGTTTACAACACCTGTACAGTTGTCTCTCTGTTGTTTATAAGTATAAACAACCTTTTCCTGGATAAGTCAGCATCTTAAACTCTTTCCAAATTATAATTGGTGGGAATGGTAGACTTGCAACTGCGTTGCCTCTAAGCAATGACTATCCCGACCCTTCTACTTTCTTCCAACATAAGCTCCCAATTTAGAGAGATCAGGAATCCAGAATGATAATTCCGACGATCCTGTTGCGAACATGAGGTTTCCTGGGGCCCATTTTATGACAGGAGGCTCCGTGTCAGTACTTAACCAACTTGCGACCTGAACAAAGGGAAGCTCAGTTCACCGGGCCTATCAACAGTATTGCACAAAACATCATGTACATATATACTGATGAAAGCAGTACTATTGAGCGAAGTAAGTAAGTTCAAACTTTAAGCAGCTATATGTTTCCTTTGAAGAGTTGCGAGCCAATGGAATAAATGACAAATAGAGAGGGTACGAAACAAATGTTCTATGTCAAGGCAATAGAACATCATGAACATGGCATTAGGAAACCATGCATATTTAGCGCCCAATGGCTAGACATCAGAATTGGAACCCCCATCTCCATGAATGATGATCATAATAATACAATTGAAATATCCGACAGAATCAACACCAAGAAATACCTCTTTCCCGCCCCTTACGCTCCACGCATAGACACTGCCATCTCCAGAACCTGCCAAAAGAGCAGTCATTCCAATGTAATCAAGGAAAAATAAAAGTTCTATGGAAGCAACAGGACAGAAAGAGCAAGGCTGCTATTAATATACAAGTCAAGTCACCAGAGAAAGTGGCAAGCAGTAGTTAAGTAAGAAAAAGGAAAATAGAAGCTCCTAATGTGATTCCTTCCATTTAATGAGTTATTCCATGTGTCCATAGACCAGTATACCATCTACGCTCCCTAAAAGTTAATTCGGGATTCAGTTGCTAGTCTAATAAAGGTAAAATCATTCATATTTGGGTCCCCAAAAAGGAAAAGGAATTACAGCCCAACTGTAGGACAGACTAAACGAAATATGACACGAGTAAAGCCAGGAGAAAAACATTAGTCTTAAGAAAAGTAAGTAGCAATTAGAGTTCAGCAGTGAAATGATTCTTGTGGACACTCTTAAATAACCAGGATTCATAGTGGAACCACCACAAGCAAAGATGAACAGTTACCAGAAATGACAAACATTCCTTCAGGGCTAAAAGATGCCTCCAAGGTGGACTTGCTTGATGTTGGCTTGACATTGAAAGTGTATAACTGTTTGAAATTAACCAAATGAGGACAGATATAAACAGACTTTAAATAACACGAAAATAAGTTAAGTCTTATAACTAATTTGGGAAAACTCTAACCAGTGTGCCTCGGAATGAGTCGAGAACATGTATATGCCCATCTGTGGTAGTCAAAAGCATAAGCCTTCCGTCATTGCTAAACTTGACAACGTTTGCATCCGACACATCTCCCCCAACAGAAAAGATTTCGAAAGGACCCTAATTTTTCATATATAACCACAGTCAGTTTTCGCAGCAGTGCTTGGTAACCCCAGAATTTAAGGCATCATGAAAAATTAACATGCGTTATCCTACACACATTACTTACTTTTTCATATTTGCGAGCATCAAACATCCTAACACATCCTCCAAAAGCAATTGCAAACACCAGGCCCGGATCATCATAAGCTGTGGCAGGCCTTCCTTGTACACGTAAAAGACCCTATAAGTGCAGATAGCATTTCAGCACTTGAGTTCATCTAAAGAGGAAAAAATTCAGAAGTGACAATGAATCCACCTGACACTTCTCAGCTCGTTGATCCCAGAGTAAAACAGTGCGATCCAGAGAACCAGAGATAAAGCATTCATTGCGTGGGCACAAGCTAAGGGAGACAACCCTGAATGAAAAGATAACAACACTGCTCTTACACATAGGACATGCGGAAGCAGTCACTCTTCTATTAAAACAACTAGTCTCATAATCAAACCTGTCATGGTGACCTTTAAAGTAGCGCAGGTACTTGTTGTCATGCAAGGATAACAGCCTCAGTGACTCTGTGAAGACTGAAATATAAGTATATGATTCTGGAACAAATATAATATTCCCATTGTTCTGAGTACATACCATCCCAACCATTCTTTGAGGAGTATATAACAGTCATCGGATGAGAAGTGAATGAGACCAAATCAACCCCATACTTTTTGCTATTAATTGTCTTCAGACATCTGGAGATGAAAGGAATCCTTGAGTTTAAATGGTTATTCTATTTAAGACTTTGATATATTGCAATACTAAAATGCATAAGAAGCAGTCTCAGACAAAAAAAATAAAAGGGCATTACTGCTTCTAAATACCCAGTACAACAACAGTCAATAGGCTGAATGGTACTTGCACGTGAATATTATAGTAGACGTGATGCGAAGAAAAATGCAACTAGATATCTCTTAATTTCTTCTCCGACACTCAGTACTCCCAGCCCACTCTTCAAACTCACTGATATAGATTTCATGATCTGGACAATTATTGAGCATCTGTGAAATCTTGCTGAGCGTTGCGCAAGCAACAGAAGTAATCTAAAGTTTGACAAGAAGGTCTATTATATCTTGGGAGGATAGAAGCCAGAGCCTATCGGACCGAGTTTCGTAGAACCAAGTCACAGATCAAATTTCGATTGCGATTAAGGAACCAGATAGAGAAAGAGCTTACGTTGCGCTTGCCACATCATAAAGGCGAATAGACTCATCATCGCTGGCTGTCACTAGATAGCTCGAGGCCCGGTGAAAATCCATGGAACTGATTCTACCACTCTGCAAACAGCATTTACATCGAGTGGAAGCCTTTAGTAATCCAAGAAAGCAACATCCGCGAGCATAAAAGGCAAGCGGACAAATGTTCAAACTCGGACCAAAGTCACCGAGGAGGAGGACACAAAATTCCCAAATCCCACATAAAAGCATGCACAAGAAAACCCCCGTCTTCGTTTCGAGATATATGCAACACCACCCAATGACAATTCCACAGCAAGATGCCCCATTTCGAGGCGAGAATGGCTTCTCGCCGCCGATGACGAATTGGGTATTCGTGCAATTCAGCTAAATTACAAGAAGTGCGGCGCAATTCGACCGTAAGAAAAGCCTAAGCTAGACTGGACTGGAAATAAAGAGCAGCTCACATAGTCTCTGAACGTCATGCCGACTTCCATGCTCTGGAGGATCTCCTCGGTGAGCTCCAGAGAGACCTTGTCCTTGTCTTCTCTCTCGGCTTGCACGCCTGCAAAAAAAGAACCGGAACTGAGCGCGCGCGAGAGAGAGAGAGGAGCAAAGAGATTCGATCGAAACAGCAGGCTGAAAACAGCAGCAAAAGAAGAAGAAAAGAGGCGAGAAGTGCTGATCGCGACGTACCGCCCATGTCGATTGTCGCACGGGAACTTCCGACGGAGATGCTGTGCAGACGCAGCGAGAGGTCTGGAGACGTCCGGGGGCGGAGAGAATCGCCAGAGCAGCCGGCGAAGAGCGAAGCTCAGGTTCATGTCCAGAACGGGACGGACCGGGCCGGGTCGGGTCGGGCCGGGCCGCTAGTATTCCTCTCTCATCCCTCTAAACAGCAACCAACGAGTTGGGCCAACGGCTAATGGTCCAATTTAGGGAAAAATGTCAAAAAAGTTGTAAATTTTTTGTATTTATGTTAATTTAGTTATAAATTTTTTAATAGTACCGATTAAGTCCTAAACCTTTTGAGTAAGTGCCAATTCAATCGTAAACATTTCAATAATGCCAATTAAGTCATCAACTTTTTGAATTAGTGTCAATTTAGTTATAAACGTTTTGACTTGATGCTAATTTACTCTTTTTGGCTAATTTTGGCCGGATATTGCTGACATGGACGTTAGTCTACTTATGTGGCACCGCAGCATTGATGAAGACAGTTTTTCATATTATATTTTAATAATTTTTAAAATACACACACACACACACACACACACATATATATATATATATTATCCTTTCTCCTTTCTTCTTCTTCTTCTTCATTTTGTTGGTGCACAACCATTGGCCACAGGCAATGGTCAACTATTAGCCACGACTAGGCAGCTTGGCCTTGCTTGGCCATGGGAGGCCAAACCTCAACAAGGATCAATCTTGCCGGATCTAGCCCAAGCAAGAGCAATCTCGGGGAGGACTCCCTTGGCCAACTCCAATTAGGCCGCCCTAGCCTAGGCGAGGGTTGGCCTTGTCAAATCTAGCATGGGGAGGCCGACCCTCACTTAGGCAAGGGCGAGCCCCACTGCATCCAGTAAGGCTAGCCCTCACCCAGGCTAGGGTGACCCCTAGTGAGGGTTCCCCTAGCCAAATCTGACAAGGCCACCCTAGCCAAAGTGAGAATCAACCTCGTAGGATCTACCAAAGGAGCCTTCATTGGGGTTGCACTCGACCAAGCAATGCTTCACTAGGGCTAGATTCAGTAAGGCCGAGCCCTAACAAGGCTAGCCTGCCCTACTGCGATTGATGGCCGATCACGAGTGAAATGAAGAGAGAGAAAAAAAAAAGATAAAAATTATTAAAATTATTAAAATATTAATAAAAATTGTACATGTCAGTGCTAGTGGCACATAAGCAAGCGAGCATTCACATCAATAATATCCAACCAAAATTAGTCGGAATAACTAATTTGGTACTAATCAAAACATTTATGAATAAGTTGGCATTAATTTAAAATGCGCAAGACTCAATTGGCTCTATTGAAATGTTTAAGAATAAATTGGCACCAATTCAGAAGGTTGAGGATTGAATTGGGCATTAATGCAATAGGTTTAAGATTTTTTTTATACTTTTCCTGTCCAATTTATTAGGGATGAGCAAGCTAACCACATAAACTAGCCGGCTCTAAGGGGCATCAGTTTAGTTTCAATTCCATGTAATTGGAACTAATGAATTTCAATCTGGTTCGGGGCGTGGAACTATGCACCCAAACCGATTTTTTAAAATTTGTTATTTCTTACAAATATGAAAAATCCCTAATATCTCCACAAACCTCCTCCTTCCATGCCTTTTTTCCTAAATCCGAAACAAAATCCTAATTCGATTCCCATTCTTCGCGCCTCTCGCTCACGCTCACGCCTCTTTTACTCGACTCAGTCGCATTCTGTCTCTTGCCTGACTCTCAGATGCCACCCTCTCGCTTGAGTCACTTGACGCCTCATGATCCCATCTCGAGTCCCAATTTGCCTCCCTCTCTTTCTCTGTTTTTGGGGTTAATGTCCAATGCTTTTTTTTTTAATTTTTTATGTCGCTGGTTCTTTTTCCATAACCTCCTCTTTTATTTCTTAAACCATTTCAGCAATAACTTGACTTCTTTCAATGTTTGTGGATTCTCTAGTAATTCTATTATTTATATGTTAGCTTCAAGTTTTGGGAATTCATACTTGTCTATCTTCCTTCCTAGTCACCTTGAAAATTTTACAATAATCGATGTTGGTGTTTTGGGTTTACTAAACTCTTTTTTCGTTTCGGTTAAGTTTTTATTTTTCCGTCTTTTCCATTTTCGTGATCTTGCATGTTATTTTGTTCATTGGTTATTCTTGCAAAGAACCATCAAGCAGGAAAAAAGAAGAAGAAAATGCCACCGTTTCCATGACCAATGGTCCCATTCCTAGTTCTAAAATTTGGAACCAGTCCCTTCAATTCTTGATTTCTGAATGGGAATTAGATTACCTGAAAATCAATCACCTGCGCAATTTATATATCCAACTATGATTAGTTTTCTTTAATTCACTGGATCCGTTTTATAACTAAAAGAAGAAGAAGTCTTACCAAACCAACATTTTTTAGCTCAAAATTCTTCCAATTTATCATTTCTAAATCCAATGGAATTCATAAATTTAGAAAGAAGTAATAGAGATGCAGTACCATCGAATAGTGATTTATTTTTTAGACCATATTTCGATCGTCGTTCAACTCCATCCAAATTCGATTTTGTCCGGATCGTTCGTGTGGATCAAAACTCACTCGACCAGAGATTTCGGTACCTCAAAACCGTCATTATTCGAGCCTTCCGGGGTCTCACGGCTTTATAGTTTCAAAAAGCTTTGCAAGTTTCAAGCTCAAACGCACCATGGATTCGATTGCACAAGGAAAAACTGTGAAGAGAGTTGAAAGAGATCGAGCAACTCTGTCCACCTTCAATCATTTACAAGCACGGACGATGTACCGACTGATCACCGGACATGGTCCTAGAAAATCACCCCTTGGGACGATCCCCGTAACATGTCCATAAACCTCGTAGAAAAAAAAACGACAAGAAAAAGTCCCTTGTAAGATGAGCTGTAGAATTTTTTTTTTAATACACAAGTCAATGTACAACTGCAGAAACTACTCCCGGATCACATGACCGGCACTGGCATGACCATCTCGGCCGGATCGTCTAAGGGCGCGCCGGAGATGGTGGTGGCCTCATCGTCCTCGCCTGAAGCCTTCTTCTTCCTGTTGATGAACTCAATGCAGTCCGCAAGGGCCTCGCTGTGGTGTGGGTCGTTCACGGGGTAGTACGGGCGGTGCTGCCTCGAGGGCGGGGGAGGCGGTGGCGGCGGAGATGGCGACGACTTGGAGAGGGCGGACAGCATCATGAGGCGGAACACCGCCTCCCGGAAGCGCTCGAGCAGGGTCGAGGGGGCGAACCGGTGGCTCCGGGCGGAGCAGGAGGAGGAGCTGGCGATGGGGGCCCTCAGGCGGGGGATGCACTGGGCCTTCGCCTTCCTCGGGCTGCACTGTTCTTCTCCTTCTTCTCCTCGCAGCTGTTTCTCCATTTTTCTTTTCTTCCTCTTCGGCTTCCTTCCTTCCTTCCTTCCTGACTGCGCTGAGCAGTGCTGTGTTGTGCTGTGGTGCGGTGGTGGTGGTGCGAATTATTGAATGGTATGTTGCTGGGTATTTATGCAAGAATCTTTGGAGACAGGTAAGGTAATTCATAATTCTGATTTGATGTTTGACTATATTGGGTTCGGAATGGGAGAGTAGACCGCGGCTGGGGTGGCTACGAGCTTAGCCGGCAGGGAGAGCTTGTCGAAGCACCCAAACCCACAAAAAAGAAAGAGCAAGAAAAATTGAGATGAATATATAATCAAATTGAGATGAATATGTAATTAAGCCCTACTATTCTTATTGCTCGTTTATATATTTATTTCGGTATTTGTGGCTAAATTATATTATAGATCGGATTAATAGGCTGCCAAGATAAACACCGGGCCTCAGAAACCTTGCCAAGGACCTCAATGCCGTAAAATTGGTTGGTCTAAGAATGTTGAGATGCTGGGTCGAGCTTGATAAGAGAATTTTGTTCTAAACTCACTTGGTTCACCTTTCACATTGATTCGGGCTAGGTAGTCATGAAGGATGATCCGTTCATTAATCAGGTCTGAATCTATCATATGAGTATGTTGGGAGGTGTTTACAACAAAGAGTGAGGTTATACTTAAAATCATTAATTACATGTTTGTTAAGTAAGAATGGAGCTATATTAGAGGTTAGGGAAAATGAAAATTAGGTATGAAAAAGTGAAAAAAAAAAATGATTTGGGCCAAAAAAATTCTCTCTCCACCTTTTTCCAAATGGTAATTTAATCATGTAATTCAAAAACGTTCTATCCGCTTTTCATGTAAGTTGTGTGCAATAGCTTTTATACATATTGTGTAGAAAACAATTTGCACCTAAAGATTTATTTCCGTGAAATTTCGCTTATGAATTTTATTTGCTTTCATGAGAAAATCGACTTTTTCCCCCTAAAACGCAGTTCGATTTCGGACCATACGATTCCCCATTTTTTATTTTTTATTTTTTTTATCCTTTTGTCGACTTTATTTTTGTTTGCTAATGGCCTACGTCTCGTTCCTTGGAGATGAAGACAGGTCGTTGTCTTAGGCCGCAAATCAGGGAAAGAAAACATTCTCTTGAGAGCAACAGAAAACGACGTCGCCGACGTCGCTCCTCCGTGAAGATATCGACTCGCATCTGATTTGCGGGATCGTCCAGAAATGGTGCAGCATTTCCCGATCTGTTCCCCCTTCTCGTCAGTTTGTCTTTGTACTGCTACCCTCTGTCGCCACTCGCAACATTCTTTTTATCTTAAAAGTAATTATGTTCCTTAATATAATCGCTCCCCGAGGCAGGAATGTATAGACCCGACTATCCGGAGGTTCGTCGAAACATCCTAAAAATAAGTCCGACAAAATTGTTGACACCACTCATTTGCTTGATGGAACATGCGCTCGGATGAGTTTTTTGGTTTGGAATAAATAGACCCATCTCACGTAAATCGACCCCACTCAACACGTTTAGGCCACACACCATGTATTTTGATGTGAGAAGATTGATAGTTTTAACTCATTTAATACTCATATTCAAGGACTTTTTTTTTTTTGGAGGGAGGGGGGAGCAAATACTATGAAAGACCTTAAAACTATACTCACTATGATGGATTTATTTTAATTTTTTCGTGTCTCCAAAAACTCTAAAAAATAAATAAAAAAATCCAAAAATTTATATGTCACACTATGTTCAGAACAAGGATCTAGCTGGGCTCAGTTTTTTAGATGCACGATACTCTTATGAAGGCGAGTATAGAACATACTATCAGGATAATGTGCTATTTTACCATTCTAAAATCTCTAATACTGAATATAAATTTGAAGAGCAAAAGGGAAAATTAGCTTTGCGTGGTTCAAGCACACAAACACACGATGTTATTGGTGAGGCTAGTCTTTTTTCAATATATTATAGACTGTGCCTTTTATAGGCATAAGGTAAAGAAAAGACAAATAAGATTACATCATTGACGACATAAGGCAAATTAATGCCTAATTCCAAGACACCTAGGACCATCATTCTTCCTAAAACATTAATTATATCATGACTCATCACCTTAACTCACTTTAAACATTGATTACATCGCAACTCATCGCTCTCACTCATTTTGAAATATTAATGACTAATGAGTTATCACGATATTTTTTATGACAAAAAATTAAGTTAGTTGTGT
The DNA here is from genome assembly GCF_016545825.1 of Eucalyptus grandis. Lineage (NCBI taxonomy): Eukaryota > Viridiplantae > Streptophyta > Magnoliopsida > Myrtales > Myrtaceae > Eucalyptus > Eucalyptus grandis. Next base: position 37,406,349 of record NC_052620.1, on the reverse strand, counting down.
CATAATGTGCAAGTTAAGGATTTTTAGTGATATCCAAAACATTCAGGATATTTGCGTTATAGTTGGCATAATTTGGAGGTCAATAAGCCTTTTTTCTTTATTAGTAAAAGTTTATATAGAAGAGTTCTTTTTTTTGAGCAAGAGTTCCCCAGATCGGCTGGCTTTCGGCCGAGGGCGGCAGCCGAGCCGAGCCGAGCCGAAGGGAAGGGCGGCGCGGCGCAAAGCGAGTACGAGATTTTTGTCCGTATTCAGCAGAGTTTTCACATGGTAACATGTGCGGGGGCTTTATAGTTTTCCCATTTTTATTCCATCGTGCCTTCGCCACGTCCCCCCATAAAAATCTTAAAATTTCCGGCCGACTTACCGACCATGATCGATCGAACCAACCCCCCTTCGCCCATGCATGAACGCGACACCGAAATTCAATTCACCAAAATCTTGCAGTATCCATTATAATATTGATAACGCGATTTGGCATGCTTTCCCTCGATCGGTTCGAGTTCGAATGGACGGGAACGGCGTGCATCGAGTGCATCCACGCAGCTCTTGTAACATGGAGATGGTCTACGAACACGGTACGGCGATCGGGTGTCTCATTTGTACTGGACGAGCGAAGACTTGGTCGTCATCTACCAAATTTGTTTCTCAAGAGGTGCTTTGGATTCTCCTTTGGGCACTTAAGAATCTGATTGGTAATGTGCCGAACAATGTTTATTTCTTTTTTTTTTATTATTCTTAGAAAAAAAATCCGTTTGATAACGTTTTTATTTTCATAAATAGATTTGGACATAATTAATAAATTAAAAAAAAAAAACATTGCTTCTGTGTTGCCGAAAACAATTCTAGCATCAAGCATTTTCTTCTTTTTTTTTTTTTTTTTTAAAAATTATTTTCATTTTCATTTTATTCTTCATCTAGCAAGCAATTTCACCGGTGACTAGGTGAGGCTTGGGCTAACAAGGCTCCCTCGAGGTCATCGACCTTACAGAGACAAGGACTGGTGATTAGCTAGAGGAAGAAGAAGACAATGCAAATAGAAAAGAAAAAGGAGAAAAATGTAATAAAATTATTTTAAAAACTAAAAGGAATTCTAAGTCACAAAAAAAAAATTGCAAATCATACCAAAAGAAATAGAAATTTAATGCAGTTACTAAAAGCTTTCAAATGCAAAGAAATTTCTCAAGGAAATAAAATAAAAAAATCATTTATGAGTAAAAATTATTCTCGAGAACAGAATAGTTACCAAACACGCGCTAAATCAATCCACTAACCTAAATTTACATTCATCGAGATCATGCATACACGTGTCACAATCCGTGAAACTTCCCGTACTTGTGACACTTCTGAGTAATGTTTGGGGTTATCAAGTGAAGAGTGATGATGTAAAGGAGATAAACACAACTGGTCCGTAGGAATGACGTTAGGACGGTTGGTGCTAAAATTTCTAAGATCGAATGATTATATTATTTAGGAGTTTTGAAGGTGGGGTTGGCCTCATGTGCACAAACTGATTAAGAGCTGATGCCGCTTTTCTGATGAGACCATAGTAGGCTGAAACTTGTTGTTGAACTCAAAGAGATCTACTGTCTCATTAGATGGACTAGACGTCTGAGTTAAGTTGGGCGTGGTATGGTCTCATATAAAGAAGTTATTTTACCATTTGTTCTCCAAAACAACTATGGAATGATGGCTGACGTGGTGAATTCTGCTCGTCAGGTGCCTTATGGGTTGTTTTGTGGCTAAGGAACTATTAGCCCATGACAATTTGGTATCAAAGTAGGTTCCCTCTAGTAAGTGGGTGAGTTAGAGAAAGATCTAATTCCTTGCTCCAATGTGGTTTGAATTGGAGAGTACTAGTGGTCTACCTGGTCTTACAAGGGCAAAGAGTGAATTGCCAAGGCAAAAGGTGCTCAGACAAAGCATAGCTCTTGACTAACTTCTTGGATGACAATAGGGGCATAGGGAAGAACCGGTTCCTCGCTAGGTGAGTTGAGTTGGAGAAGAACCGATTCCTCACGGAATGATGATAATATTCCTGGATCGATCGATAAATCTAAAGAAGATGTCTATTGCCACGTTTTCAATAAGGAAAGAACCTCCATTGGCCTGCTAGGGTCAAGATGCTTAGTAAGCAAAAAAATGTTGCTACTAAAAGATATAGTTGGCGAAAAATGCCACACTTGCCAAGGAAATGGCAGGTGACTAAAAAAGGGCCCAAACAACTGAGATCAAAAGAGACTACTAATGGAGCAAAAACTATTTTGTTAGACGAGTGTGACCATTCGATATATGATCCCAAAAGTGGTGCATCGATGGTTAAGGGACGCAAGAAAACAACAAAGCACACCACAATGAAGTTGTTGCGGAATTGAGTCAAGGAGAATGTCGCAATTCGTGAAACTTCCCGTACTCATGATATTTGTGAGTGATACTTGGGGTTATTGAGTGAGGATGTAGATGGGATAAACACAACTAATCTGTGGAAGTGACGTCAGGACGGTTGGTATTAAGAGTTCTAGAATTGAAAGATTATATTACTTAGGAGTTCTGAAGTTGGGGTTGGTTTCCTATGCATAAACTAATCGAGAACTAATGTCACTCTCTTGATAAGGTCATAGCAAGCCAAAACCAGTTGTTGAGTCCAAAGAGATCCGTTATCTCGCTCGATGGACTAGATGCTCAAGTTAAGCTAGGTTTGGTCTGATCTCGTTTAAGGAAGCTATTCATCATTTCTTGTCTAGAACAACGATTGAATGAGGGCTAGCTTGGTGAATTCCGGTCGCTAGGTGCCTCATGGGTTGATAGCCAAGAAACTGCCAGCACGTGACACATGTTAGGGGTGTGCAAAATACCCGGAAACTGCCCGGACCGCCCAGAACCGGACCGGAACCGGCGGTTCTTGAGGGAACCGGTCCGGTTCCCGGTTCCATGGGCAGATCCGCCCACCCGGACCGGACCGGTTCCCTTTTAATATTAAAAAAAAACTAAAATTGAATACAAAGCAATTGTTTTGTGGCAATTGTTTTTGCTGCAGGATGAATACAAAGCTAAATATTGGGGAACTCTTATGCTTTTTCGTTGTTTAGTTTATTTATTAATATAATGATGAAGGTGATGTATTCAATAAAGTCTTGTTTAGTTGCACTTCCTTTGTTTTCCTGTGTTTGGATGGTGCCTCATTTCACCTCATTTGATTTGTTTGTTCGACTTATGATATTTTGCCGAACCTAATGAGGGATATGTCCAGTTCATAGCTTTAAGAGAGACCCATTTTTCCTAAACACTTACTACTCTCTCTGCCTCTATATCAACTTATGTACATCCATTCCTTCATTGGTTGCATTTATAGTTGCAACAAATGAATTTTTGTTCCATGTACTTAAATTTGGTTTTTCTTTTTTTGGCTTGCTTTGATGTCACGTAGTCGTTTTATGTTGAAAATCAAAATTGTTTCGAGTCAAGATCGGTCCATGGATCCATCCAGGAACCGGACCGGACCGCGGCCCAGTTCCCGGTGGATCCATGCAACAAACGGGTGGATCCCGGTTCCAATTTTCGAACCGATCCTTAGTGGGCGGTTCCCGGTTCTAGGTCGGGAACCGCCCACCCGAACCATGCACACCCCTAACACATGCATGGCATTAGGTGGTTATGCATTGAGCACTTACGACGCTTTCATGTTAATGTGACAAATGGGTCAAGCTAGGCTGTCGGGGTACTAGTCATAGAACTAATTTTAAAAAATCTTACTAGACACCCATAACTAACATGTTACTCAACTTTACATAAAATCAATCGAACTGAGGTCAAGAAGAGAATGACTTGCCAATGCTCCCTCAATTCAAACATCAAAGAAATCGTATGAAAGTAGGTCTCGATGGGCCTTGTGGATTTTTGGGCTCATGATGGTAATAAACAGAAAATGATATGATGGCACAATGTCTAGAACCAGGGGATATTGGTTAGACGTTCTAGTTCTAGACATTGTGCGAAGCATGTGTCCAATCAGTAGAAAATAAGCTTATGACAAGGGTTTCTAGTGGTGGTTTGGTGATCTAGAGCCCAGCCTAGATGTGTTCCTTATTTTAGCGTGTTAGTGCCTGCACACCCTGTCTCTCCTAATTAAAGAGAGGTTTTTCTTTTTTTGCCTCTGGAAATACCTCTGAATTTTACATTTTAGAGTTCAGATGAAATAATTTTAAGACATACTTAGGTTCATCATATCTAATTATATGATATAGCATTTTGTTGGGTACTCTTCTCAAGGAGGGTGAATCTTTCCCATGCTAGAAGCAGATTTGCTGTCGCCGACCTCCTTGGTTCGAGAATAATTTTCTGACAAATTTGGGAAGTCATGAGAGAGTCCACTTGTTCAGGAAATAGAAAAGTGCCCCGTGAGAAACTAGATCCCTCATCTTTTTTAATGTGTGCTATCTCTAATTAGAAAATTTATCAAAAAAGTTCCAAATCTATTGTATATAGGCTAATTTAGTTTTTAATTTCATTATTTCGTATTAAACTTTTCAATTTTGCCAATTCAGAACTAAATCTTTTGACAACTTGCCAATTCAATCATAAACATTTTGATTTTCTAATTTATTTCTAAATTTTTTGATTTTTTTTTATCAAACTAATCCTAAACCTTTTGATGAATTGCTAATTTAGTATTTCCGACTAATTTTGATTGGATATCGTTGACATAGCTGCCCAGTCAGTGTTGATGTTAAGTTAGAAGACGGAGAAGTTTGAGAGAAATGTAAAGTGAACTAACAATGTTTTCGGGCATATCTTTCGAATGAGCTTTTAGCTTTGTATTTATGGTGCGTCACGTCATGGAGCGGCAGGTAAGGTGCATCGGCCCAAATCGGGAGGACTTACATGAACTCACGAAAATCAGTAGATGAGAAAAGAGTCTCCGTCATGAGCACGGCCTTGCCGATCCAGAGGGAGCTCGAAGCGGTGTCAAGCTTCGCCATTGTTGGCGACTAGCGAGCATGGTCCTGGTGTTACAGACAGAGAGGGAGATTGTTATCGAGCGCCACTGTACTAACGGCACGGTTCGATTGCTCGCCGCAGTGGCGGGGCAGGGCAGTGGCCGGTACTGAATTATAAGGGGGAGAGAGAGGAGAATTAGGTAGAGAGGGGGAGTTGAAATTTGGTGTTTCTCCATGCGTGATAGCGCACGAAATGAAACATTCATGTGGCGTGGTCTATAAGCGGCACAGTTCATGAACTAGTACATAAAGCAACCAATCTTCATCCACATAAATCTTCCCCACCAGAAAGTTCGATTTCATTAGCAGCACCAAACATTTAAAAGCACGTGACGCGTTTGATCGACACGAACGCAATTTATTTGAGAGCCACGGATGTAGACATGGATAGAATATGGTACAATACTGTACCATCAATACCTAAGTACATCACAGCCTCTGGGAAAAATTCAGCTAATCGGAACTAAAATTAAAGATGCTTCCTGCGGTAAATTTCTCATGCTCAAGAATCTTGCTCCTTCTGCAGAGGAAACATGGACGAACTAGTAATCCTCTCTGTGGTGATCAGGTCCGCTCTTCTTCCTTGCCAGCAGCCACCCCACGACGGAGACGAGAGCCTTCTTGCTTTTCGTCTTGTTCGCGGACAGTGGCCTCTCCGGCCCAGTCTCACGCTCTTCACTACTCGTGATCACTCGGGTCAGCGACGGCGGGCTCGCGAACTTCACGTACCTTGTCGTCTTCCTGTGGAACTCAAACTCCCTCTCGTCGTCGTCGTCGTCTTCATCGCCGGCGCTGTCGTCTTCTTCTTCCTCTTCGCTGGTCAGGGATAACTTCTTCTTGGCCCTGCCAACTCTGGTGACGTTCTCGATGAACTTGACGTCCTCGATCTCGGGATCGAGAGAGTGTTTCGGAGACGCCGCGGCCTTCAATCGCTTCACCTCTCTCCTGGCATTCTCGAGCTCGTCTTTGAGGGTTTTGAGGGAGTTGGCCAACCGGTTGTTGTCTTCTTGGGCCTTTACGAGGTTTTGCTTAGTTTCCTCGAGCTCGGTCGTTAGGGCTGCAATTTGGGAGTGTGCCGCCCGGGCGGTTTCACTAGCTCCGGCACGCATCTGGCACATAACATTACAAGAACAGATATATACAGTGTACGTCGGATGTCACGTAAAATTCGAGTTATATTCCGAATAATGCGAGAAGGCTATTTCACTATGCAAGAAAGTTATTGTTGTATGCATGGGATTTATGGATCTAAGTACGTATGATCTACTTCACCCTAGAGAGATACTTTGGAAGGAGAAAGTAATAGGACCTCTTTGAGCCTATTGGCAATGATCTCCCCCGCGAGGACCCGTTCCCCGAACAGCGCGACAGCCTCTTTCACCGACTTGAACGGCGGCCTCGTGTCGATCTCCGCTCGCCCGACAACCACCACTGCTCCGCCGCCACCTCCTCCTCCTTTATCCTCCATCCGCCTCCTCCTCCGACACCCTCCTCTAAGAAGCGCTCACGGGAAGGCAAGGAGGCAAGACTGATCAATGTCAATGGCGTCATCGAGACGCCTTTAAGTACGAAGTTTCCAAGGCATGTGTGGATAGAATGCAGGTGCGGATACATCGGAGCTCATGATGAGGTCGGTACTAATGGCGACGCTATAGCTGGTTGATGATCTTTAGTGGGATTTGAATAGAAATCTTGGTAGAGAGAGAGAGAGAGAGAAAGGGAGAGAGAAAGAGGGGGGGAGTTGATTTCCTTTGCGTCCACTACACACTGAGAATTTTGTTAAGGGAAGATGACAAAGAAAATGGTGGTTGGACCATCGTTTTTGAGGGTGTGATTCGTTAGTTCCGAGCCGATCGGACCCGTCTTTGATTAGGACCTCCCTCCTTCTCCAAAGTGCTGCTTTTCCATTTCGTTTTCGGCCTCAAGTAAGTCGGATGAACTAGTGAATTGTTTATGAATTAGAATGCACGTTTAAGCTTCGCGCAGTAATCTGTCGGTTTGCTTTGCAAATCAAATTTAAATTAGTGGTGGGGGCAAATGCGAGGGAGTCCTGAACGTTTCTGCCCGTCGATCAATTGTGTCTTTGAATGTTCAGCGCCGGTCGTGCAACCGGGTCCTTAGTGCAATCGCCGGTCGACGCTTGTCGGCATTGGAACAAGCTGTGTTGGACCGATTATGAATTAAGGACTTGACTATAGGTTTTTTTTAGACTTTGATCACTCTATGAACCAACATCGAACGAGACTCAATTGACTAACGGGTACGACATTTTGGATGTCTTCCACACTTATCCCAAATCAAATGTATACTAGTATATTGCCGGTTGGTTGCTGTGGGAATACCAATTATCTTATGTTCTAAACCAAAATACATGGAACGTTCGTCGGTTTATTTTTAATTTTAAACCCACAAACACCCATTTAAATTGTAACTTGAAACGGCCGCAATGACCAAAATGCTAAAAGAGCAAAAGAACAAGGGAAAAAAAAAAAGCAAAGGTAACTGCGTGTGCAAAGGCCCTCTAGATAATGATTAAACATAATGTTCATCGCATACTGCATACTTCCAATTAGGAAAAACATAGGTCATCATTTCTTTTAACGATATTTAAAATCCTACACTTTCTCTAAAAGCTTTCCTGTTTTTTCTTGGTTAAACAAACTAAATACGCTGACGGTATGGACTTAGGAAACATATTTAAGGTAACAAATGAAAGAAAGCATATTATTGCAAATCTTATAAATAACTTTGAGTTGTAAAACTCGGGATCATGGATTACGTACACTTTTCAAGAATACATGTATTTAGGAAAAAGAAATGTTTTATATTTGCAATTCTATTTAAATTATTGGTGGCTCGACAGGCCCGAGAGGCCAGGCTATGAGAAAACATGATTTCATAGCCCCTCAAGCTGGGCCTAATGTTTTGCTCATATTAATGGGTTTCAGGAAAACGGATCATATTTTGGGCCTTACCAGACTTGATGCAGAATTCCATCAGTTACTTAGGGTGCGTTTGGTTGCACTTTTATTTGTCAAAGAAGTAAATTTCTGCTCCTGCGAACATAAATTTCTTTTTTTGTTCCAGGAACAAAAAAGAAAACAAACGCGTTTGGGTCTTTTCTTCCTTTTTTTGTTCTTTTGTTTAGGAACAAAAAAAAACAGAAACAAGAAACACAAAAAGTTGTTTCTTGTTTCGAACAAAATCTAGAAACACTTCTCTTTTTTATTTCTTTTCTTTTCTTCTTCTTTTTCTTTGGCGGTCGCCGCCTTGGCCATGGCCGGTGACCGCCGGCGACCGGCCGACGAGGGCGGCGGCCTCGCCTGGGCTCGGGCGAGCTCGAGCTCGCCCGGATCCGGCGAGGTCGAGCTTGCCTGGCCGGGCGGGCGAGGCCGAGCTCGCCCGGCGGGCCGGGCGAGGCTCGGCCTTGCCCACCACGCTGCCAGTCGGCGTCGCTCGGGCGGTGGCCCGGCGAGGCCGAGCCTCGCCGCCGCCGGGCGAGCTCGGCCTTGCCGGATCGGGCGAGCTCGAGCTCGCCCAACCAAGGCGAGGCCGAGCCTCGCCCAACCACGGCCAGGCTCGGCCTCGGGGCCGGCGAGGCCGAAGCTCGCCCGGCCACCGCCGGTCGGCGTAGCCGGCGGTGGCTCGGGAGGCCGAGCCTCGCCCGGCCACGGCCGGGCTCGACCTCGCCGGGGCCGGCGAGCCTCGCCGTGGCCGGGCGAGGCCGCCGGCCTCGCCGGCCATGGCCGAGGCCGGCGACCAGGCCAAAGAAGAAAAAGAAAAAAAGGAAAAATAAATAAGAAAAATAAGAAAAAAATAGAAAAATAAAATAAAAATATTAAAAAATTAAAAGAAATAAAAAATTATACAAATTTACCAAACGTGTTTCTATTCTTTTTATATTTCTGGAACAGATTTACCAAATGCATTTTTTTGTTCAAAAATTGTTCCCTGGAACATAAACACTTTTTTCTATTTCTATTCCCAAAAACAATTTTTAAACAGAAACGTTACCAAACGCACCCTTAATCATAGGTCTATCAAACTCGTGGACTCAAAAATGATCTAACCTAAATTGATATTTTTATATGTAATGCAAATTTAACAACTCATACTCGAACTTACTTTACTCAACTTGAGCTTGTATGCATAGTGATTTCTCTCCTTAAATTATTGACTTTGAAGAATGGATGACTCTAGATTGGCTCACCGAGTTAATGAGAGAGCTTAGGCTAGGACTTCACACAAATTATAAGTAATGTGGAGACGTGGGTGAGCGTAGTGTTGGCGGATAAGAATACTTGCGTGAATGGATTCAAGGGTTAGGTCAACCTCAAAATTAGATTGGTTGAATCGGTTTAAGACTGATTTGAACTAGTTCCAAGGAGAACCCACGATACCGACCTTGGAAACCCAACACCAAATAGTCCCAACTAGCTCTAGGTTCAATCGATAGCCTAAAAAAATCTAACATTACTTAAAAAAGGAGAATCCTTCAATGACAATAGCTCCTACTTCTTGAACAAAATTGAGAACTAGCTCAATTTTGTCCGATTATTGAGTTGAACCGAACACGATGCTCACCTTTAACTGTTGTCATCACACAGGCCTATCACCACCACCTTGATATCGACAAAATCTTAGTATATTTAAATAAATCTAAAAAATTGAGAAAAATTCAAATGTTTTTTTTTTTTTGGCCAAGAGAACGTCTTAAAAGCTTAATGAATAGAAAAACACTAAAATGAAGAAAATAATAATAAAAGCAACATTGAGTGTTCGTGGAATTCTAAAAGCGATGAACATGTCGAACAAGAAATACAATGATAATAAAAGATATTGTCCCACATAAATTGATTATTAATAAATTAGTTAAATATTAAAATGGACTAATTATAAGATTTATCTAACTAATCAAAATAGAAGTCAGAATAAATTAAAATTGACAAATGTAGAAACAAAATTTCAAAAGTAAATACAACAAATCAATCTAATAAATATGTCAGAGTATTCGATTTCACCATAAATACTATATATGAATTTCAAATTATATGCATACAAAAACGATATCAAACATGTATTTATAAAAAAAAATGATATCAAACATGTGATAGTAGAATTTCCAAATTTATTTACTACCCAATCTCTCGGTTTAACAAACTACTTAGTCTATCAATCCACAATATCTCTAGGTTAAACATAAGTGCATTAAAATCTATGAAAATTTATGGTTTACAATGAATATTTTGAATTGCCTTATCATCGAAAGTTATACAAATATATCTCTATCCATATTTAATTCATGCTTATATATTATAATGAACAATTGCATATTATCACTTTTCAGTTCTAAACATGCATATCAGATCATTGAAATGATAGTTAGTCACCTAAAAATATTAAGCACAATAATATATAATTCGTGTAAATAAAATCACTTGAAAAACATAAAAATTATGAAATTCATATCATTATGGTTAGGCTATATCATAACTCTAATAAAAGAAAATTAGCACATAATAAAAGAAGAAACAAAAATATAAATCAAACCTAACATTTTGAATCAAAGAATAAGAACTCTGTTATCACTTTCGTCTTCTCTTCAAAATGCTTGAAATACTCTCAAAATAATGAAAAAGATCTATTGTCCTCCCAAGCTCTCAATGTTCTCTTATTTATAAGATACATCAAAGACTCCTATCCCAAGATAATTACTTATTTTTCACATAAAATTAGGAAACAAATAAGAGAATTCCTAATTTGATATCTACTTTCCAACTCTTTGTGATAAAATTAAGGAATAAATCACAGAATTCCTAATTTGATATGCACTTTCCAATTTTTTCTAATAAAATTAGGAAATAGATCATTGAATCCCTAATTTGATATCCATTTTTCAATGCTTTTAGATTTGAATTCCCGAACTACTAAATTCTTTCTTTCCTTCTTTTTGTCATTTTTTTTTCTTATTTTCTATATATCTCATTATGTTGCATAAATAAGGAAAATTTGAATATAAAAAATCCAAATATTTTATCACGGATATTGCATTATTTATTGCCTAAAATTTGTAAAATACCTCTATTTTTATAGAGTCATCATTGAGACCCAAATTTGCAACATTGCTCGCTTACCCTAAAACTACAAGCCTACAATAAATAAATAGAAGGGAAGATGAAGAGCTTTTGCAAATGCAATCGGCCCTGCCACAAAACAACAGCCAATCATCCAAATCCTCAAGTCTTTCAACTCCACCTTCAACCAATCTTGTCGTCTTCAACTTAGAGTGTGTTTGTTTAAGTGAGACTTAGAGTGTGTTTGTTTAAGTGAAAACATTTTCAAAAATTTAGATTTCTGGACTTCCACTTGATTTGTTTGCCGAAATGACTAATCAACCGAAAAGACTTTCTGGTTAAAGCAAACATTCATTTATGAAATTAGGAAAGTGAATTTCTAAATTCATTGCATTTGGTCATTCAAATATTTTTTATGAATAAGATAATGTCAGATAGAATAAACATAGGATAGAATTTTAAATATCCCATCTAATATTTGTTAATGTCCAAATATAGCATGGATTAAAATAAATATTATCTAAATGAGTGTTTGATTTGCAAGATTAAAATTAAAAATAAATCATGAAGGTCGTAACAACTATTCATCCTTCTACAATACACCATCCACATCAGACATCCCTCCTTCCCATGAATTTGAGGACATCTTCTCCTTTTCCAATTTCCCTTTCATTGCCCTCGACGGATTTGTCCTTGCTCTACCTTTGACTTTATCACTTTGAGATGCCTCGAGTTTGAGATCTCCGTCGATCTCGTGTTCTTTGTTGTTAACATCTTCCTTGTCCGTGGTGAATACATCCCCATCAATGCCTGCAAATACCGCATTACTTCCTTGCGACTACGTTCCGACTTGTTTGGCAACCTCAATGGCTTTCACCAAGACGACATGTAGATACGTTTCTCAACTAGGCAGCTCCTTCGATCCAACTCGCTCTGAGTGATGCAATTGAGTAGCTTTGTCACCTCCGCTGCCGCCTTTGTTGGATCATCTTCTTCGCGGAGGAGGCATCGGGATCTAATGGGGATCACAGTGTTCTCTGCCAAGATGGAGTTGAGCGATATAAGGAAGAAGTAGAGCATGACGTCCCAGCAGCGTTACATATGAAACTCAAGCGGAAACTAATTATTAGTACGTTAACATGATCTGTCTTAATCAATAATTACGCTAAGATATTCGACCTAAATAATTAGCATGTATAATATTACATAGTCTTGGAATCTTATAAGGCATGATTGCTTTGTTTTGTCGTTTACTATTAACAATTCATTTATAAATATACACGATTCATCATAAAAGTGGCACCATCTCATTGCCTTCAATGATTATCACCTGTTTCTTATTTACATAAACATGGGAGCTTACATGTACCACACACATACATAGGGAAATATTTATATGATGTTAGTTAAAAGTGTACGTGTTAAGCCTGGGAAATGTAAAAAGGAGCCTAAATTCACTACTCTTTAAGCTAAACCCATGCTGCTAAAAAAAAAAAAAAAAAAAAAAAAAAACATCAACTTCCACTCAAATTAGGTGCTTTAAGCATCACTCGCTCCAGCTCCAGGCCCATCGTTTTTGAAACAAAGAGGTTCAAATAGCCTTCCTTCATGGTTAATGAACCAAGCCTCAAATCGTATAGGCATCTAGTTGACACGCCCATCATTCATCCATAGTGTGACTTCATACCGGGTGTAGGTCAAGTCAATGTCGGGGTCAAAAACATCATGAAAAGACACACAGATATAAGCAATGACCCTATATCATGTCACGTGTGAAACATCCATTTTAATGATCTGAAAAAGATGAAGGAATGAGCAATGCCTAGTAAAGAAACAATAGGACTCTAAATTAGGTGATTCATTAGTCGCTAAGAAAAATGCAAGTTTCAACAATTAGCGGCACACATAGACTAGGACAAATCATCATATAGACAACTTTATTGTTATACTTATTCATATTCATATGCACCACAAAGAAAAGATAATAATATTAGCACATGACCCTCATGTATCTGACCAAGCCAAGATTTGGTGCAAAACACATATGGACACACGCCAAGTGTTTTTAATCCATCATGTGTTTCAATATCCACCATCGAATCCCTACCATAGGCATCTCACTCCAAGGCATTTCAGTATCACACAGCCGATGCATCCCAATCACACAGCAATGGCATCTCACTTCGAGGCATCCCAATATCACACAATCAAGGTATCCAAGATTACATAGCATGGGCATCCCATTCCCTAAGTATCATTGGCATCACAAAGTTGATTGTAATATTTTAAATTTAGTTTAACACATTTCATGTGTCACACCTTAAAATAATCACATCACAGCAGCATGTTAATCAATTAAGTGCACAAGATCATTCCAAAGTCAAGACTATGCTTACATACACGACCTCATGGTATACTTCATTCATCTCACACAAGAGACTCGACTATTCACAATTCCAAGTCATTTTATCACAAGTAAGAGAGATGATATATTAATTAGCTACGTATAAGAGACCACAAGACTTCCAAACGGTAGCCAAAAGTTTAAACGAGTTGTCTACAAATATTTGTAAAAATTTGGATTAAAGCAGAAAACAGGCAATTTTGAGCAGTTTGGAACACGAGGGTCAAAACTATAGTAAATAATTTCGAAAAATTCTGAAATTTTAAGAAATTTTAGAAAATATATTGATAAACATTTTCTGTGAAGGAATCTAGTCCTATTTCTCACTGTATAGAGAGTGGAAGTCTTTGAATTAATCCTTGAACTTGTAAAAATTTTCAAACTCTACTGTACATTAAGAAAATGCATTTCTGTACTCAAAACTTAACCAATCACCACCAAATTTTAGTATGTCACACACAAAAAGTAACCCTACAAGTTTCATGAAGAGTATAAGACTTGATTCTATCTTGAAAATGACAGAAAAATCAAACAACTAATTGATATCCTTTATTTTTATCTATTTGTAGATTACTACACTCGATAAAATTCACATTTTTCACTTTTGTACTACTCTCATAAGAATTTAAGAAAAATTATGACATAAAGTAAACAATTTACTATAACTTCTATAAGAATATAAGCCTAAATTCGTGATAGATTTTTGGTATGAAATTCACAAAATTCTGTGACCAAAAGCGCATGATTCTGGATAGATCGCCTATATCATTAGAAACCCCACAACTCGGCCTCTATTACTCTACACCTCCTTAAACTAGCTTTGTTCAAACCTCAAGCACACATAGGGTGCGTTTGGGAGTGACATTTTCAAGGATCTTTGGGTGTTCAAAGCCCTTTGGCTGCCTTGGCTTTCTAGCATTCTCAGTAAGCTACAGTGCACCTTAAAAAAAGTTCATTATTCCTTTCTTACCCTTAAAATTTTACTAAAATTCCAAGTTTGACCATTTTAAAATAAAAACCCTAACCTTCTACTCTTCTTTTCCAAGCAAATACGACATGCCACGCACATCGCTTCCCTTCCCTTCCCTTCCCCTTTGCTTTTCTTGACTCTTCTTGTGATCTCACTCTTGCCACTTTAAAGCTTACCCCTCTGGTCGTCGAAGCTCGCATCTCTAGTCATTTGTCGAAGCTTGCCTCTCCAATCGTCGAAACTTGCCTCTCCAATTGGTCACCAAAGCTCATATGTTTGGTCACCGAAGCTTCAATGAATATTGTCTCCGCCTAGGCCCTCATCATCGCCATTGCGTTGCTTGCCATTGCCCAAGCCTAGTCCCATGGCTCAACTCTCGCGCCTGTTGACAATGGTGAGCGCCCCCCTCTCTCCTTGTGTCTTTTGCATTTGGTGAGATTAAGATATGAAGTTAGGATGCGTGGCATTGTTGATTCTTTCTTTCTCATGCTGTGGTTTTTTTAGATGAGTGGATCATGTTTAGTTTCTTTGGCAAGATAGTCATTCTCTGATGAAGAAATCTGAAAAATGTTTTCCAATTCATCCCTGCATCTAAAAGTTATTATAGGTTTTAATTGTAAATGGCTTCTTCCTTTCCAAAATCCAATTTTGGGAAAAAAGTTTTATTCTAAATTAAATCATTTTTCAGCTTAGAAATTTCATCTGAAACAATACATTGATTAATTCATGTGCTATGACATGATGAAGAGAAGATCTCAACGCTTTTCGGTGCCATTCTTAATTCTTAATTTTCAAAACATGGAATTTGAAAATTGTGTGAGTCAAAGAAGATATTGTTACATCAGAAATGTGTACTTTCCTTGTTGCAACTCTTCCTTTGGGCACTTTTTGCATTGATTAGTAATATACATAACAAGTTACTTTCATTATTTGAATTTGAAGGAAAAGATATTGTTATTGAACTCTGAAACTGTGGGAATCGGGTATCCTCTAGTGCCTTATTAGTATTAAGAATTTTTGTCTTTTGCAGTAGAATGTGTTGGTGGTGGTACCAAATTATGAATTATTTTTCAGAAGTCATTACTATGCGTTTTTTTTTTTTTTGTTCTTATTTTTATTTGCTGTATGATTTAAGGTTGGGTAGTGCAAGGTTCTTTTTCTTTTGGGTTTTAAGTATAGTGGGAGGTTGTTGATATGATATTTTGGCTTCATATTAATTCTTGTGACTTGTAGTAACTCTAACTTTCTACTTATCTTAAGTATGGATCAAAATAAATATTTATGAAGATAATGCTTGGAAAAATAGTACCTTCATCAACAGTCTTGTTGCATGGTCACTGATAGAACCCTAGTCAAGTTTTTTAACAGTTTGACCATATTGTTTTGAAGATTTGGGAGATGCAGTGTAAGGATGCCTTACCATGGGTTTTCTTAATGTTTGCAATTATCTATTTTATAAATACTTTTATTATGCGATTGTTAATTGATCATTTTCATTGATTTTAAACACGCAATGTATTAACTGTGAATCTTCTCTAGTGACACACAATTGAAGCAAGCAAATTGATATTAAGGACTTAACATTAGAATTTTATTTGATGCGGTGAAGGGTTAATGAGCTGATGTTAATTGGACTTTTTATCCAAGCAACTGTCAATTAAATTATGTTTTGGTAGCATTTGTTAGAAAATGTATTGACTTCCACGAAGAACTTGTGAGAACTCGGATAACTATATTGAAATGTAACAACAGAATTGCTACTATGACTTAGATAACTCTATATGAAGTTGACCATGCAACAACAGAATTGCTACTATAACTAGACAACAAAATGTATTAACTTCTACCATGAGCTTTGCTGATGTTGACTATTGTGACTTGTTCATATTCTTTCTTATTCACTTCTTTTTGGCTCAAAATCCAGGTGCTCAACTCTCTCTTTGCTCACAACTGAAGTGCTCGCCTTTCTCTTTACTCAAAAGGTGTCGGTTGTCCCACCTCGAACCCAGTTCTTTCATTTCTATTTTTATATTTCTATTATGTTTCCCCACTTACATATCCAGCTTAGTGTGCTTTTTCATGGGTTCATATGAATTACATTTTAATTTATTTGTAGTGTCCCTTGCTTTGTGTTCATAGTTAATATCATCTCTTTTCATTTTTAAAATATGTTTGTATTCATTTTATTGGAAGATGGCAAATTCATCAAAGGAAAATGCATATTGGAGCCTGAAGATGTAAAAACTTTTTGTCGATTATGCATTGAACAAATTGAAAAATGCAATCGTCCTGTGAGCAATAAAAGGGATGGATTGATAGATATAATTAACAAATTTGAGGAGTTGAGGGGAAAAAAGTATAATAAAAATCAAATGAAGAGTAAGTGATATAATTTAAAGGAAAAATGGAAAAAATGGAAGCAATTAATTCCAAAGAAAATAGGACTAGGATGGGATCCAATGAAGAAAACTATTGACGTGAGTGACGATTGTTATTAGAAGTGTTACCTAGAATCATGTATCGGGTTTATGTAATAAAGAAAATGTTAAGACCACACAAGCTAATATTGGTGATTGTGTAGAATCTACTAATGATATTTTAGAGCATGATGTAGGTGAAACAAATGCTTAACCAAGTCAAAGTAAAAGTCATAAAAAACGGTAGAAAGTTCAACGAAGCAAGCTCTAGGAAAGAGATAAAAAAATTGACTAGACTTGATAAGTTAACATCACAAATTGATAAACTTTGTTCAGTTGTTGAAAGTAGGAGCAACGTAACATTGATTGTAGGGAATTTGATTCTTATAAAGAACTTGTGCAAGCATTGAAAGTCATACCTAAAATTAAACGAGATAGAAAATTGTTCTTTTTACACTATCTTATTTTGCTGAAAAGAAAGACAACGTGCAATTTTTTTTTTATGAATTTTGATGAAGATGAAGAAAAAGTTAAGTAGCTGAAATATAAGTTGGAATAGCATAATAGTCGCCACTAGGATGCTAGTTATGTCTTTGAGCTTTTTCATATTAATATATGTTGTAATGTGAGACTTATTTTCGCTTGCTAATTTGCTCTACTTGTGAACTATTATTCTAATTATGTTATAATGTGAGACATGTGTTTTCAGTTTGTGTTATTTCAATTTGGTGGAATTTGCATATATATTATGGATAATAATTGTTCCATTAATGGATGATTATTTATCATTTTTCTTACTATTTTGTTACTTTAAACAAATATAGACGATTCTCCTAAAAGAGAATTCTATGAAAAAAGAGGAAGGGAATATTGGCAATTTGTAGAAATTAATTAAGCCATAATCGCTTATCAAGCAATATGCAGTCACAAAAAATCTTGTAGGACATCATTATATATAGGATATGCATGGTTAGAATAGTTGATGGGTAAAGATATTAATCCGATAAGGTGTTATCAAATATTTATAATGGATAAGATTGTATTTAATAATTAAATGCATGATTTAGTAATACGCTATGATTTTGAAGGAACTAGGAATATTAATGTTAGAGAAATGCTTGAAATATTTCTTCATATTTTAGAATATGATATAGGTAAATATACCACCGCTTGTGGTTGCCTAGTTGGATAAGGCTCCATGATCCTTTGCGAGGAGGAGAGGAGTTCAAATCCTGCTGGCTGCACGGGATCTTAAGTGTGACGTCGGGGTGGTGGGTCCTCTACTAGCGTCACCCGGGTTTACCTCGTCAGCTGCCGGCTGTATGAGGGTTCCCGGGTCATAAAAAAAAAAGATATAAGTAAATGTTATCACAAAAGCACTTTCAATGCTTTGGGGAAATTATAAGCAGGTACTTTAGTACTTTAACTTAGTATGAAACAAAGTATGTGAAATGAGAAAAAAATTTGATTCAACCAACTGATTAGTAATTTAGGGATGTTCCGGAGAAAATAAAAAATAATCAAAGATTTTATTCATATTTTAATATATGTTTTGATTATATGATAGAAAGAAAGAACTAAATGTAAATTTTGATTATATAATAATATTTGCGTTTTGTTTTATGATTGTATTGGAGCTATTGATGACACTCATATCCCAATAGTGATATCTACAAAATATCAGATTCGTTTTATTGGTAAAAAATGCACACCGACTCAAAATATTTTAGTGGTGTGTAATTTTAACATGGAATTCATTTATGTTTGGGCTGGTTGGAATGGACAAGCCCATAATAATTGTACTTTCTATGAAGCTTTAGGGAGACGTGATGTGCAATTTCCTCATCCTTCTCCAGGTTTGTTAATTAATGGTTTTTGTACATTAATATGTATAAATATGGTATATGTTGATAAAATTTATATTATATTATGCATGTAAATATTACTTAGTAGATGCTGTATA
The DNA here is from genome assembly GCF_016545825.1 of Eucalyptus grandis. NCBI lineage: Eukaryota > Viridiplantae > Streptophyta > Magnoliopsida > Myrtales > Myrtaceae > Eucalyptus > Eucalyptus grandis. The sequence goes on along the minus strand of NC_052620.1, from coordinate 37,387,527 downwards.
TCCAAATTTGATGGATTATTTGGAATCATACAAAGAAATTAGATATTATTTGTCAGAATTTCAACAAGGTCCTACCCTTACAGGTTATTGAGAGGTATTCAATCGTGTTTATTCCTTAATGCGATCAGAAATTGAGCGAGTTTTTGGTGTATTGAAGAAGAAGTGGAAGATTCTAAAGCATATGCCAAATTTTCCATTTGAAAAGCAAGTAAAAATTATTATGTTGTATTATTATATACAACGAAACGCCGCTAATGATAGACATTTTGCAAGAACAGATTTAGATCCCAATTATGGATATTCGGTTGACCTTGATAATACAAATTAGAGGGCCGGTACTTCAAATGACAATTTATTTTCTGACATGGTGCGTTTATGTGATCAAATAGTGATAACTCTATAAAAATAGTTATTTTACCTATTTTAGGCAGCAATTAATGTAGTGTCTATGATAAAATATTTGGATTTTCTTCTGATTATTTGAATTTTCCTTGTTTATACAGAATAATGAGATATGGAGAGGATAAGGAAAAGAATGGCAACTATCAATAATTCAAATAAAAGTAGCAGTGGAAGATGGATATCAAATTAGGAAATTCTTGATTTTGTTCCCTAATGTTATCTCCAAACGTCTTCGGGAAGCGTTATGAGATAGATATTTTGGATATATCATATAAATAGGAGAACATGAGAGATAAGCTAAGTTTTTGTTAGATCGTTTTCATTCTTTTAAGAGTTTTAACTCTATAAAAATAGTTATTTTACCTATTTTATTTTTGTCTATGATAAAAAGAAGAACAAAAATGGAATGGACAATAATTCAAATTCTTTGCTAAGGTGGAAGATGGATATGTCATTTGATTCAAGATATTTTGGATATATCATATAAATAGGAGAACATGAGAGATAAGCTAAGTTTTTGTTAGGTTTGAGTTTTTCAAGTATTTTGAAGAGAAGACAAAATGACAAAATTTTTCAAGATGCTGGGTTTTCTATATTTTATTTTTCTTCTACTATGTTCTAAATTTCGATCTATATTTTTATTTTTTCTTTGGGTTAAACATGAATTATCCATTCATTCATCCTTTTTGTTAGGGCTACGATGTAGCCTAACCATGATGATGTGAATTTCATGATTTTTATGTTTTACAACTGATTTCATTCATGTGAGTTATATATTATTGTGCTTAATGCTTTTGAGTGATTGGCCATCATTTAAATAATCTGATGTGCATGTTTGAGACTGAGAAGTGATAATATACAATTGCTCATTATGATGTATACAAGTGATTAGCCTAACCATGATGATGTGAATTTCATGATTTTTATGTTTTACAACTGATTTCATTCATGTGAGTTATATATTATTGTGCTTAATGCTTTTGAGTGATTGGCCATCACTTAAATAATCTGATGTGCATGTTTGAAACTGAGAAGTGATAATATACAATTGCTCATTATAATGTATAACCATGAATTAAACGTGGATAGAGATATACCGCGTTATTTGTGTAGCTTTCGGTGATAAAGTGATCCAAAAGACTCATTGTAAGCCGATAATATTTATAGTTTTTGATACACTTATGCTTATTTTAATTCACATAAAAATATAGTAGATTAATAAGCCGAGTATGTTTGCTATACCTAGAGATAGGATAGTAAATAGATTAGGAAATTCCGCTATCACATGTTTGATATTGTTATTGTATTCATAGCAATATGAAATTCATATATAGTGGTTATGGTGAAATCGAATGCTCTAACATATTTATCTTATCGATTTATTGCATTTAGTCTACAAATTTCATTTTTAATTTATTCTTAATTATATTTTGATCTGTTAGATAAACTTTAGAATTAGTCTATTTTAGTATTTAATTGATTTATTATTAATCATCGATTTCCATGGGATGATACTTTTTCTCATCATTATATTATTTGTTCGACACGTGCACTTGCGTTTAGAATTTCACAAACAAATAGCAATGGGTTTAGTAAATACTTAAGAATGTTTGTAATTTTCAATGAAAACCTATTTCTTTCTTCGATAGATATGTAATCATGTTTATTATAATAAAATTACTTTTTCTTTTTAATTGAGAAAAAGTCCACTTTGATTTATTTTTTAACTTGTGAATTTGTTAATATATCTCTTTCATATTAGATCTCAGTGCAAAAATATATATAAAAAAAGTCATTATTTTTTTTCAATTAAAAAAAATTAAAAACTTAAATTGATCACGCTAAATGACTTCCTGAATATGTGTTTATTAAACAACATTTCCCTAAAGTTGCTTCTCAAGGCACTTTTCAATTATAATTTACCAAATAGTTTTTGCATTTCATCAAAACCATTTAGACAAAAAGATTTTGCATTTCCTTAATGGCTTTTTCCAAAAGCTTTCCCAAACGCACCCATAATGCAGCAACTAAAGCCTACACTATATACCAAACGACCCCCAAATCAGAATGAAGCTTCCTCTCGTGAACTAGCTACTACTTAGATTGACATGCACCACTCCCATTGCAGCACACCCGACCACTTATTGAACCAATGGCGACACCACAACTCCTCTCCTATGCATATACTTCCTAAAACCACCGTGAAACCCACATGCAAGTCACTAAAGAACTATCTAACCTCATGACTAGCGAGTTAGACCTTAAAACACAACAATCAATGATCATTTTCCCCAAACTTGCATGTCTCGCATCTCGCATAACAACCTGCAGATAATCTTAGCTTAAATCTCGTTGTTTCCTTACCTGGTTAATCCTTGCCTTCCTCACGTGCTAGCTCTTCAAGATCTCGCTCTTCTCAAGCTTGAAACTACAGCGAAATTGCAGAGGAAGAAGAAGAAATGTTTTGTTCAGCCAAGAGAGAAGGAAAGGAAAGAAGGAAAAGAGAGTGAGAGAGAGGGAGATGAGTCGGATGGGAAGAGTTGGGGGAGAAAAGAGAGAAATGATGAGTTTTGCCTTGAGAATATTCCTTAGGTAGCTCATAATTGAATTTTTTTCAAATCCAAGGCCATGATGACCAAAGGGATATGCAAAGATGCCAAAGGAAGAAGAAAGACGACATGAGTAGCTCCTTGCATGCAATTTCCATGCATACGTGCTTAGTGCAGGAAGGTTTTGGGGGCTAATTTGGAGATTTCCCTTGCATTGGATCATTAATCCCTTAATATTTCTACCCCTTTAGAATTCGGTCTTACAAGAATGAAAATTGAGTCTAAGATTATAACTAAGACAAATCATCATAATGTGTTAAGGTTAATTAAGTGTTTGCTCATAAATTCATAGATGAAATTAAACATGGCAAATCAAACTTTTGTCGACGAACAAATTTTTTTGGTTCAAATCAAGCCTCATGCATACATCCTGACTTTTATTGGCCCTAATTGTGGCCCATTGGGCCCCTTTACTCGGCCCTTCCATGTCAAGCTTAATTCATAGCCCATCGAACCCACACTCATGGCCTCCTCATGGCCCACTAAGTCCTTAAGTTCATGTCTCCCTTATGGCCCATTGGGCTCATCACCTTACCCACTTCTAATATTCTAAGCCCCCACTTCTAATAAATTCTAAGCCCATCAACGCCACGCTTGCCTTGATTCAGCCTCCCCGCAATTCTAGGAACTCCCACCTAAAATGGAGCCTAGAGCGGAGCCACCTGAGCCGATGGTCCCATACTGGTTTATTCATAATTCTAGGATCATAAAATTTAGGGTGTCACATAGAGCCCGTGAGTTCTAATGCTGTTTTTTATGGTAGTTGAAGGTGGGAAGTGGGTTATCGCCGATGGGAGGAGTGGCAGCCATTGAAGTTTGCTTAGGCCACTGTGGCCATTGAAGTGGGTTATCGCCATTTGAGTTGCTTGTTGCGTGTGTTTGGTCTTCCAAATTTCACATGTCCTATTATGGTCTATCTTACCTTTTAAATGAGACTTCTTCTTCTTTTTTTTTTTGTCTAGGCTATATTCAGTCATATTCGGATTTTTTGTCACTCCAAACATCGAATAGCATGAAAATTATCTTATCTGGAATTTTATCTAGCTTACCAAATGCAACCTCTTCGGAATTGCTCCTCTCTCTTGAGTCGACTTGAAGCTGACTTCTCTCTCTCTCTCTACTTGTCTATGCCATTGCCAATCACCTCTTTGCTCTTCTTGCTTCTCGTCTTCCCTCGGTTCACCATTCTTCACTCCCTCTAAAGGACAAAGATCTCTCTCTTCTCTTTGTGCTTGTGCCATGGTGGTTGTGTCTTCGTTGGGCACAGGCAAGCATAGAAGCCATGGATGCTACAACTTTGATATTGTCATTTGAAGTGGCATCCGATCCCTCGTTGCTTGTCACCTCTCAACTTCGATGCTCAGCCTTGCCTTAGCGGCCGCATGCAATCTAGTCCCTGAGCTGCGACTATAGGCGCCTCTCTTTGTCTCTGTTTTATCATTGACAATGTGGCTTAACACTCTTTGATCGAGCTGAATCTAGCACCATTGTGGTCGGTTTAATTGTGATAGGGGCTCCATCGAGAGAGAAAAAAAGGAACGGGTAGACAAAGAATAGAAAAAGAAACCACAATTGAAGAAAAAGAGAGGAGGGAGAGAGTTGATGTGGTAGGACCGTAGGAGTGAGGTCTTTGTTTTCTTTTGAACTGAGATAAATTATGGATTGAAATCATTTTCCAAATAAGATTTAAACATCCAAAAAGGTTTTCAATCACATATCACTAAACAAAGAGAAATTAACCATTTTTCAAGTAAAATGATTTTTTGAAAAGTATTTTCCTTGATTACATAGAATTTCCCCCAAACAAATGTACCATTAAATAACTTCAATTTCTCCAATTCATCCGCCCCTCTTAGCCTGGCAACACTCCCTGTCTAAGCTCAAGTAATTCTTGCCCAATACCCCCTCCAATACAACTTCTTCGACCTCTGCCTTGCCATCGACGACTTTCTCCTTAGCCACCTCTCCGCCTCTTGATGGTATGCCATTCTCAGTTAGGAGGACGCCGTGCATGAGGGTCACCTCATGTGACCCCTTGAAATGGGTATGTTCTCAACTCATTTATACTCATATATAGTTAGGTGTTTTTGTTGGTCTCTTTTTAACCCATTTCTAATATTTTTTTTTTTTGAAGGAAACCCATTTCTACTATTTTAACTAACCCATTTATGACTTGGCCCACAAAAAAATGAAATAAAAAATGGGTTTTGCACCTATTCTAACACTTCTACTAAATCATAATCAACTTGGGCTCTGTTTACTCAAAAGCTAATTGGGGAGGCCTTTTGTTAATTTGTGTGTGTGTGTTTTTTTTTTAATGGATGAGCACAAGCAAGGCTTATTTATTGATTGAGCCTAACGGCAATTAGGGGTGAACAACCAGGCCATCGGCCATACGCGACTGATTTCAAGCCAATTCACACTAAAACTGGTTTGGTTCTTGAGTTAAAAGATTTGAGAAGCGAACTTGACTATTTTGATTTCATTTATATCAGGAACCATCTATTTTATCTAGATCAACTCTAAAACTGACAAAGATAGCCTTCAGATTTTTAATCTGGAATTCACCAACTTTGAAATCGATCGCTCCAACCTGCGATCGCTAACCGTCCAAAGCCTATAACGTGGCATCGATCCCCTACGAAACAAGGAGAACGAGATTCTGATCGCACTTCCAATCGTTTGGGCCGGGTTTGGGCCCACGATCTCCCCCTTAAGCCGATCGAACCCGGTCGGGGTCGCCCCGCGTTCCGATTCCGGTCCGACCGAACCGGAATCCACCGTAGTCCACCGACTCGCGAGGCTTTAAACCTCGACACTCGACAGTCTTCCCCCCGCGACGAGCTGTGCAGGAATGAAACCCACCCCGAAGAATTCCAGACCTCCTTCGGGGACCTAAAAGTAGAACCGAATTCACCGCGAGAAGCAGAAGAAGACGAAGACGAAGAAGAAGAAGAATCTCGAAGAGAGAGATTCCAGGCCGGAGAAAGGGGGAGGAGGAAAGAGGGAGATCGCCGGAAGCTCCAAAACCTTTCCCGAGAGAGAGTCCTCATAAACCCTAGCGAAGCTCCTTCCCTTCGCCGGAGCAATCGAGCGCCGCGGCGGCTGCACCCCGCTCCTGCTCGTGTGTGTATAGGCGGATGATCCGTCTCCTGGAGCGGGGCTTCGGGGGGTGGTCGCGCGAGGGAGCGTAGCCCGATCGTCGGCGGGGCCGGTTCGGCTTCGAAGGAGCCGCGCGGAGCGACGCCGTTTCCGGCGTGTCCGCGGGGGGGAGAAATGAGTCCGATTCAGAATTTCGAGCAGCACTCTCGCCATTTGGTGGACCCTGATCTACGTACTCCTCTCTCTCTCTCTCTCTCTCTCTCTCTCTCTCTCTCTAAACTCACTCGCTCACTCACGAGCGTGATTCAATAGGCACGGATGTTCATACGTACGTATAGGAAGGATCATAGCGTGTGTTGTAAGCGGGGAAGGATGTTCCTTGCTAAGGAAGGATGTTGGGGTGTTTGAGCTTAGGTGCGAGTCTGAAAGGGGGAAATGATAATCTATGATCGTAATGATATGGTGAAGGGATCATGTGGGTGTAGTGCTTCTATCGTGGTTTAAACTTTAGACATCTAATTGTTCCGTGGGCTATCTGTTCTTCAATAGAGGGTTTCTGTACTGTGATTTCAAAAAGTAGCTTTGTAAATTTTATTTCTCATGCCGTGTTTTGGAATGAGTATCTGCTGGTGTGACCATGAGGTTTTTTTTGTTGTTTTGAAAACAGCGATTCAGGCGAGGCTAGTGATGGCGGTGGAGGTACGCGACAGTCTAGAGATAGCCCATACTGCAGAATATTTAAATTTCCTAAGATGCTACTTCAGGGCATTCTCTGTAATTTTAGTGCAAATTACAAAGCCTCAGTTTACTGATAACCCAGAGCACAAGCTTCGAAATATCATCGTGGAAATCCTGAACCGCCTACCTCATAGTGAAGTCCTACGCCCATTTGTTCAGGATCTACTAAGGGTTGCCATGCAAGTTCTCACCAGTGATAATGAAGAGAATGGCCTAATTTGCATACGCATCATATTTGACTTGTTAAGAAACTTCAGACCAACATTGGAGAACGAGGTGCAACCATTTCTCGACTTTGTATGCAAGATTTACCAGAACTTCAGATCAACCGTCAGCCATTTTTTTGAAAGTGGAGCATTAGGTGGTGAAGATGTTAAGCCAATGGAGACTAGCTCTTCAGATCAGGGCATTTCTACTGGTGCATATGGGGGGACTGGGCAGCTCAATCCAAGTACTAGGTCATTTAAGATAGTGACAGAAAGTCCACTTGTGGTCATGTTTCTATTCCAGCTGTACAGTCGGCTTGTTCAAACGAACATTCCTCACTTGCTGCCTTTGATGGTAACTGCCATATCTGTTCCTGGACCAGAAAAGGTTCCTCCCCATTTGAAAACTCAGTTCATTGAGCTGAAGGGTGCTCAGGTTAAGGTTGGTAATATCTTCATTGTGCAGGATTTGTTCGTTTTATTAACTTTTTCTTCTTTCAGTTATAAGTTCCATAAATGGTTCGAAGTAATCTAGACTGTGAGTCTGTTTGGTACAGTTCCAAGCAGCTACAACTTTGAAAAGGGTTGCTTTGGCTTTTATGAGAGGTTCGGCTAACTCTTCACAATTGGAAGCTGTCTCATCTAGCTATGAGATGTTGTAGTTACTGCTATACCAAAGAGACATTTTCAATGTAGGAAAGAATCAAATTGACGGTCATAAAGATTTGTCGTAAGTTTAAGTGAATGATGTCAGTTATAGTATAATAATACTCTTGTCTTTTCTGTTTTTATCACGGAAGAGACACTCAGACTTAATATAGCAGTAATGTGGGTTAAGGGAATAGTAATACGTGTAAGTTTCTGAGGTTGCTATCACCTACTTGATCTGTCATAGCTGTATCTCACAAGATCACTGAACCCTTCAAACAGACAGCTAGAGCAATATTCTTTTCTGAACTGAGAGGAAGAGAAGTAATTTTTAGAACTTGGAATCCCCTCTTATTTTATTTCAATTTTGTGTGCTAATTTTGATTTATGGCATGAGGATTAGCTGAAATGTAGATGTTTTGATAGTTAATTTTGTTAATCATATTATGTGATGTTGTCCTCCCTGACTGCCTCTTTCTTGTACTGTGTCTTGGGCAGGAAAGAGTAACTATTTGTCTGATTATGCAATTGTAATTAGAATGGGCAAATAAGAATCAATTGACCTTCTTTCTCTCTCTCTCAAGAATTTGGCTAATGCTTTGAATTGGCATTACGAAATTCTCTGGTTTGTTGTACTTGTTTAGCTCGGCCACCATTCTCATTCAGGTTTCTTTCATCAATTATGGTTTACTTCATAGTGAAGAGCAATCTAAGACCAATGCAAATGAAAAGGAGTTGTAAAATTGTCTCCTCTTCATATTTTATATTAGATTTTATGAATTGGGTAATGCATCTGATATCTTATGGATTTTGCGGAGGCTTGGGAGAGTTCATTCTCAACTGAAATCGATTCAATATACTAAGTTTTACTCTTTCACGTGATATTTAGCTTATACACTCATACATTCTATTTTGGCTCTTGTGGTATGTCTCATCATGGAAATCTTGGAAATTTGCCATTTGTTTATGGGGGAAAGTGAGATATTGGGAGCTCTAATTGATCGCATTAAAAGTTTATATCATGCTCTGGTCTTAATATTAGGATAAGTTCTTGATAATGAAAGCTTTCTTCTATCGAGGTCAGAAACCAATGCTGATGGTATCAATTTGCTATCACAAGATAATGATTAGCGACAAAGATGGGATCATAATATGCAAATTTATATGCTTTTGTCTCTATTAAATGGTCGTAATTTATATTATTGGTGGAACTTAATAAGCCAACTCAGAATTTCCAAATCATAGATAGCACCTTTTTGGCTTTGCAGATAGAGCTATTGGCTTACCTTTAACTCTGTTTCTGTTCGTTAAAGTATTTCACATCGCTTGTCTATGGGGTTTCAATGGGTCTTCTATTCATGTATGTAGTCTCCCTTATTAATCTTTTGGGTTAGAGTTTCTAACATTGTGTCAGGGCTAGATTCTGTTCTGGTTTATTACATGTGTGCTCTCCTCCATTGATCCATTTCATGTGTTATTAATCCGGCTTGCACAATAGAGGAAGTGTTAAAAGTATTTCACATTGCTTGTCTGTGGGGTTTCAATGGACCTTATGTTCATGTACGTAGTCTCCCTCCACCTATCAGGCTGGACTTCGTGACACTGTTGAAGTCACTTCTTCGCCAAATCTTGAAACGAGACATATTATTCTGATTCTAGAGAAAGTATACTGTCACAGGCTAATAAAATGGGATAACCTTCAGTACCGAAAACTTGTTGATACCTTTTATGCTGTTCTTTTTGGATTTACATGTGGATTCTAATCCCTTTCTTTCCTTAAATTATTGCAGACAGTCTCTTTCTTGACTTATTTGTTAAAGAGTTGCACTGATTACATCAGACCCCATGAAGAAAGCATTTGTAGAAGTATAGTCACTCTGCTGGTTACCTGCTCTGATTCTGTAACGATTAGAAGGGTGGGAACTCCATGTTTATTCCTCTTTTGTTCCTTCCCAATTCTTGATTGCTGTCCAAGTAAACAGTTGATCTAAATTTTTTCATACAGGAATTGTTGGTGGCTCTAAAGCATGTACTGGGAACAGATTTCAAGCGGGGATTATTTCCTTTGATTGACAAATTACTGGATGAAAGGTAGAGGATATACTTTTAATAACCATTGAATTGGTAGGGTCGTAATTTGATATTTAGGGATATGTAATTTGCAGTTAGATCAAGCGAAATAAGGTAATGAGCAAATGTGCTTGTTCATGAGCAATATTTATGGACAGAAGTGCATGGATGGATACCAAATTTTCTTTTTGACAAGATAAGATTTTACTGATAAAGAAGCTGTCCATTGCATTAGCATATACAAGGGCAGATCGGAAAACAACAAAACACTAGTTCATGGTAAGATTACAACATGAAGCTGATAAGTGCCTGAAATCAACAAAAACGGAATTGGGTGAAGACTATGTTCCTTCCAACAGTCTTTTATTTAGTTCCTTGGAATGCAATGCATGAGACAAAGTGGAGCTACGCTCGAGCCTTTTGGACAGGTTAGAGTAGGAAGAAAAGCTCTAGCATTGACTAACTTCGCATAACCAACATATACAAGAGCAATTGAAAATGAAAATTGCTGAATCAATAACAGTGAGGGAGCAAATGATCTCTGGATTGTCCAAACACTTTACAGCTGCCAAAATAGAATTCCACACCCTAAGATTCTTAGAAGTGAGGATTTTAAGAAGCTGCCAAACAATAGAAGGATTTAATGAAGGGAGCATTAGGAAACCCGATAGCAATGGCAGGAACTAACTAGATTGATTGAAGTTAAAGCTATTAATAACTCTATGATAGGGCTTGGCGGAGAAGATTTTGCTTGAGATTCCACTCCCCTCTAGACTGCCAAAATTGAGATTGGAAGGTGGAAGAAGGAAGCTAGCACCATAATCAAGTTCCCAACCATTAAAGTCTCCAATGAATATAGGAATGTCGATATAGAATCGACCTACCAAAAGTCAGAAATTATATCGTTTTGATCATTGGAAGTGAGAAGGGAATCTGGATTAAGAGAAGTGCCATACCAAAAATCATGTTCTCAAATCTTGTCCAGTGATTAAAAAATCGATGTTTCCAAAGATCGGCCTACGTGTATAATCAATGTTTTTTCAGCCATAACCACCAGGAAGCAAGCTGTATTTGGCACTAATCACACTCAACCCAATGAGAATTTCTATATGGGGGTACCTCTATAGCCATTTACTAAGAGGAGCTTCATTGAAAAGAGTCTACTCTCCCAAGCCAAGACCTCTTCAGAAATGAGAGCAGAAAATGTTCCAATCAAGTGAATGAATCTTATACTCATTGCATTAACGACCTCATAAAAAGCCACTTTGTAACTTCTCAGCTCAAGAGGTTGCCAACACAGGAATTCCTTGACACCCATGGAGAAATTTCAAAGAAGACTAGTAAGACGGATGAATTAATAACTTTGAGACGTGAGGCTCACTCTTATCAGGAGCACTTTGACCTTGTTTTATGTCTATCTTCCCACTGCCCTATTGTGGACAAACAAGAGGATATACAAAAAAGATTCTTATGGCAGAGTGGAGAAGAAGAATTTAAGAGTCATTGGGTTATGTGGTGTATAGTAAAGCTTCCATTATGTCAAATGGATTTGCTCATTGATTCATTTACTTGCAAAATGGAATTAGAGATTCATGCAGGAAAAAAGATTTTTTGAATGATAATGCAGGAAAAGAATATGTTATGGGGAAAAGTAGCTACTGCTAAATATAGGTATGATAGGTTGAGAAAATTGCAGTCAAGCCATTCCCATTGCAGATGGCAATGGGGGCATTTAGTCGTCTGGTGATACTTATATTGTAAAGGTACTCTGCCAATGGATAGTTTTCCAAATTTAGTTTCTAGATTTCACAGTGTATCGGTGAGTTCCCTCTTCACTAAGTTGTGAGAGCATAATTGCAAAGTGCAGTTCCACTGAGCTGCACATGAGGGAGTGCTTGAAGACCTTCATGTTTTGTTCAAATGTGTTTAAAGGACCGATGATGATAGTCCAAAAATGGCACTTGGGGTGGGCTCTCTCACTGAATTACTGCCAAATTTTGTTACACAAAATGAACAATGTCAGTCATCATATGAGACGCATAATTCCATTTAAAGGCTTTTCTGATATAGATGCACCACTAGGTTTTAGTGCTTTCACTTGGCCAAAATTCTTATAATGTAAAGTGTTCGGGGAGTAGGTTGGGTCACTAGTTGCTCCACTGAGGTGGTTTATTTTGTGATAGTAACTCACGTTGAAAGGGTTGGGGAAAGACCTAAAATGATAAATTTAGTTTGTTGTCGTTATATATAGAGTTTTATGTTTATTCTCTTCCAATCTGAATTGAAAATGGAAATGCTGCAAATAGAAAAAGAATGGACTGTCAATTTTAAATTGAAAGTTATGACTACTACTACATGTAGATACCTAAATGACCCTGTACTTTCGACCCTTTTCAATTCTACCCTGAACTTGGAGAACTTTCAATTCTACCTTGAACTTTGATGTCAGTTTCAGTTCTATCTTAGGTGCAGTAATTCTCTTGTATAATTCTGAACTGATGTTTTGGTTGCTAAAAAGGAACAATCGTGATGCTAATGTGGTCAGATGTTTTGAAATGGATAACTACATAATGTATGCCATGTGGCTAATAGATGGTCTCTGACTATGAAAATCTATCCTATTTGTTTGTTGGTAGTAAATTCTAGTCACCTGTTCAAATTTGTGGCATTTAATAATGTGTGCTTGTATGTGTACTCACAGCAGGATCGAATTGAAAATAACTTTTAGAATTTGGGCAGGAATTGGGAGGTCTTTTTCTTTGGGCTTGAATTGGAAAAACATTTAAATTTTTAGTTGATTAAGCAAAATAGTTATATTTGGTGAGGAAGTGTAATGATTTACCAATGGATTTTAAAGATTGGCAGCTTCTGCTCATTCTCTGTGATGTTCTAAATTGGCGATCATATTGCTGTATCTTAATGGTGTAATCCTAGCGCATAAGGGTTTATTCACCAAGGAATTTCAGTGTCAACTCTATATAGTGTTTCTTTGACATGTAAAATGTCATTTTACTGCTCCCTGTTTATTTTAACTCTAAATTGTTGTTGCTGAACTGATTCGCGATTCACGTATGTGAATTGGTTTGACTGTTTTCATTCTTCTGAAGTGACTTTTTTTCTCTGGAAATAAGAGAAGAGATGCCAGTAGTTGCTTTAGTTCCACCATTACATTTGTGGAGCTTCTTGTGTCTGAAATAGTGCTATTGTTTGTTGTTTTAATGGTGTCTCAACTTATATGATAGTATACATAACTTGAAATGAGTTTTTTCCCCTGCATTCTCCAAGAAGAATATGGAATGAACTTTGTTTTTCTCAGCTACGTTATCCATTGGTAAACTAAAAGAACAATTGCACCTGTTCTCTTGCTGAATACTCAGTTGACCTTTTTTCTCTCCTAAACGGTCAGTGTGCTAGTAGGACCCGGTCGGGCATGCTTTGAGACCTTGAGGCCATTGGCTTACAGTCTGCTAGCGGAGATAGTACATCATGTTCGGTCAGACCTTTCTTTGACGCAGGTGAGCTTTTAGTTCTAGTAGATGTAGTATATTCTTCAGTTGTTGGATAATTAGGAGTATGCTGTTATTATAACCTGGGCTTGTGCATCTCTGTGTTCTTGATTTTCTATCTTGGTGTTCCTGCTTAATTGAAAAAAATTCCTGATTCTTGGGAGAAGATCTATTCTTTGATGCTTTGCTGAAGAATGCCACTATAACGTCTGGAGCATGTTCCTTGGATTTGAAAATTTGATTTGCTCGATTTCTAGGGAGATGCTTTGAGGGTTCTTCTATGAAGTCTGATGCTGCACTTAGTTTGTTTGTCTCATTATAATTTCTCTTAAATACTTGAGCTCCTCATGATAGGGATTACTATTTTCTCAAGGATTTCAGGCTACTTTTCTGTTTTATTTCCCTAATAGCTCTTTTTTATTTCATGTTTTAACCTACCTTGACCAATGATTATTTATTGTTTTGCAATGCAGTTATCAAGGATCATATACTTATTTTCAAGCAACATGCACGATGCTTCGCTGTCGCTTAACATTCACACGACTTGCGCTCGCTTGATGTTGAATCTGGTGCCTATGCTTGTCCTTGCCAATTCTTGCATTTTTAATGTCACAAAACTGATTAGACAACCCGCAACAAGTAGAAAGAGAGAAAGAAGGAAGAGAGAAGGAGGAGAAAGAGAACTAAAAGAAAGAAAGAGAGGGCTGTAGTTTTCTGTAGTCACAGAAACCCTACACCCATTGTATTTATATTGAATATAAATTGTATATAACAATAATATCCTTATGTAAGTAAAAAAGGAAATAAAACTCTGATAATAAAGGAAACTTAATAAAGTAACTTTAACACTCCCCCTCAAGCTGGAGCATATAGGTCACCATGCCTAGCTTGGAACAACCAGCAACAAAAGCAGGACAAAATAATGCTTTGGTAAACATATCAGCAAACTGATCTCTAGAGGCAACGTAAGAAGTAGCAACCAACTTCTACTTCACAGCATTCACTTAACTTCTATATGCTTAGTTTGCTCTTGAAAAAGAGGATTCCCAGCAATATAAATAGCTGTTTGATTATCACATATCATATCAATAGGTTGATTAATTGAAAATCCAAGCTCCTGGAGAAGAGATTTCAACCACAACAATTCGGCCACAGTATGTGCCATAGCACGATATTAAGCCTCTTAGTTTGTTTCTTCCTATAGATAGTAGCGCCCAATCAGCAATCGTAGTAGTAGTCGTAGTAGTCGCAGCAACGATAGTAGTAGTAGCAGCAGTAGCAGTAGCAACCGCAGTAGTAGCGGTAACGGTAGTAGCAGTAGCAGTAGCAACGGCAGTAGCAGCAGTAACGGTAGTAGTAGCAGTAGCAGCAATAATAGCATCAACGGTAGTAGTGACGGTAGTAGTGGTAGTAGCAGTAGGAATAACAGCATCAATGGTAGTAGTGGTAGTAGCAGCAGTAGCAACAGCAACAACGGTAGTAGTAGTAGTAGCCGCAATAGCAGCAGGAGCAACGGGTAGTAGTAGGAGCAGTAGCAGCAATAGTAGCAACAACGGTAGTAGCAGCAGCAGGAATAGCAGCAGCAACGGTAGTAGTGATAGTAGCAGCAGTAGCAACAGCAACAGTAGCCGTAATAGCAGCAGGAGCAACGGGTAGTAGTAGGAGCAGTAGTAGCAGCAATAGTAGCAGCAACGGTAGTAGCAGCAGCAGGAATAGCAGCAGCAACGGTAGTAGTGGTAGTAGCAGCAGTAGCAACAGCAACAACGGTAGTAGCAGCAGCAGCAACGGTAGTAGTGGTAGTAGCAGCAATAGCAGTAGCAACGGTAGTAGTAGGAGCAGCAGCAATAATAGCAGCAGTAGCAGCAGCAACAACGGTAGTAGTAGTAGCAGTAGCCGCAATAGCAGCAGTAGCAGCAGCAACAACGGTAGTAGTAGTAGCAGTAGCCGCAATAACAACAGTAGTAGGAGCAATGGTAGTAGCAACGGTAGTAGTAGGAGCAGCAGAAGTAATAGCAGCAGTAGCGGTAGCAATAATGGTAGTAGTAGCAGTAATAGTAGCAGCAACAGTAGTAGTGGTAGCAGCAATAGTAGCAGCAACGGTAGTAGTGGTAGCAGCAGCAGTAGTAGCAGCAACAACGGTAGTAGTAGTAGCAGTAGCCGCAATAGCAGTAGTAGTAGGAGCAACGGTAGTAGTAGGAGCAACGGTAGTAGTAGGAGCAGCAGAAGTAATAGCAGCAGCAATAGCCGCAATAGCAGCAATAGCAATAACAGTAGCAAGAGTAGCAATAGCAGCAGGAGGAGCAGCAGGAGTCGTAGTAGTATCACTCATGATGATAATCTCAATATAAATATATCTACCACAGAAATCTCGATTCAAATAATTATATGCTTGATGGAAACCAGCAAGACCAGTCAACCATAATCAATAAAGTACTCCGATTCTTGAATCCGCTGATTAGTAAGTATTGTAATCCATGTTCACAAACCAAACCTGATGAATTTGATATCTTCCGATCTCATATGTATCAAAACTTGAAGAGAAAATCGATAAAAATTACAGCTTTAGGTGGCTGTGCACCAACCCTAGGGGACTCTCAAACCAGCAATAGGATCAAGTAATCAGGTAATTAGACTTGCTCTGATACCATGTCACAAAACTGATTAGACAACCCGCAACAAGTAGAAAGAGAGAAAGAAGGAAGAGAGAAGGAGGAGAAAGAGAACTAAAAGAAAGAAAGAGAGGGCTGTAGTTTTCTGTAGTCACAGGAACCCTACACCCATTGTATTTATATTGAATATAAATTGTATATAACAATAATATCCTTATGTAAGTAAAAAGGAAATAAAACTCTGATAATAAAGGAAACTTAATAAAGTAACTTTAACATTTAACATGCTCTTGTGGCATATATCAGTCTATATTTCACAAGTTTGGTACATTGTGTATGTTTTTTTGACTTCTTTATTAATTGGTTTCATGGGACCAAGGTGGAGCCCATCTTTGAGAAAGGTCTTGATCAGCCATCTATGGATGAAGCCAGGAATCTGCTGGTCCGAGCTTGTCTACTTTGTCTTCATTTGCTTTAATATATTTTTTGTTGTGGTGAAATGGTTTTATTTATTACTTTTTACAGGGTCGCATTTTGGATGCTTTTGTTGGGAAGTTTAGCACTTTCAAGCGTACCATTCCCCAGGTAGTTTTTGATCATGGTTGCATTTGTAGTCATTTTTGATTGGTTGGCCTTGTATTGAGGGGGAGGATTGGTGCAAAGATTGTGACTTGTGGGTAATGGTCCTATTGCAGCCAACTGTCTGTCTTCCAGTGTTAAAGTATAATAGAATTTTCTTGTGGAGCAGTGGATGATCTTTTTTTTTTTTTTTTTTTTTGGGGGGGAATAAATCTTTGTTAATCTTGAAATATCAGTTTTTTTTCTAATTGATAGCATGCTTGATTGAGAATTTACATCATTCTCCTGTCAACTGCCTTTTCCCAGGACTGGCCTTTTTATTCTGTTGAAAAGTTACTGTTACACTTTCGACAATAGCTCTCAATCACTTGCAAACAATCTGTTTTAGCTTTCCACCTGTCCACAGAATATGCTAATATGTAATGAGTTATGGAGAAGTAATCTTTGTTTTTTGTTAGTTTTAGTTTTATTGCCTCGTTTTCCTAGTTTTTTAGATTCTTATTTTTTTGTGGTAAATAGCTGTTGGAAGAAGGAGAAGATGGAAAGGAGCGAGCTACTTTGAGGGCGAAACTTGAACTTCCAGTGCAGGTTTTTTCATGGCTGTACATTTTCTTTTGTCACTTGGGTTTTCTAATTGTTGATGCATAAATGTAGCTTATTTAGGGTGCGTTTGGGAAGGCTTGTGGGGGAAGTCTTTGGGTAAATGCAAAGGCCGTTGAGTTAAAGGAGTATTCCAAAATGCAAATTGTGTTTGGTAAATTGTATTGTAAAAGTCAATTGTGAAGTATCTTTGAGCAAAATAGTATTTGGAGAAATTATATTTGCAAAAGATTTTTTTTATTAAAAAAAAGAAAGAAGAAGAGTTGGCCGGCCAAGGACAAGCAGTCACCGGCGACCGCTCACAGAGAAGAAGAAGATGAATAGTCATCGAGGGCAAAACTCGAAAAACAAAAAACTAGCAAGGATAATTTGGGAAGAAATTTTTTTTATTTATCCCCTCAGCTCAGCATGCCGAGAAGGCTGACATTTCCCAAATGGGGTTAAAAAAAAATTCAACAAACACCCTCTCTTTAGCCCAAGGGGTTTTGGGTGTTCAAAGTGCCTTCTAAAGGCCTCTCCCAAACGCACCCTTAATCTGGGAGGCCATCTGGATTAGTGGTAAGCTGAGTGCATGGGCTGACAATCAAGGGCACTGCTTATCGATTACCATCTCTCAAACCTAGTTGTGGGTGGTTCTTATGTAAACTTGTTTGAGAGTAAATTGCTTCTAAAGGGAGGAGAGTGTGACCATAATCATAAATTTACTCCTAAAGTGTGGGGATCCTAGGGAGACTGCTCATTTTCTTGGTGATGATTGAATAGGCTACATAACTGTTCTGGATAAGCTTATAAAGTTTTTTAGATGCTTATGCAGGGTTGATGTCCTCTTTTGTGGTGGTGCTGTTTCTTTCTATTTTATTTTAGGTGGAGGTTTTTTTTTTTTTTTTTTTTTTTTTTTTTTGGGGGAGGGGGGTGGTTGTTCAAGTTCTGATGTTTTGACTTTAGGCACTGCACTTAGAAAATAAGTATTAGGAAAATGGACACAGATTTACTTGAGAATCCTGGTAGATCAGGTATTAGACATGAACAATTGGGAGTCCATGACTTCTGAAATGTGCACAGATGTATTTTGATGATTGCAAAAGCATCCCTGAAAACTGTTATGATTTGCATATGATGTGAACAAGTAAATAGGACATATATTCTGAAAACTGATATATTGTTTCTATTTGTCTCTTCTTAATTATGACCTACTATGCATTTGCAGGCAGTTTTGAACATGCAGGTCCCCCTGGAACATGCTAAAGAAGTCAATGATTGTAAGCACCTGATCAAGACATTGGTTATGGGTAATAAAACTTTTTATTTTCTTACATCTTTTAGTAGTTATATCGTCTTTGCTTGTTGTGAACCCCAGTGTTCCATTTTTTTCTGTGGCTAAATCTAATATTTGTGCAATTTGTGCTACTGACAGGAATGAAGACAATCATTTGGAGCATCACACATGCGCACATCCCCCGTTCTCAGGTTTTTTCATTGTCTGATTTGATCATCAGATTCATAGCTGTTGTATTTCTTCTTATGTGATTTAGGTTTTTTATCACACAAAAAATTGATAATGAGGTTTTCTCTTTTATACATGGAACACATGAACAGACTGTTGGATCCGCTTCATCTAGTTTACCAGCACCTCAAGTATTTAAAGGGATGCGCGAGGATGAGGTACAGGAAAGATGATTGTAAAGGCTCTGTCTTTTGGGTACTAAGGGTTGGTCATTTGGCTTAACTACACTTTTTGATAGGTTTGCAAAGCTGCTGGTGTTTTGAAGAGTGGTGTTCATTGCTTAGCCCTCTTCAAAGAGAAGGATGAGGAAAGAGATATGATGCAGCTATTCTCTCAGATTTTGGCAATCATGGAACCACGGGATCTTATGGACATGTTCTCTTTATGCTTGCCAGAGCTTTTTGACTGCATGATTTCAAACACTCAATTGGTTCATATTTTCGCTTCCCTCCTGCTAGCTAATAAAGTATATAAACCATTTGCGGACGTGCTCATTAATTTTCTTGTGAGCAGCAAACTTGACGTCTTGAAGCATCCAGAGTCTCCGGCGGCAAAGCTGGTGTTGCTGCTCTTTGGGTATATATTTAATGCTGTTAACAGATCTCCTTCAGATTTTGAAAGAATTTTGCAGCCTCACGTCCCTGTTATAATGGAAATATGCATGAAAAGTGCTACTGAAGTTGAAAAGCCACTTGGTTACATGAAACTTCTTCGAATGATGTTTAAAGCACTTTCTGTATGCAAATTTGAGCTCCTACTTCGGGAGCTGATTCCTATGTTGCTCCCCTGCCTAAACATGCTTTTAACCATGCTTGAGGGTCCAACTGGAGAAGACATGAGGGAGCTATTGCTGGAGTTGTGCCTATCGTTGCCTGCACGATTAAGTTCATTATTACCTTACTTGCCCCGTCTCATGAAGCCTCTTGTCTTGTGTCTGAGGGGAAGTAATGAACTGGTGAGTTTAGGTCTGAGAACACTTGAGTTCTGGGTTGATAGCTTAAATCCCGATTTCCTGGAACCAAGTATGGCTAATGTCATGTCGGAGGTGATTTTAGCCTTATGGGGCCACTTGAGACCTGCGCCATATCCGTGGGGTGGAAAATCTATGCAACTTCTTGGCAAGTTAGGTGGTCGCAACAGACGCTTTCTCAAAGAGCCTCTTGCACTTGATTGCAAGGAGAACCCTGAACATGGACTTCGCTTGATACTTACATTTGAGCCCTCGACCCCATTTCTAGTGCCTTTGGATCGATTCATAAATCTTGCTATAGCAGCTGTAATGCACAAAAATGGTGGCATTGATGCTTTCTACCGGAAACAGGCATTGAGGTTCCTTCGTGTTTGCTTATTATCTCAACTTAATTTGCCGGGAAATGTTATGGACGAAGGATATACACCCAAGCAATTGTCCACTATTCTAGTTTCGAGCATTGATGCTTCTTGGCGACGTTCCGAGTCCTCAGATGTAAAGGTTAGTGTGGTGGTAATATTTTCTTCACATGTTTGACTTCTAAGTCCTCCATCTTTTATCATCATTCTGAATTAGCTGGACAATTGTGACATAATCAATTCCGACCCATGTTTTATTATATTTGTGTTTGTATTTATTGGACATGCCATTCAATTTGAATGCATTTACTTTGACAAAATCAGTATTCTTGGGTGTTGAGTGAGCATGGGATGGGAAGGTAGAAAGTCAACTCTAGTGTTGGCTACATCGGATCACCTAGGTCAAGTTTTGTTGTTCCTGTCTTGCTCTGATTTTTAATGTGATCATTTACTAGCTAAAGATATCATGGACAAATGGCGACGAGGCTCCTCCAATTAAGGAAATGGGCTAAGATATCCACAAGTTGGCAAAGTGAACCATATAATCAAGAATCTTATTGTATCTAGGGTTTTCTAGGAGACTCTAGAACATTCATGTGGGTAATAAGAGCATTTAAACACTTATAATCTGTAGCTTCCCATTGATTTTCCCAGTTAGATTGGATTGAAAATTTCAATTGCAAGGAGGGAGGCTCATGAAAATATAGGGGTGCCCTCTCTTTCATCTGGAACCACGCAAGTATTTGAGCAATACAAACATTTTTTTGAGCTTCTCTCTAGGAATCCATTCCTTGAGTGTGAGTGCGAGCAAGAGCAAGTAAGGCTTGCTACAAGGCAAGTTGAGGTCTAAGTGCCACAAGGATCACGATCTAAAGTATCGTTCCATGACATAGCAATGTTAATGGTGAGAGTTTTTGCATTTATTATGGTGGTTGTGGATAGTTGAAACAGAAGCTAGCATAACTTGATTATTAGACAGATTTTTGCGTGCCATACAACATACAGGTACGCTTCTATTTGTGCACTGAACTGATTCTCATTGTCTCTTAAATGACGACCACCTTGCAATGGACTAACGGTTGCCCATACCACTTACCATCAGGACTTTTTGGTGAACAGCATAGAACGATGCTCAATGGTGTAAACAATCTATGTAGGGTTCCCTACTAAGTGGGAAAAGGCTTGGTGGTGGAAAGGTGGTTCTTACAATCAAATATCAACTCCACTAATATATAAATACTTGCTTTTTAATTCCTAGTGATCCATTTCCCCATCAATTAAAAATTGGTTATACTCTTAAAAAATGGCCTTGGGGAACAAATAAAAAGCAAACAAGTTAGCAAGGTGAGATGTTGATGTATGCCGAAGACTTGAGGCAATCCTGCTTTAACAGTAGGGTAGCTTAATTCTTCCCATAGTCATTTAAAAACATGAGCTAACTCCCATATTCAAATAGATGAAGGTCCCATCATTTTAAAACACAGACTGAGAAGATTGACATGATGATAAAAATATCTTCACCATAAGTTCTGCGTACTAGGAAATTTGCATTGGATCTCAGACATTGATATATTCCTAAGGGAGGTTAGATGTCCCATTGTCAGAGTCTTTGAGTCAGCAAATTGAGTCTACCGAAGCTCCCAAAAAAGAAAAAAATGCTAAATTTTTTTGGATCATTGTCAAATTTCTGTGGGAGGGAGAAGTGCAGTGATTATCATTGAGCTTAAAGTCCATCATGTTTTGTTTATTTATTTTTAATCTTTGTGCTATGTAAGATTGTGGTTCTGTTGCTCCTCTAGGAGATATTTCTTTTCCAGCCTCACCCATTATCCTATTGATGATCTCTGTCCTTTCCAAGAGGGGCTATTGGGGCAAAAACTCCTGGTATATATGATAACTAATGATTTCGTTAGGTGGAGCTTTTTCTTCGCCCATTTTAATTAAATCACTCTTTTTACTTTAAGTGACCAAGATGGCCATCAATATCTGTACACTTTTTCTCTGTCCGACATTTTCCCTCTCCTCTACCTTCTCTCTCTACTACACCAGCTTGGCTCTTATCTCTCAAATTGGCGAATCTCCTTTGAACTGATGCTTCTTTTAAGGGATAAATGATCACAGAGCTTATCCTCTACGCGAAGCTTCAGTCTGATATCTGTTAAGTCTTTTTGGCCACCAAAGCTTCAGTTTAGCACCATTCCCCATTGTTTTCTTTTGTTTTCCTCTTGGTCTGAGTTCTAAGGTAGTGGGTTTATAATGATAATTTGCCGCCATTTAAGTTCTTTGACAGGATAACGATGGCAGCTTGAATTAAACGGTTCTAGTGATATTTCAATGTTCTTAGAGGTTATAAATAGTTTTTATTTTTATTTTATTGGGTCATATGCCTTTTGATTGGGTATTATTTATCTCAGATACTGATTCTGGCTTGCCCTGGCCAATCTATTTGAGGATTATTACTCTTTTATATACTTTATATACTTTCTTAGAGGTGCTCCAGTCAGCTATATCATCCAGTCCTGGGATGTTACTTTAGATATAACTTCTGGAATACTTCCCATAGTTAGTGGAGTTTGTATGGATCAGATATGTGCTGAACTGGACTTCTCTGTGTCCAAACTTTTCCTCTGGGCAGTGAGTTGTATTCCTTTTTAATGCTGACTTTGATCTGCATCTTTGGAGTTTGCTGGTTATGTTTGTTTTTCAAATGAATTAGTTCCTATCCTTGATGTAACCTAACCTTTACTATGCTTAAATTGTATTAAAAATTTGAGAAACTTTCATACTGGCGTAAAGTTTGTTAATGTGCTGTGGGTCAGTGAAAGATTCATTTGGACCTGATATTGAATGGTTGAAATTTGATGCCCTCCTATTGAGAAAAGCTATAGTTGCTTGACTTTTATAACTGATTTGTGCAGGCAGATTTAGGTGTGAAGACAAAGACTCAACTCATGGCTGAAAAATCTGTTTTCAAGGTGCTGTTAATGACTGTTATTGCAGCCAGTGCAGAACCAGACCTTGTAGATTCAAAGGATGATTTCATTGTTAATATTTGTCGTCATTTTGCAATGATCTTTCATGTCGAGAATTCATCAAGCAACACCTCCAATACAACAACTGCTGTTGGCGGCCCTATTCTTTCATCAAGTGCCAATGTCAGTGGAAGGTCAAAAAATAGAAGTTCCAATTTGAAAGAATTGGACCCTTTAATATTTTTGGACGCCTTAGTTGATGTGCTTGCGGATGAGAATAGGTTTCACGCAAAGGCTGCCCTTAGTGCCTTAAATGTATTTGCTGAAATGCTTCTTTTCCTTGCTCGTTCAAAACATTCTGATGCATTGATGTCAAGAGGAGGCCCCAGCACACCTATGATTGTCTCTAGTCCCTCCATGAATCCTGTATATTCACCGCCACCAAGTGTTAGGGTCCCTGTGTTCGAGCAACTTCTGCCCCGTCTTTTGCACTGTTGTTATGGAAATATGTGGCAAGCACAGATGGGAGGTGTGATGGGCCTTGGTGCTTTAGTTGGTAAGGTCACTGTTGAGACGTTGTGCTTTTTCCAAGTGAAAATTGTGAGGGGCCTGGTGTATGTTCTCAAAAGACTTCCTGCTTATGCTACCAAAGAGCAGGAAGAGACAAGTCAAGTGCTTACACAGGTTCTTCGTGTGGTAAATAATGTTGATGAAGCAAACAGTGAAACACGCAAGCAAAGTTTTCAAGGGGTAGTTGAATTCCTTGCTTCAGAGTTGTTCAATTCCAATGCATCCATTACTGTGAGGAAAAATGTGCAGACGTGTTTAGCACTTTTGGCTAGTCGAACAGGTAGTGAGGTGTCTGAGCTGCTTGAGCCACTATACCTACCTTTGCTTCAGCCTCTCATATTGCGGCCACTTCGATCAAAGACCGTTGATCAACAGGTAAGGAATGTTTTATGGTTAGAGTTATCATAACTGGTTAGTACTTACTCCACTGTTGCCCTATAGGTTGGCACGGTCACTGCTTTGAATTTCTGCCTAGCTTTGAGGCCTCCACTTCTTAAGTTGACTCCAGAACTAGTCACTTTTCTTCAAGAAGCTCTGCAAACTGCTGAGGCTGATGAAAATGTGTGGGTTGTGAAGTATATGAACCCAAAGGTTGCTACATCATTGAACAAACTAAGAACTGCTTGCATTGAGCTACTCTGTACTACAATGGCTTGGGCAGATTTTAAGACTCCGAATCATTCAGAGTTGCGTGCTAAGATCATATCAATGTTCTTCAAGTCCTTGACGTGCAGAACTCCTGAGATTGTTGCAGTTGCGAAGGAAGGTCTTCGACAGGTTTTATCCCAATACCTCTTATTAAGTCATTTGCTTTACTGTAGTTTGTAGCCTTCAAATGGGGCCTGTTTAGCTGTAAAATCAATGAGCCAGATACCATTGTTTAAAACAGTGGTCTGTAGATTCAAAACTTTGCAAATAATAAAATGGTGATCTGGAGAGGATCTGTAACCTTATTCACCTGTCTACTTCTACTTGGGCACCAACTCCAACTGTTCTTAGGATGCATACTGCTAGAAAACAACATATTATCTTAACACAAAAGAACTGGAAGACATATTTCTGTCTTTTACTTGATTGGTAATTTCAATCATGCTTAAACAATTGTAAATTTCGGAACAGGGTTGAGGATTTGGAAACAATTTCATGTGTTAGTTAATTGCTAGAAACATTCCTAATCTTAATTCTCTTCTTTTGGTTGTGTCAAATTAAGTTCATGAAGTTTCGGATTTGGGGGTTGATATGTCGCTTGTGACCATTCTCTTTTAGGTTATAAATCAGCAGAGGATGCCCAAAGAACTTCTTCAAAGCAGCCTCAGGCCTATATTAGTCAATTTAGCACATACCAAGAATCTTAGCATGCCTCTTTTGCAAGGATTGGCCCGGCTTCTTGAGCTCCTATCCAACTGGTTCAACGTAACTTTGGGTGGCAAGTTGTTAGAGCACCTAAAGAAATGGCTGGAACCTGAAAAACTTGCACAAAGCCAGAAAGCATGGAAGGCAGGTGAAGAACCAAAAATTGCTTCAGGTAAAGCATCTATCGAAGTGAACAAGTTTTTGATTCTGCACTGTCTGTGCTGTGTATGTGCACTATAGTTCTCATCTTATATCTTGTTTTGTTTTGTTTGTATGCAGCGATAATTGAACTTTTTCACCTGCTTCCAAATGCTGCTGCAAAGTTCCTTGATGAACTTGTAAGCTTGACAATTGAGTTGGAAGGTGCTCTTCCTTTGGGACAAGTTTATAGTGAAATCAATAGTCCATATCGACTTCCACTGACGAAATTTCTGAATAAATATGCAACGCAAGCTGTAGACTATTTTCTTGCTCGATTAAGTCAACCGAAATACTTCAGGCGGTAAGAATATGGGCATAAAAGTACACTTCAATTGCATACTGAACTAAGTACTGATTGAGGTTCTCATCCAGGTTTATGTACATCGTTCGATCAGATGCTGGACAGCCATTGAGAGATGAACTTGCTAAGTCACCACATAAAATACTCACCAGTGCTTTTCCTGCATTTATGCCCAAACCTGAAGCTACTGTGACTGCTGGATCTTCAACTGCTACTCCTATGTCTTTGGGTGATGAAGGCCTTTCTTCTGTCCCTCCATCTGATAGTTCTAGCTTGCCTTCATCCAACTCTGCCGCAACTTCAGATGGGTACTTTCAGGGCCTTGCTCTTGTAAAAACAATGGTTAAGTTGATACCTGGCTGGCTGCAGAGTAATGCTATTGTCTTTGAGACTCTTGTACGTCTTTGGAAATCACCTGCAAGAATAACTCGGTTGCGCAATGAACAGGAGCTGGACTTGGTGCAAGTAATTTTTCAATGTCTCTGTGCTTCAAACTTCAGATGTGTGCGGCTAGGGCATTTTTATACCGCCTAATTCCATCATGCATTGTCATGACATTTTTTATTTCATTCATCAGCTACTAAATGGATGTTCAATGTTTGTCTCTTTTAGACTTTTTAAAAATATTCCATGTCCTGTTGGCTTTATATAATTTGTCGATAATGGATCGTGTGATATTTGCTGCTTGATTGATCTGGCTTTGCTGCTTGACTAAGATGCTTCTGATGCTTGTTTTATGGTCATTCTTGATTAAAATTGATTATGTTCTTTTGTCTTTAGTACTTTTATGTGGATCATATCTGATTGTGTACCGTCTTAACTTGTAAATAATGGAAGTTGAGCACTTATTTTATGCCTAATATTTATTGTAAGTTCCTTTGGTGTGAACTATGTTAGCTTAGCATTATACCCTGTGCATAGTGGTCTTGTTGTCAAATTAGAACGACCATATACTTTCTTCAGGTGAAGCTCATGATTTTGATGTTTCCTTGTTAGTTCTAGATGATTGAACTTTAGCCTACCAAGTTTTTCTCTAAGTGCTATTACATTTGAAGCTATGGCTTGCTATTTTACTTTTTGTTCATGTATCAAGGTATAACATTGCATATTCTAAATTAATAAAAATTGGTGTGCAGGTGAAAGAAAGCAAATGGCTTGTCAAGTGCTTTCTAAATTACTTACGGCATGGTAAACCTGAATTAACTGTTCTCTTCGATATCCTCACCATCTTCTTATATCATAGTCGTATAGACTACACTTTCTTGAAGGAATTTTACATTATTGAGGTATCTCAATTTTTCCAAGCTTCCTTAATGTCCATTGCCTCATTTTCACCTTATTTCAAGTGATCAAAACTAAGTGACTTCCATCTCTCCTTCCAGGTTGCAGAAGGTTACCAACCCAGCATGAAAAAATCAATTCTCTTGCATTTTCTCAACCTTTTTCAATCTAAGCAGCTTAATCATGATCATTTGGTGATTGTGATGCAAATGCTTATTCTACCCATGCTCGCTCATGCTTTTCAAAATAAACAGAGTTGGGACGTAGTTGATCAAGCCATCATAAAGACCATTGTTGACAAGCTTCTTGATCCACCAGAGGAGGTGATATTTTGTGCCTTGTCGGTTTAATGTTCACTTTGATCTTGCGATGCCATCTTCACAGAAGTTTCTGTTTTATGAAACCTGAAGTAAGTTGATGGTTGTGTTTGATTTGTATTTCCATTACTTTGCTTTACAGGTTTCTGCCGAATATGATGAGCCATTAAGGATAGAGCTTCTGCAGCTTGCCACTTTACTTCTTAAATATCTCCAGATTGATCTTGTCCAACACAGGAAAGAACTTATCAAGTTTGGTTGGAATCATCTAAAACGTGAAGAGAGTGCCAGTAAGCAGTGGGCATTTGTCAATGTTTGCCATTTCTTGGAGGCGTATCAGGCACCGGAAAAAATAATACTCCAGGTACTTTTATTTCTGGATTCTCTATCAAAGTAGACTATATTATATTCAATTCTTTGAAGTTTTAGCTTTCTGGCTCTTCTGAACATGTTCAGAATGTTGTTTTGTTGAGGGGGCAGTGTATTCTTTAGCTGTATATCAATAAGTGTATGTATGTGTCAACTAGGGTAATATTTCTGAGAGCTATGGTTGTAAATTTCAGGTTTTTGTTGCACTTCTTAGAACATGCCAGCCAGAAAACAAGATGTTGGTCAAGCAGGCACTTGACATTTTGATGCCTGCATTGCCGCGGAGGTTACCCCTTGGGGATTCGCGTATGCCAATTTGGATAAGATACACAAAAAAGATTCTTGTAGAGGAAGGTCACTCCGTCCCTAACCTAATTCATATATTTCAACTCATTGTACGCCATTCAGAACTCTTCTACAGCTGCAGGGCTCAATTTGTGCCTCAAATGGTAAACTCTCTCAGTCGACTTGGATTACCATACAATACCACGGCTGAAAACAGGCGTCTAGCCATTGAACTTGCTGGATTGGTGGTTGGTTGGGAAAGGCAAAGGCAAAATGAAATGAAAGTAGTTGCTGATGCTGATGTCCCTGGTCAAAATTCTGATGGGTTTGGTAATTTGTCTGCTGGAGCTGATCCCAAGCGCTCTGTAGATGGGTCTACTTTTTCTGAAGACCCTAGTAAGCGAGTTAAAGTTGAGCCTGGTCTGCAGTCACTTTGTGTCATGTCACCAGGGGGTCCCTCGTCAATCCCTAATATTGAAACTCCGGGGTCTGGTGGCCAGCCTGATGAAGAATTTAAGCCTAATGCAGCTATGGAAGAAATGATAATCAATTTTCTCATAAGGGTGAGTTCTATCTGGCCTGCAATTTGATCGTAATGTTTGTTGAGAATGCAGAGCTACTTTTAAATTTTTATACGTAAACACAAAATTTGCTTGTCACTTTCTTCAGCTGTCAGGAGACTATTGGTGTATCGAATTCCTTTATGATGTTTTATTGTTCTCTTTTTTTGGGGTTGGAGGGAGGTTTCGACTTGATCAACTCTAATTGGCTGACCTTGATATGTTGCCACATGACATTCAATGTATGAACTATGAACTATCCATCTTACTGATTTCATGAGTACAAGGTTTGGCTGGTGCGCAGTTTGCTTCATGATAATGTTAGTTACTCCACAATGACCATCTGGCCAGTGTCTCATAAGCCTTATGAGTTGCGGTCACTCTTTGCTGTGGTTGTCTAGTTGATATTAAGAGTGTCACTGTCTACAGATTAGATCTTATTCTAATTGTGGCACTGCAAAATGTATTGCACATCCATATTGCATATAACTGCATACTGACGCTTTACTTCTTCAATGTAGGTTGCTTTAGTCATAGAGCCCAAGGACAAGGAAGCAAGCAGTATGTACAAACAAGCTTTAGATCTCCTTTCACAAGCTTTGGAAGTTTGGCCAAATGCCAATGTCAAATTTAACTATTTAGAGAAGCTGCTGAGTAGTATTCAACCTTCCCAGTCAAAAGATCCTTCCACTGCTCTGGCTCAAGGCTTAGATGTCATGAACAAGGTCTTGGAGAAGCAGCCCCATTTGTTCATCAGAAATAACATCAATCAAATTTCACAAGTATGTCCGAAGCTTTGTTCTTCCATTCTATTTCTCTATAAATCAATTGTAGAGGTTGAGTGACGAACTTTTGTATTGGAGTGCTTAAATGTTCTTTTCATTTCTTGTTTCTCTTTTCCACTTTTCAGATTCTTGAGCCGTGTTTCAAGTACAAAATGTTGGACGCAGGGAAGTCATTATGCAATCTATTCAAGATGGTCTCTATTGCATTTCCATTGGATGCAGCTACGACGCCCCCAGATGTGAAGATGTTATATTCGAAGGTCGATGAACTGATACAGAAGCATATTAATGCTGTCACTTCTTCCCAGGCATCTGTTGAAGATGGCTCGGCAAATACTATTAGCTTTGTGTTGCTTGTCATTAAAACATTAACCCAAGTGCACAAAAACTTTGTTGATCCCCATATCTTAGTTCGTATTTTGCAAAAATTGGCGCGGGATATGGGTTCATCTGTAGGGTCTCATTTAAGACAGGTATGCCTCTCATAGTTTCTTCTGTTCATTTTGACACTTTTCTGTACACAATTTCTAGATCTCATATTCCGTGTTGAAGAACTTGTTTTTCCTTCCTGCTGATAATTGTCTTGTGATGTGATGGCTTCTCTTTGTTTTTAATGATTTCTCATTGAAATTCTGTGAGCCGCTCCTGATGTTGAGTTGAGTTATTTCCTGGGTATCAACTTGGGGTTAGGTTCTTATCTTCCTTTTAAAATATCTGAAGCCTAAAATAATTTGATGGGGATGAAATATTTGGTTGTAATTATGTAAGGAATAAGTACCCTAAGGTTGAAGATTCCACTGAGGTGGTAAAGTCTTTGATTGGTTGTTGCAGGGCCTGATCATTGTGTTGTTGCGAATACCAACTGTTTGAAGGTTCTTTGTTAATTAGGTGTTAGTTTGTAAGATGTTCCAGAGTCCTGGAATTACATTCTACCTATATCAGATTTGTAGTTTTCATTCTTAAATGGTTGAGAGAGAGTTAAAGTGCACCATGTTTTAAGGCTTGTTTTGCTGATATTACTACAATTGTCTTCACCCTTGTGCAATGTATAAAAATGGGCTTCCACTTAGGATTTGTTGCTTTGTGATAGCTCTCTCAATGTGGCTGTCAGATTCTCTGATTTTAAATGAGGCAAATTCCTTGCTGTTTTGGGTTTTTTCCTTTGTTTTGATTTTTTTTGGAGTCATGTCTCTTCTTAACATCTTTTTCTTTACAGGGTCAGAGGACCGATGCAGATTCTGCTGTTACTTCTTCACGCCAAGGTGCTGATGTTGGGGCTGTTGTAACAAATCTGAAGTCTGTTTTGAAACTTATTACTGAAAGGGTCATGCTTGTTCCTGAGTGCAAACGATCGATAATTCAGACATTGAATAATTTACTGTCAGAGAAAGGTGCTGATCCTAGTGTGCTACTTGGTATACTTGATGTAATCAAGGGGTGGATTGAGGATGACTTCAGCAAGCCTGGTGCAACTGCTTCATCATGTGCTTTTCTCTCCCCAAAAGAAATAGTTAATTTCCTTCAGAAGCTCTCTCTGGTCGATAAGCACAACTTTCCCCCCAGTGCCTTAGAAGAGTGGGATAGTAAATATCTTCAACTTCTTTATGGAATCTGTTCTGATGAGACAAAGTAAGTCGCATATTTGGTGGTCAGTTCTACTTTTCTGTGGTTGGCATCTAACATGGGATATATTCATTGCAGGTTTCCACTCCCCCTACGGCAGGAGGTGTTTCAGAAGGTAGAAAGACAATACATGCTTGGCCTAAGAGCAACAGATCCTGAAATGAGGAATAAGTTCTTTTCCCTTTATAATGCATCTCTTGCAAAAACATTGTTTGCAAGGTTGCAATACATTATCCAGTTGCAGGACTGGGAAGCTTTGGGTGATGTCTTCTGGCTCAAACAAGGGCTTGATCTTCTTCTGGCAGTATTAGTAGTGGATAAACCTATTACACTCGCTTCAAATTCTGCCAGGGTGCCAGCACTAGTGTCTTCAGGTTCTTCTGATGGTTCACTTCCACAGGCACAGGTTATTGATCAGCCAGAGGGCCCTGATGAGGCTCCTCTAACATTTGAAGGCCTTGTTCTCAAGCATGCTAAGTTTCTCAATGATATGAGCAAACTTCAGGTTCTTATTTCCTTTTTCTTTATGAATAAAAGTTGTTGCCATAGAGCTGCTTCCTTTGATTTAATGCTCATAAAATTATATATTGTTGCTGAAGACATGGCAAGTGTATACGTACGTCAGCAGTTGAGTTCACTTTGTAATGCTTCCTCCCACTTTCCCTGGTTATTCAATTTTTGTGGTTTAATTGACTGCAGTATCACCATCATGAGAGTGGCTGTATGCACTTATAATTTCATACGTTCTAGATACTGTGTGGCAAGTTCTCTCAATGCATCCATTTGTATTTACAGAAAAATCAATTAGAATATTTTTTGCACCATTACCTTGGAAATTTTTCTTTATTTGTTATTCTTTTGTTCGGATTGTAGTATTTTTCGATCACTATCTTCAACACTATCAGTATTTATTAAACATTGTATGTTAAGGTTGGCTTTTTCCTTTTTGCAGGTGGCTGATCTGCTTGTGCCTCTTAGAGAGCTAGCCCACACTGATGCCAATGTTGCATACCATTTGTGGGTGCTGGTGTTTCCGATTGTCTGGGTCACCTTGCTCAAGGATGAACAGATAGCACTGGCTAAACCAATGATTACTCTACTCTCGAAGGATTATCATAAAAAGCAGCAAGCAAACAGACCAAATGTTGTGCAAGCACTTTTGGAGGGTCTTCAGTTAAGCCACCCTCAACCTCGCATGCCTAGCGAGCTAATAAAATATATTGGAAAAACATATAATGCATGGCATATTGCATTGGCTCTGCTTGAAAGT
Source organism: Eucalyptus grandis (assembly GCF_016545825.1). Taxonomy (NCBI): domain Eukaryota; kingdom Viridiplantae; phylum Streptophyta; class Magnoliopsida; order Myrtales; family Myrtaceae; genus Eucalyptus; species Eucalyptus grandis. Next base: position 37,355,738 of record NC_052620.1, on the reverse strand, counting down.
CATGTTGTGTTGTTCATGAATGAGACAAAATGCTCTGAATCTTTGGCGGAGCTTTATCGATTGCTCAATGAGGAAGATATGAGGTGTGGTTTGTGGAAGAAAAAGTCGGTTACTGCAGAGACCAAGGCAGGGCTATCACTGGTTCAACATGGATATTGGCAGCGTGCTCAAAGCCTGTTTTATCAAGCAATGGTTAAGGCTACTCAAGGTACTTACAATAACACAGTGCCAAAGGCAGAAATGTGCCTCTGGGAAGAGCAATGGCTTTACTGTGGTACCCAGCTTAGTCAGTGGGATGCATTGGTGGACTTTGGCAAGAGTGTTGAGAACTATGACATACTTCTTGACAGTCTTTGGAAGTTACCTGATTGGGCATACTTGAAGGATCAAGTAATTCCTAAAGCGCAAGTTGAGGAAACTCCGAAACTTCGTCTAATTCAAGCATTTTTTGCTCTTCATGAGAAAAATACAAATGGTGTGCAAGATGCTGAAAACATTGTGGCGAAGGGGGTTGATCTTGCATTAGAACAGTGGTGGCAGTTGCCTGAAATGTCTGTTCATGCAAGGATTCCTCTTCTTCAGCAATTTCAGCAGCTAGTTGAAGTTCAGGAGTCTGCCAGAATTTATGTGGACATTGCTAATGGAAACAAGCATCCTGGAAATCCTGTTGTTGGAGCACATGGTAATATGTATGCAGATTTGAAAGACATTTTGGAGACCTGGAGACTACGAACACCGAATGAATGGGATAACATGTCTATTTGGTATGACCTGCTTCAGTGGAGGAATGAAATGTATAATGTTGTAATAGATGCATTTAAGGATTTTGGCACCACAAATTCTCAACTCCATCACCTTGGCTATCGTGACAAAGCATGGAATGTCAATAAACTTGCTCACATAGCTCGTAAGCAAGGACTTTACGATGTTTGCGTCAATGTAATACTTGAAAAGATGTATGGCCATTCAACCATGGAAGTTCAGGTATGTACCAGTCTCATGAAGTAGCAAACAACTTGCCTTTTTTTCCCCTCTCTCAGTGATGGTAACTCGTACCTCACAATTTTGTAGCTGTTGGCTCTTGAAACATCTTAATCTTTCCAGGAGCTAGATCAATGGTTTTATAGACTATTTTTCTCGCGAATAAAGAGCAACACACACACCCCCGATATGTGTATGTATATAAAATTGTGTATTGTGAGCTGGTGATTCTCTGCAGTTTGTGTCATACAGAGTCTCGTTTTCTGCTTCTGTCCTACCGTTGAAATGAAGCTAACAGATAATATCTGTGGTAAATGTTATCTTTTCAGGAGGCATTTGTTAAGATAAGAGAACAGGCAAAAGCTTATCTGGAGATGAAGGGAGAGCTCACTAGTGGTCTTAATTTGATAAACAGTACCAATCTGGAGTATTTTTCTCCAAAACATAAAGCTGAAATCTTTCGTCTCAAGGGAGATTTTATGTTAAAGCTAAATGACTCTGAAGGTGCTAACATTGCATATTCCAATGCCATCACCCTCTTCAAAAATCTGCCCAAAGGATGGATAAGTTGGGGAAATTATTGTGACATGGTATTAATCCTTCTGTTTATTTTGCATGCCTTATTATGCTCACAGCTTGGAACAGTGGTGACCTAGCATCTACTTTTACAGGCTTACAAAGAGACTCATGATGAAATCTGGCTTGAGTATGCAGTCAGTTGCTTTCTTCAGGGTATCAGGTTTGGTGTGTCCAACTCTCGAAGTCATTTGGCTCGTGTTTTATTTCTCCTAAGTTTTGACACTGCCAATGAGCCTGTCGGTAGGGCATTTGATAAGTATTTGGACCAAATTCCCCATTGGGTTTGGCTTTCATGGATTCCACAGCTGCTACTCTCCTTGCAGAGGACAGAAGCATCTCATTGCAAACTTGTCTTGCTAAAGATTGCCACAGTCTATCCACAGGTTAATATTGCTTTTTATCATGAATGTGTGAATGTACTGTTTTAGCTCATTATTAACCTTGTTTTTTTTTTATCTCAGGCTCTTTACTACTGGCTTCGTACATATTTACTGGAGAGGCGTGATGTGGCCAATAAATCTGAAATGAGTCGAATGGCAATACAAAGAATGCAGCAAAATGCCTCTGGGGCTAGTGCTGGTTCTCTTGGTTTGGTTGATGGACATGCTCGGGTTCAGAGCCATGGTGGGAGTACCTTAGCCTCAGAAAATCAAGTCCATCAAGGTCCTCAATCAAGTGGAGTTGGACCTCATGAAGGTGGAAATCATCCACAAGAATCTGAAAGATCTGCAGTAAATGAAAGCAGCATTCACATTGGAAACGACCAACCTATGCACCAAGGTTCTTCAAATATAAATGATGGTAGTCAGACTGTTTTCAGGCGTAACAGCACTTTGGGTTTGGTAGCTTCTGCTGCCAGTGCATTTGATGCTGCAAAAGACATAATGGAGGCTCTTAGAAGCAAGCACACTAATCTTGCCAGTGAGCTTGAGGTGATGCCTTTTTTTGACATATATATATATATATATATATCTCTCTCTCTCTGGTTACGTGCTAGAATGCAAATGTTAAATCTTATGGTGCTCAAGCTGGAGGATGGACTTAGATTAGTGCTTTAGCTTCTCAGCTAGGTCCTTTTAAATTAGAAGAGTGCCCCTAATCTGTCTGATGACGTTGTTGTTATTACTAGTTTATCAAACAATAGTTGGTCTACATTGACTTCACATTTTGAATGCAGTGGGTTGCTTTCTGATGAAGTTTTTGTCTTTGGGTACAGATTCTGCTCACAGAGATTGGTTCAAGGTTTGTTACTTTGCCAGAAGAGAGGCTACTTGCTGTGGTTAATGCACTGCTCCATCGCTGCTACAAGTATCCGACTGCCACTACTGCTGAGGTTCCCCAGTCACTCAAGAAGGAGCTTTCTGGAGTATGCAGGGCTTGCTTTTCAGCTGATGCTGTGAATAAGCATGTTGAATTTGTGAGAGAGTACAAGCAAGAATTTGAGCGGGACCTTGATCCAGAAAGCACAGCTACTTTCCCATCAACCCTCGCGGAATTGACTGAGCGTCTGAAACATTGGAAAAACGTTCTCCAGAGCAATGTTGAGGATAGGTTTCCGGCTGTCTTGAAATTGGAAGAAGAAAGCAGGGTCTTGCGCGATTTCCATGTCGTTGATGTTGAGGTTCCGGGGCAGTATTTCAGTGATCAGGTAAATCCCAAATGTGTCAGCTTGGTGTATGCTTTCTCAAACGAGAACAGCATCCGTTGTAGAAGCTCGCTTAGTAGAATGATCTCTATTCATGATCCCTAATGCTTGATCGTGTCTGTCTCCACTATTTTTAAGGTGTTGTGTGCTACACTTTTAAATTCTGTATTGCAGGAAATTGCTCCCGATCACACCGTCAAGTTAGACAGAGTTGGAGCTGATATTCCGACTGTGCGAAGGCATGGAAGCAGTTTCCGGCGTTTGACTTTGATAGGGTCCGATGGCTCACAAAGGCATTTTATTGTTCAGACATCTTTAACTCCTAATGCTAGAAGTGATGAGCGCATTCTTCAGCTTTTCCGCGTGATGAACCAGATGTTTGATAAGCATAAGGAGTCAAGAAGACGCCACATATACATTCACACGCCCATCATCATTCCTGTCTGGTCCCAGGTGAGGACACTACTTTCCGGAGATGTCACTTGTTTGTTCTTTTCTATACCCTTGTGCATGTCATGCAGAAAGGAAATTTTTGCATGCCTTCGATTTTCACCTTTGTATCTCCTGGAATTTTACATCATCCGTGTCCTAAATCTAAAAACTTACTAATCAATTTCTCTCTGTCGTGGTGGTTTAGTTCTTGTCCACATAAATCAGTGGAAAATATTGATTCTGACTGATTAACTGCCTGAACAGGTCCGAATGGTAGAAGATGATTTGATGTATAACACCTTTCTTGAGGTTTATGAGAACCATTGTGCAAGGAATGACAGAGAAGCTGATCTCCCTATTACCTATTTCAAAGAGCAGTTAAACCAAGCGATATCTGGCCAAGTATCTCCGGAAGCTGTTGTAGATCTGCGACTTCAGGCTTATAATGATATAATGAAAAATGTTGTAAATGACAACATCTTTTCTCAGTACATGTACAAAACTCTGCTGAATGGCAATCATATGTGGGCCTTCAAAAAGCAATTTGCGGTCCAGCTGGCCCTTTCAAGTTTCATGTCCTTCATGCTACAAATTGGGGGGAGGTCTCCCAATAAGATTCTGTTTGCTAAAAACACGGGGAAAATATTTCAGACTGATTTTCATCCAGCCTACGATGCAAACGGGATGATCGACTTCAGTGAGCCTGTGCCTTTCCGTTTGACGAGGAATATGCAGGCCTTCTTCTCCAACTTTGGCGTCGAAGGTCTCATCGTTTCTGCAATGTGCGCTGCAGCACAGGCTGTGATATCACCTAAGGTGAGTTTTAATTGAATAATGGATGGTGATTTATGTTGGAGGCACCATGGTTGACTTAGACATGTAATATTTTGCAGCAAACTCAGCACTTATGGCATCAATTAGCAATGTTCTTCCGTGATGAGCTGCTATCTTGGTCTTGGAGAAGACCCCTCGGCATACCCCTGGCATCGTTTGCTGCCAGTGGTAGCTTCAACCCAGTTGAGTTTAAACTCAAGGTCACTACCAATGTTGAGAATGTTATTAACCGGATCAACGGAATTGCGCCACAGTCATACTCTGAAGAGGTAACTATTTGGCCAGCAACGTAAAATAAAGAGATAATATGTATCTTTTGGCTGATCATTTGATTCGAATTTGGCATCTATAATGTTCTGGCAATGATCATGAGCCGTTTCCTCCGTGTTCCACTTTCAGGATGAGAATCCAATGGATCCACCTCAATCGGTGCAAAGGGGTGTCACCGAACTGGTTGAAGCTGCCTTGACTCCGAGGAACTTGTGTATGATGGATCCAACGTGGCATCCGTGGTTTTGAGTTGTAGCTAACATAATGGAGAAACTAAGACTGTACATCAACCATAGGGGCAGAGGCGATTAGCAATATAGGCTGTAAATTATGTTGTATAGATAGTGTTGATCAGTATGCACAATCCTTGTAGCCGAGGTTTGATATTAATGTTTGATACCATTATGAGCTCTAATTTGATAATGCAAAGTCGTGGATGGGGGTAGGGATGTTTTTGACTCTTTACTTGGCAGAAGAATGATACTATTGAGTATCATAATGCTCGTGGGACGTTCATTTCGAGTTGTAGCTAACATAATGGAGAAACTAAGACTCTACATCAACCATAGGGGCAGAGGCGATTAGCAATATAGGCTGTAAATAGTGTTGATCAGTATGCACAATCCTTGTAGCCGAGGTTTGATATTAATGTTCGATACCATTATGAGCTCTAATTTGATAATGCCAAGTCGTGGATGGGGGTAGGGATGTTTTTGACTCTTTCCTTGGTAGAAGAATCATAAAGCTCGTGGGACGTTCATTTTAATGTTAAATTTTTCATCGGGTCATTGAAGTGCCATTTTTGTGAATAAAACAATCACTATCATTGTCGATTTTGGGACTCGGTTGTTCAATGCCCATGAACGAAGAATATGAAAATGCTGAGGTAGGAAATCAGCAAAACGATAATTACTCGAGGATGGCGGTGAGGTTGGTCTTTTCTTTGATGCCCTTCATCTCCTCCAAATGACCCTTTTTCGATAATTACTCGGTTTGTTTTGTTTTTGCTCCATTTTTGCTGGTTGAAACTTGAATGGCAGCAACTCCTCATATAGTTCTTCCGGATTCTTCGGATGCCTACGGCACGTGCAAGGTTCGTTTTACAAAAGAGATAAAAAAGGCTCATAAAATTTGTTCCGGAATTCTTACATTTCTGAAGTGATTCGAGGAAAAGTATATTTGCGGGAAATCTATGACGACATTGGAGCAAGCGGCCCAACCATCATTCGAAAGGAAATATAACAAAATTTCGATTGATTTATTCGAAGAAACAATAGTTTCTGGACATCACCACCACCACATATTTCCTCACACTTTTCATCTACTTGATGAAATAACCAGTAAACATCATCATCCAACCAATTCTTCCCAAGAGAAAAAAAGAAAAACCAGTAAAAACGGCAAAAGGGTGTGTGTCTGTCTGTGTGTCATCAAATCACCACTCTATCAATCTGCATTTTCTTCCTCGGCAAAACGCATGTGCTTTCCTCTTGGTGTCGGCAGTCCCTTCAACCGCACGATGCCCGGCGAGACATCGCCCTTGCAGCCGCTTCCCTCCTCTTCTTCTCCGACAATTTCATCATCGCTGTTGTAGACAAACCTGGTGTGGCTTCCTGCGAATTCCGGCATCTTCTCGCCGTTCACCCACATTTTGCTCATTCCTTGACACAGTTCATCCACGAGAGATCCATCCTCTTCTTCGTATTCGTCTTCCTCCGCCTCCTCCTCCTCCTCCTCGCCTCCTTCTTCTTCGATGAGTGCATCCTCATCATCTTCATCTTCGCCATGGGCGCTTGCATTGACCTGAATGGACCAAACAGAGGCACTGTCATCGTCTGTTGCGGTCGATGACTTCTCTTTGGATCCACTCTCTCCTTCTGGTCCTCCTAGGCAGGTGAGCACAGACGTGCATTCAGACGAGTCAGAAAGTTCGGATTTCTCATAGAAATCCGACAGCAGAGACCGAGTTATGATGCTCTTTTGCGACTCAAGACTCTCTTGCTCCTTTCCATCAAAGATGTCACTTACCACCTGCTGAATGCATCAATAAGGAGCCCAATAAGCCAAGTGTGAGGAGTCACAATCTTAATACTCCAACAACAATACAAATCAACATAAACTTGAATAATTATAGTCAGACCTGAGAAATTAGCTGCTCTTCAACATTGATCAAAGCAATTGAGGACACCGAGCCACTGTTCATGCTTCCATCATCTGATAGACTCAGCACCTGCGGCGTGTTCGCCGGAGTTGGCGCAAGAAGCCCCACTGGGGAGTTGTTAACCAACCCTTGAAGGCGAACCAATGGCCTGTTTTCCATAGAAGCCCTCGAAAGCACGGCCTCCTCCTCTACTTTCTGCAGTAGGATCTTGACCTGACCCCTCAACAGCGCCTCCCCAGAGCCAGGGGTGCTCTTGGCTCTGTTGCTCCTCTTATTCGCAATCAACGAGGACGGGGTCCGCAAGCTGTTCCCGGCCGCGACCCCGACGATGGGAGAATCGTTGGTTATGTCGATGAGCGCGGACCGATCTTGCTGCTGCTGCTTCTCATTGGTCCTCTGCCTCAAATCAGAATCTTCCAACTTCCCTGAAATTTCATCGAACTCTTATCATCACGACCGGTCTCAAAACACAAAACCACGATTCTAATCACAACGGAACACCCACGATTCTAATCACGACAGAAACGACGACGCCATACAAGATACCGAAAAGTTTCGATTCTGAAGCGAAGAGAGAGAGAGAGACTCACTCATTGGAAGGTTCTTGCCGTTGCTGGTGGCGGTTTGAGACCTCGTGACTCTCCTGTTCGACGAAGGGGTCTCCATTGAAGTCGCGCCGAAGAAGCTTCGAATCAAGAACGAATGCGAACGAATGCGAGTCTCCTCCGTGCGTCTAAGAGAGAGAGAGAGAGAGAGAGAGAGAGAGAGAGAGCTAGAGAGAGAGAGGATGTGAGGAGAGGGAAAGGTGGGAGGGTTTAAAAAGGAAGAGGGGGAACGGCGTTTTCAGAAGGTATTAGGTGACCGTTAGAGCGTATGCCCACTTCCTGTACCCAAAAAAAAAAAACTAGCCGTTGGGCTTTTTCCATCGTTTTTTTTTTTTTTTTTGAACGTATCCCTCCCCCGAGGGGCCGCATCGGCCAATTGGACTCCGCCGCGTGTCCTCCACTGCGAAATCTGGACAGGGAAAAAGAAAAATTTCCAGAGAGGGGAAATAAAAGCCTTTTACGGATGATTTTGTCATTAGTTTGGAAAAAAATTCTCTTTTTTTTTTTCATCGTACATTTGATGGTTTAATGATGATGTGACAATCTTTTTCTGCCGGTAGAATACGAGATACAACTTTCGACATTGAAAGCATTTCATCATATCCTCTTTTTTCTTTCTTTATTCGATATTTAAGTTTTTCAAATAAAGGTGGATATCGTGATTTCTCAAGTCATGTGAAATTTTCATTATGATGGACGATAATACAATTGACATAATAATCGAATTTTTTTTCATAATGATGGAACTGAATCTAAGGTACAACTTACTCTATGAGTTTTCCAATCCTTACTCACATATTCTCAATATTTTGGACTTTAGATCAGAGCTCAAAGATCACCCCGAGAAAGAAGAAAAATAATATGATAGATCCTCGAAATTTTCATGGACATTATTAAGATAAAAAATACAAAAAATTAAATAAAATCATGGTCAGAATTTGTAGAATTCTGTCGTAGTTTCAATATAATCCCCCGCTCAGAAAGAAGAAATGTGAATTTAAATATTAAGTGGGCCCATACACACGGTAACTTATATTGCAAACCTCGTAAATTGATGAAATTGCAATTTCCAATAAATTAGTTTGATAAGCTTGAGAATTCTTGGAAGAGATAAAGCATGACATGTTCATAGGTTTAAAGAAAATAAAAATGGGAAGGAGTCGTTCAGTTTTTTTTGAAATAAGTAACTTTTTTCATTTTATAAGATATCTAGGAAATTTTTATTTCTACTTCTAATTAACTTGACTAGCGTTGTAGAGGCATTTGTTAACTATGACCCTTAAAATACGTGAACATCACAAGTCGATTATCGTAGAGGGTAAAAAAACCGAACTTGATTGGTAGAAAGGGATTGGCTCAGGATAAAATCGTCGTTGTGGGTGAGATTACTTTTTCTTTGTTGATTCAAATTTACTCTTGCTATTCCAAGGACCTATGAAAGGCCAGCACATGCTGCGGTGGCGTTGACCAATGGATAGGTCAGATTCCCTTGACCAAGTTTAAAATGCTCTCCCTTTTCCTTTGACTCTAGAAATCTGAAATCACACTTAGAGCTGCATCCGACGTCCATTTTTAAATGAATAATCTGACTTCATTCTCGAATTGCCTCGCTTATTTCACATGGAATCCTTGATCATCGTTGCACAATCCCTTACTCGGAAGATTTTAATTAAGAAAATTATCTATCATTTATGCATATCAGGCCATTTTCTTTTGTATTTATTGAATTTTGTAGTCGAATTGAGTATATATCTATGTATGGATTTGCTTATATTATTGAAATAACTCATTTACACCTTCTTGAGATATTGGTCGTTCGTCATAGTTGAATTTATTGATGAAATTGACACTAAAAAATCATTACAAGAAACCCCACCAGAGAAGTCGATACAATTTCGCTAGCAAGCAGCAAGAGAAATGAAACATCAGAATTTGATGAATTCATAGAACAAATAGATTTTTTTTTTTTTTTTTTTTTTCAAGGGCATTTGGGAATGAGGTCGCGGGTGGTGAGATTCGCGTAGCAAGGACAGGCTTCTCGGTTCCCAGCCGTGCCGGGGGGCACGCAGTTGCACTTGGCGCAGCAACTCCCGCACGCTCTCTTGCACAGGTTCGGCCTCGACGACAACTTGCACCTCGCTTCGCAAGCTGCTCCACAATCTATGGGCTGGAGGGAAGGAGCGGGCTCTCCAGTTTTATCCATCTGCAACCGAGAAAGCATTCGTTTGTTGATCATCAGCAGAAAATATGATCTACGTAAAGAGAATAAATTGTTTTTTTTTTTTGTGATTGTGGTGCTGAACATTTAAATAGTGAATCCTATGTCTTCAAGTAAATAGTAAGAAATAATTACCATCTCCTGAGCTTCTACAACATGGAGGAGCAAAAGCGAGAGCAGAATCAGCGAGGCGATGCAAGACTTCCTGAAGGCCATGGCGAGGATTGACGAGAAGAAGCTAATGAAATCAAATAAACGGCAGGTGATTGTATTGAAACGGTTCGAAAGGAATAGTATTTCGACAAGGGTTTTGCCAAAGTAGCTGGGAGAGGGAGAGAGCGAGCAAGCTGTCTGCAGTGATGAGTTGCAAGAAAGAGTGTGAGCTCTGAGGCAGTTTTATAGTGAAGGAAAGCCAGGATGGTGATGATGGGAGTGGCTGGTGGAGGCGCTTTCGCAGACAAGCAACGTTGTATCTGAGTTTGCATGCACTAGTCGACCGTAAAGAAAAGAATATTCAAACTGAGAAGCACAGGGCGAAGGTTCTCAATGCCAGATTGATCCAGCGCACACGAAGCTCAACTTGCCCTGGGAAACTTCACAGACATTTATGATATTGGATTAATGCACTGAAGATATGACACAATCTTTCCTAAACTGTAAGTACAGATTGGAGTAAACACCTATTAAGAGAGAAAGAAAAGTCCTTACAGACATTTACCAGGCTCTGACTTTGAAGACAGCCGGAATCTTTCAAGGTGCAAGCTGTTGGTCAAAAGAAAGGCAGAAGAAAATGATAGAAAATGGAAAGCAAAGTTCCACTTGTCATCTTGGTGACTTAGGATTGAGAGAAAGGAAAGCGACGGCAACTTCGCTTTCGCGTAGAAGTCGGTGGCACTTCAAGAGGCGGTAGAACGCCTGTAAATAAGGCTGAGCGTGAAGGATATAAATATAAGTCACCGGATGCAAAGGTGATCTTCAAGAGAGGAGACATTGCCAGCCCAAGTAGCCATAGAGAAAATTGCTCTCTATAAAGGGTATGCAATCTTACTGGTTCCACTAAGAAATCGGACTGAACCACCCTAAAAAAATAGGTCCAGTTCCTCGATCTAGATTTTTGGAATTGATAAGAAGGTTCGGTTCCTGGTTCCGAGTGAAGACCTACCTAGGAACTTGATCGACCAGACCAATTTTGGAATTTATTTTATAAAATTCTAAAAAGTAAAATCCCTAGTTTCTTTGTTTCTCACCTCTAGGTTGAGGTTTAATATAAATTTATTTAACTATGTTATTTGCTTTCTTTTCAAATAGTTAGAATTTAGAGCAATATTTTTAGGGATAAACGGGAGATGAAATTTTATAATTTATGGTTTATGTTACGTGTTTGAATTTTTTATTGTTTATAATTGTATGTGGCTTCGATTTTCAACTTATGGATTGTTGCTTTTGGCAGATAGGGATATATGTTGTTCATATTTTACTTTGACTCATTTTATTACAAATATTATTTTGCTGTAAAAAATGAAATAAGAAAAAAAGAACAAAAGAAAAATAGGTTCTTGGGTAGACCTTGGAACCGGATTAGAAAAACGAGGTAGGTTCCAGGTTCTAAAAATTAGGAACCGATTCTAACAAGGTAGGTTCTAGGTTCCAAGTTTGGAACCTATCCCCTTTGGAATGACCATCCCTATTCTCTATGAGTAAGAGATAAACAAAATTATAGTGAGAACATGTCTCCATATAAGTAAGTGTTGCATTGAGTGTTTTGAGCATGGTGAGAGAAAATAGATTGTAATAGTCGTGTCAGATTATATTTGAGTATTATACTTGTACTGTAGTTTGGTATAACGAGTGTTTCTTGAGTTGTCTATTATTATATTACTACCACAAGGCTTCCGCATACCCTATAAGTGGTATTAGAGATGTGTTTGTGAATATTCTACAATTGGTATCATAGCAAGGTTTTGAACCCAACACCCCAACCCTCTCCTATGAAACTATGGAATTTATGGTCTTGGGATTTGCACAGCAGGTCACGAATTCATTGCGGGCCTAGTTCGGGGATTGAAGGTGATATGAGATAGCCGGAGGGCTTAAATTGAATAGTAAGTATATACTATCTACAGAAGCTAAGGGAATTTATATGATTAGCTAATGTCTTACTATCAACATGAAAAAACAAATATGGAGAAACCGGTTTTGAAAGTCACTTATCTTCCTGGTTTAAGTCTTGGTTGACATGTTTTGCACTATGGGCTTAGTGTATTGTCTTTCTTCGTGGTTGAGTGAGGGAGATGATGGTGATGGGATCTTTCTATTCCTACCAAAAGGTTTCTAGGCAAGCGATATCAATGTTTTCACACGTCTCTCAGTCTCTTCTTATCAATGAAAGTACATGTAATACTACTTTACCACTCTAATTGTACCTGAGGAAACAACATAACGGATCTTGAGTCGCAACAAGCATTCACTAACTACGTGAACCTTGACGTGGATGTTTCCATAGAGAGTATCAAGTTCCTGCATCCATTACCCGTTTTGGCATTTGTTTAAGTAGTCAAGTGTGCGGCCATACGCATATATGGATGGAGCCCCTTTACTCCTCATGAAGCATGTGAGACAAGAACTTTTGCAAAAGGCTTTTATCATGCTATGGATTCCCGCGGGCTAGTGAATCGAAACATTCATAGGAGGGGGTGGACTTTTGTGAAATTAATAGTATTGTACTCATGGAAAGGTGGATTCACATCAATAAATTTGCTTAGCCCTTTAGATGGAGAATCAGTCATCCGAGATTTGCCCCTCTTTATCCTCAAGAGAATGTCAAGCTCATAAGTCAAAGAACATGTTGGTGTTTCTTCTAGTGGTGCCACGCAATATGCTCGTAGCGAAACAAAACCACTCGAAAGCAATATCACTTTTCAAGATGGGCAAATATGCAAAACACTGAATAAAACCGAGCATGAGAATAAAGCTGATTTGGCGATCGCGGACTCGAGATTCAATAAGATTTTGTAATCAGCTAAAAGGGAGATCTCTATATATAGAGACTGATCATCTAGGGCTTTGTAGCTGTGAAGTGAAATGGTGAAGTCTTCAGTGTCCCTCAAAGGCTTCCGATATTCCAATAGATAGGTTGGAAGATATAGATCGGAAGATATCAGAATGCCGATGTTGGCACCTTGAAGGCTTATACCATACTTACCAAGAAAAATGGAACCCTCAAGCAAATTGGCGGATTCCTTTATACTAGAGGCTTCCAATATTCCTTCTGACGCGTTGAAACATTGGTTGCTGATGAGGGATATTGAAGGCTTACTCCATGTAGGTAAGGATCGTATCGCATTGACTTAAGTCCATCATGTTCATGACAGAACGTAAAGCAACCGAACCCTCGAGTCTCAACTGTGTGGAGCTGACGGCCAGGTATGTTGGGCGTCAATTCTAATGGCATTGCTGCAAGTGCATTGTCCTTCATCATCACCACGCAGAGCATTGTTCTCTCGAGGATTCAAGCTAGTATCATGATGACTCGAAAATTACTACTTTGATGGAATAGGAACACGAGATGGCCATGTTGAAGTTGAAGTTGAAGTTGAATGAGATCTTTCATCTTGAAGAACACATCGTCTCTTTTTAAACGAAACTTACAACTTTTTCTCATATTCCAAGAATGGCGTTGACTAGTAGTTTAATACCTATATGCTCTCTTGGAAAAGAGAACTCCCACCGTAGTATGTATTTAACACTACATGTACTTAGCGATCAAATATGGACATGATGTCCCATGAGTCAACTATTTTGACTAAAACTTCTGCCCTTCGTGACTTTTTACTATGTCACAATGTGAGGAGTTGATGTTAGCTACTTTAGCTTGTTATCTATGGCCAAGTGAGACTCGGTAAGAAGGGACAATTCTAGGAAAGCGATCAAGTCTAAACTAAGTGATATGAGGACGGAAGGAACATTATCTGATAATACATTCATGTTTTATACCCATTGTCGATAGGTTGTGTTGCTTATTATGTAATGCGACAAAACCATGAGTAAATTGTTAAAATGAGATTATGTATAGGTCTTTTTATTTTGAAAATGTCATGTCAGTGTCGGCTGATCAAAATTGGCTAGATCGGCTAAACTGACACAAATACAAAATGTTTAAGACTAAATTAGCTATAAAGAAAAGTTTATGATTGAATTAACACAATTAAAATAGGTTTATGACTTTTTGGTAATTGAATTACGAATACATCGACACATGGATGTATTTTTATTGTCGAAATAATTCATTTTTACGCCCCAAGAGATATTGGTCATTTGTCATAGCTGAATTTATTGATGAAATTGACACTAAAAAATCATTACAAGAAACCCCACCAGAGAAGTCGATACAATTTCGCTAGCAAGCAGCAAGAGAAATGAAACATCAGAATTTGATGAATTCATAGAACAAATAGAATTTTCTTTTTTTTTTCAAGGGCATTTGGGAATGAGGTCGCGGGTGGTGAGATTCGCGTAGCAAGGACAGGTTTCTCGGTTCCCAGCCGTGCCGGGGGGCACGCAGTTGCACTTGGCGCAGCAACTCCCGCACGCTCTCTTGCACAGGTTCGGCCTCGACGACAACTTGCACCTCGCTTCGCAAGCTGCTCCACAATCTATGGGCTGGAGGAAGGAGCGGGCTCTCCAGTTTTATCCATCTGCAACCGAGAAGCATTCGTTTGTTGATCATCAGCAGAAAATATGATCTACGTAAGAGAATAAATTGTCTTTTTTTGTGATTGTGGTGCTGAACATTTAAATAATGAATCCTATGTCTTCAAGTATATAGTAAGAAATACTTATAGTTACCGTCTTCTGAGCTTCTACAACATGGAGGAGCAAAAGCAAGAGCAGAATCAGCGAGGCAACGCAAGACTTTCTGAAGGCCATGGCGAGGATTGACGAGAAGAAGCTAATGAAATCAAATAATGAAATCAAATAAACGACGAGTATTTGTATCGAAATGGTTCGAAGGGAATAGTATTTCGACAAGGGTTTTGCCAAAGTAGCTGGGAGAGGGAGAGAGAGAGAGAGAGAGAGAGAGAGAGAGAGAGAGCGAGAGCTGTAAGCAGTGATGAATTGCAAAAAGAGTTTGAGCTCTGAGGCAGTTTTAAAGCGAAGAAAGCAAGGATGGTATTGGTGAGAGTGGCTGGTGAAGGCACTTCCGCAGACAAGCAACGTTGTATCTGAGTTTGCATGCACTAGTTGACCGTAATGAAAAGAATATTCAAACTGAGAAGCACACGGTGAAGGTTCCCAATGCCAGACCGATCCAGCGAACGCGAAGCTCAACTTGCCCTAGGAAACTTTACAGACATTTATGATATTGCATTAATGCACTGAATATATGACACAATCTTTCCTAAACTGTAAATGCAGATTGGAGTAAACACCTAATAAGAGAGAAAGAAAAGTCCCGATTGAAGTGGTAAAGAAAATTATATTTCCAGGCTCTGACTTTGAAGACAGCCGGAATCTTTCAAGGTGCAAGCTGTTGGTCAAAAGAAAGTCAGAAGAAAATGATAGAAAAAGGACAGCAAAGTTCGACTTGTCATCTTGGTGACTTTGGATTGAGAGAAAGGAAAGTGACGGTAACTTCGCTTTCGCGTTGAAGTCGGTGGCACTTCAAGAGGCGGTAGAAGGCCTGTAAATAAGGCTGAGCGTGAAGGATATAAATATAAGTCACCAGATGCAAAGGTGATCTTCAAGAGAGGAGAAAATGCAGCCCAAGTAGCCATAGAGAAAATTGCTCTCTATAAAGGGTATACAATCTTACTGGTTCTACTCGGAAATTGGACCGAATCACCCTAAAAGAATAGGTCCAGTTCCCCGATCCAGATTTTAATTGATGAGAAAGTTCGGTTCCCGGTTCCGAGTGAAGACCCACCTAGGAATTGGACTGACTAGACCGATTTTGGAATTGATTTTATAAAATTCTAAAAAGTAAAAACCCTAGTTTCTTTGTTTCTCACCTCTAGGTTGAGGTTTAATATAAATTTATTTAACTATGTTATTTGTTTTCATTTTAAGTAGTTAGAATTTAGAGCAATATTTTTATGGATGAACGAGAGATGAAGTTTTATAATTTATGGTTTTTGTTACGTGTTTGAACTTTTTATTATTTATAATTGTATATGGCTTCGGTTTCATCTTATGGATTGTTGCTTTTGGCCGATAGGGATATAGGTGTTCATCTTTTACTTTGACTCATTTTATTACAAATATTATTTTGTTGTAAAAAATGAATTTTAAAAAAAAGAACAAAAGAAAAATAGGTTCTTGGATAGACCTTGGAACCGGATTAGAAAAACGAGGTAGGTTCCACGTTCTGAAAACTAGGAACCGATTCTAACAAGATAGGTTCTAGATTCCAAGTCTAGAACCCACCCCCTTTGGAACTGACCATCCCTATTCTCTATGAGTAAGAGATAAAACAAAATTATAGTGAGAACTTGTCTTTATATAAGCAAGTGTTGCTTTGATTGTTTTGAGTATGGTGAGAGAAAGTAGATTGTAATAGCCATGTCATATTATATTTATACTTGTACTGTAGTTTGGTATAACGATTGTATCTCGAGTTGTATATTATCATTTTACTACCACAATGCTTTTGCATACCCTATAAATGGTATTAGAGATGTATTTGTGAATACTCTACAATCGGTATCATATCAAGGTTTTGAACCCAACACCCCAGCCCTCTCCTATGAAACTGTGGATTTTATGGTCTTGGGATTTGCACAGCAGGTCACGAATTCATTGGGGGGCTAGTTTGGGGATTGAAGGTGATACGAGATAGCCGGAGGGCTTAAATCGAATAGTAAGTATATACTGTCTACAGAAGCTAAGGGAATTTTATATGATCAGCTAATGTCTTACTTTCAACAAGAAAAAACAAATATGGAGAAACCGGTTTTGAAAGTCACTAATTTTCCTGGTTTAAGTCTTGTTTGACATGTTTTTCATTATGGGCTTTGTGTATTGTCTTTCTTCGCGATTGAGTGAGGGAGATGATGGTGATGGGTGTTGGAGAAATCTCTTGAAGTGTTTTGAAGTTGACAAATCGTTTCTATCAGTCTAGTCTGAAGGCTTGCATACTCTGCTATTTAAAGTCTGAAGACCTTGGGACAGCCAGACTCAAGACTCAAAGTCTATCTTCATTGACAGTCTCTAATCCATTGAAGAAAGGTTATCCAGAACTGGATGTTTCGTTGAGGATTTAACCTTATCAACTGGAGAAGATCTCATAGCTAGAGAAGACATAAACGGAGTCCTTTGATTGATCGAAGATTGATTCGATAATTGAAGATCCGGTGATTGCCTAAATATTATTGGAAGGTTCGCTTATGGAAACCGAGATCCGATTGTATGGGCGAACAGGATTGATGGGCTATCAACACGTTCCATTTATAGCTTGGACAATCTTCCTAATTAATTCCGTCCAATGGGTAGATTGGAGGAATTCCTTTGGTAAGTGCCAACGGGTATGATGGCATAAAGGAGTATATAAGGAAGACTGTCTTAGTTGTTCAAGGTGTGCGCGATAGAAAAATTCCAAAGTCTGAAGCTCCTTTTCGTTTAGACAAATCCTTTGAGCGAATACTTGTATACGAAAGAGAGAGTCTATATTTGTGAGAAATCTTGAGGAGGTGTGGTAGAACATCTACACTTTGTGAAATCAAGGCAAAGCCGTCTGTAACCTCTCTCTTGTTCATAGTGGAATCCAGCCAATAGGCTATCAGTGAAGAAGAGTGGACGTAGGCTTGATATAAGCCGAACCACTATAAACCGCGTGTTCAATTTTCTCTTCTCTCAGTCTTACTTTGATTATCGTTTCATCCAACTGTCTAGTATTGTGCAATTGCTTGAGAAAAAAATTCTTTATATACCTATTCACCCCCCTCTAGGTACTCATACTAGCAATATCAATGGGATCTTTTTATTTCTGCCAAAAGGTTTCTAGGCAAGCGATATCAATGTTATCACACATCTCTCGGTCTCTTCTAGTCAATGAAAGTACAAGTAACACTACTTTACCACTCTAATCATACATGAGGAAACAACATAACGGATCTTGAGTCGCAACAAGCATTCACTAACTACGTGAACCTTGATGTGAATGTTTCCATAGGAAGTATGGAGTTCCTGCATCCATTACCCGTTTTGGCAGTTGATCAAGTAGTCAAGTGTGCAGCCATACCCATATATGGATGGAGCCCCTTTACTCCTCATGAAACATGTGAGACAAGAACTTTTGCAAAAGGCTTTTATCATGCTATGGATTCCCGCGGGCTAGTGAATCGAAACATTCATAGGAGGGGGTGGACTTTTGTGAGATTAATAGTATTGTACTCATGGAAAGGTGGATTCGCATCAAGAAATTTGCTTGGCCCTTTAGATGGAGAATCAGTCATCCGAGATTTGCCCCTCTTTATCCTCAAGGGAACGTCAAGCTCATAAGTCAAAGAACATGTTGGTGTTGCTTCCAGTGGTGCCGCGCAATATGCTCGTAGTAAAACAAAACCACTCGAAAGCCGTAGCACTTTTCAAGATAGGCCAATATGCAAAATACTGAATAAAACCGAGAATGAGAATAAAGCTGATTTGGTAATCGCGGACTTGAGATTCAATAAGATTTTGCAAACAGCCAAAAGGGAGATCTCCATATATAGAGACTGGTCATCTAGGGCTTTGTAGCTGTGAAGTGAAATGGTGAAGTCTTCAGTGCCCCTTAAAGGCTTCCGATATTCCAATAGATAGGTTGGAATATATAGATCGGAAGATATCAGAATGCCGATGTTGGGACCTTGAAGGCTTACACCATATTTACCAAGAAAAATGGAACCCTCGAGTGAATTGGCGAAGTCCTTGAGACCCCTCAAAGGCTTCCAATATTCCTTCTGATTCGTTGAAATATTGGTTGCTGATGAGGGATATTGAAGGCTTACTCCATGTAGGTAAGGATCGTATCGCATTGACTTAAGTCCATCATGTTCGTGACAGAACAGAAAACAACTGAACCCTCGAGTCTCAACTCCGTGGAGCTGACGGCCAGGTATGTTGGGCGTCAATTCTAATGGCATTGCTGCAGGTGCATTCTCCTTCATCATCACCACGCAGAGCATCGTTTTCTCGAGGATTCAAGCTAGTGTCATGATGACTCGAAATTTACTTCTTTGATGGAACAGGAACACGAGATAGCCATGTTGAAGTTGAAGTTGAAGTTGAATGAGATCTTTCATCTTGAAGAACACATCATCTCTTTTTAAACGAAACTTACCACTTTTTCTCATATTCCAAGAATGGCGTTGATGAGTAGTTTATTACCTATACGCTCTTTTGGAAAAGAGAACTCCCACCGTAGTATGTATTTCACACTACATGTACTTAGCGATCAAATATGGACATGATGTCCCATGAGTCAACTATTTTGACTAAAACTTCTTCCCTTCGTGACTTTTTGACTATGTCATAATGTGAGGAGTTGATGTTAGCTACTTTAGCTTGTTATCTATGGCCAAGTGAGACTCGGTATGAAGGGACAATCCTAGGAAAGCGATCAAGTATAAACTAAGTGATATGAGGACAAAAGGAACATTATTTGATAATACATTCATGTTTTATACCCATTGTCGATAG
Source organism: Eucalyptus grandis (assembly GCF_016545825.1). Lineage (NCBI taxonomy): Eukaryota > Viridiplantae > Streptophyta > Magnoliopsida > Myrtales > Myrtaceae > Eucalyptus > Eucalyptus grandis. The sequence continues at coordinate 37,336,338 of NC_052620.1, read as the reverse complement.
GTTGTGTTGCTTCTTATGTAATGCGACAAAACCATGAGTAAATTGTTAAAATGAGATTAAGTATAGCTCTTTTTATTTTGAAAAATGTTATGTCAGTGTCGCCTAATCAAAATTGGCCAAATAGACTGAACTAACACAAATACAAATAGTTTAAGACTGAATTAGTTAAAAAGAAAAGTTTAAGATTGAATTGACATAATTAAAATAGATTTATGAATTTTTTGGTTGTTGAATTACAAATACATCGACACATGGATGTATTTATATTGTTGAAATAATTCATTTTTACGCCCTAAGAGATATTGGTCGTTCGTCATAGCTGAATTTATTGATGAAATTGACACTAAAAAATCATTACAAGAAACCCCACCAGATAAGTTGATACAATTTTGTTGGCAAGAAATAAGAGAAATGAAACATCAGAAATTGATGAATTCATGGAACAAATAGATCTTTTTTTTTTTTTCAAGGGCATTTGGGAATGAGGTCGCGGGTGGTGAGATTCGCGTAGCAAGGACAGGTTTCTCGGTTCCCGGCCGTGCCGAGGGGCACGCACTTGCACTTGGCGCAGCAACTCCCACACGCTCGCTTACACAGGTTCGGCCTCGACGAGAGCTTGCACCTCGCTGCACAAGCTGCTCCACAATCTATGGGCTGGAGTGAAGGAGTGGGTGCACCAGTTTTATCCATCTGCAACCGAGAAGCATTTATTTGTTGATCATCAGCAGAAAATATAATCTACGTAAAGAGAATAAATTATTCTTTTTTGTGATTCTGGTGCTGAAACATTTAAATAATGAATCCTATGTCTTCAAGTATATAGTAAGAAATAATTACCATCTCCTGAGCTTCTACAACATGGAGGAGAAAAAGCGAGAGCAGAATCAGCGAGGCGATCCAAGACTTCCCGAAGGCCATGGCGAGGATTGACGAGAAGAAGCTAATGAAATCAAATAAACGGCGGGTAATTGTATTGAAACGGTTCGAAAGGAATAGTATTTCGACAAGGGCTTTGCCAAAGTAGCTGAGAGAGGGAGAGAGCGAGCGAGCTGTCAGCAGTGATGAATTGCAAGAAAGAGTGTGAGCTCTGAGGCAGTTTTATAGTGAAGGAAAGCAAGGATGGTGATGATGGGAGTGGCTGGTGAAGGCGCTTTCGCAGACAAGCAACGTGTATCTGAGTTTGCATGCACTAGTCGACCGTAAGGAAAAGAATATTCAAACTGAGAAGCACAAGGCGAAGGTTCTCAATGCCAGATCGATCCAGCGCACACGAAGCTCAACTTGCCCTGGGAAACTTCACAGACATTTATAATATTGGATTAATGCACTGAAGATACGACACAATCTTTCTTAACGTGTAAATATAGATTGGAGTAGACACATAATAAGGGAGAAAGAAAAGTCCTAATTGGAGTGGTAAAGAAAGATTAAATTTACCAGTCTCTGACTTTGAAGACAGCCGGAATCTTTCAAGGTGGAAGCTGTTGGTCAAAAGAAAGTCAGAAGAAAATGATAGAAAAAAAGGAAAGCAAAGTTCCACTTGTCAAGTTGGTAACTTTGGATTGAGAGAGAGAAAAGTGACGTGACGGTAACTTTGCTTTTGCGTTGAAGTCGGTGGGACTTCAAGAGGCGGTAGAACACCTGTAAATAAGACTTAGCGTGAAGGACATAAAGATAAGTCACCAGATGCAAAGGTGAGCTTCAAGAGAGAAGAGACAATGCGGCCCAAGTAGACATAGGGAGAATCGCTCTCTATTAACGGTATGCAATCTGACCGTTTCCACCGGAAAATAGACCGAACCACCCTATAAAAATAGGTCCAGTTCCCACATCCAGATTTTTGGAACCAATTAGAATGTTTGGCTCCCGGTTCTAAGTGAAGACCCACGTAGGAATTGGACCGACTAGACCGATTTTAGAATTAATTTCATAAAATTTTAAATTGTAAAAACCCTAGTTTTTTTAGTTTCTAACCTCTAAGCTGGGGTTTAATATAAATTTATTTAACTATGTTATTTGTTTTGTTTTCAAGTAGTTAGAATTTAGGGCAATATGAATGAGGGATGAAGTTTTATAATTTATGGTTTATGTTATGTGTTTGAACTTTTTATTATTTATAATTATATGTGACTTTTTGTTCATCTAATGGATTGTTGCTTTTGGCGGATAGGGATTTATGTTGTTCATCTTTTACTTTGACTCATTATTACTCATATTATTTTGCTGTTAAAAAAGAAATGAGAAAAAAGAACAAAAGAAAAATTGGTTCTTGAGTAGACCTTGGAACTAGACTGAAAAAGCAGGATACGTTTCAGGTTTCAAAAACAGGGAATCGATTCTAATAGGGTAGGTTTTAGGTTCCAAGTTTGAAACTAACCACCCCTACTCTCTATGGGTGAGAGATAAACATAATTAAAGTGAGAGCGTGTCTCTATATAAGCAAGTATTGCTTTGAGTGTCTTGAGTGTGGTAAGAGAAAGTAGATTGTAATAGTTGTGTCAGATAATGTTTTATTGTTATACTTGTACTATAGTTTGGCATAACCAGTGTATCTCGAGTTGTCTATGCCCCATTGTCGTGTCCATTTCTAGTCATCGTTCACATTCCCAAGTCGATCATCGAGTGGTTTATTGAAATTTCACGTGCAACGAATTCTCTAAGGTGTCGGGTTCCTTCTTCTTCATTCTATCAAATTTATTAGATAACAAGGCTAGATATCCCAACAAGTTTTCTAGTGAAGGCAAGAGAAATTGTTAGGCACTCAGTTCCTGCACCTCAGTTATCGATGCCGAAGCCTAGGTCTAACGAGGCCGGGCCCATGTAATCAATATACGTGCTCTGGTTGCTAGTGGCTAGGTATGATAAATTACAGCTTTTGTGACTAAGACTCCAACGCTTGGGCTTAGGAACCCTGGTGGTTGGGTCCAAGACCTCTGAGGCTGGGGCCCAATCCCTCAAGTCGGGATCCTTGGCACTTGGAAAATATTTGATGATATAGCATGTACATCTTTTCTATTAGACAAATAGTGCATGTCTCTCTAAAAAAATAAAGGCAAGTTTTCTTCTACAAACGACCGTAAATATGTTCCAGTTTATTTTTAGGTTTTAGTCAAATACTAGAAAATAAATATATTTTTTTAAATGACTTTATGGAATACATTTTCGAAAAATGTCACATTTTCCATAAAATAAGTAGTCTTATAATATCGGAGTAATGCATTGAAGATGTGACACAATCTTTCTCAACCTCTGAACATAGATTGGACAAGACGGATCTTGTTAGGTGTTCCCTCTGGGGCTTAATTGCATGTGGGAAATTTTTTTCCATGCTTGTGGACACTCCCGTGCAACTATGAATTTCATGGTCCTGGGGTTCTTACACGAAAAACAAATGTGGAGAAAACGGTTTTGAAAGTCGCTTTTTTTCCAGGTTTAAGTTTAGGGTGACATGGTTTTGCACTATGGGCTTGGTGTACTCTCTTTCTTCATGGTTGAGTGTGAGAGATGATGGCGATGGGATCGTTTCATTTCAGCCAAAAGGTTTCTAGGCAAGCGACCTCAATCCTATCACACATCTTTCAGTCTCTTCCGATCAAAAGAAAATATTGATAGCACTAGTTGACCTATCCGATCGCACCTGAGGAAACAACATAACGGCTCTTGGATCGCGACAAGTGTTCATAAAAAGTATCGAGTTCTGGCATCATTCCGAATATCCGTTCTGGCATTTGATCAAATAGACAAGTGTGCCAACATACCCATGTAAGGATCGAGCCCTTTATTCCTCATGAAACAAAGCCGAGAACTTTTGCAAGAGGCTTTTTATCATTCCATGGGATTCCCACAAGATAGTGAATGGAAACATTCATAGGAGGGGGCTGGACTTTTGTGAGATTAATAGTATTGTACTCAAGGAAAAGGTGGAAAAGTTTGCTTGGCCGTTCGGATGGAGAATAAGCCATTTCAAGATTTGCCCCTCTTTATCCTCAAGAGAATGTCAAGCTCATGAGTCAAAAGCGCACATGTTTCTGTTGCTTCCAGTGGCGCCGCGCAATATGCTCACAGTAAAACAAAACCACTTGAAAGCCGCAGCACTTATTGGGACAGGCAAATATGCAAAACGTCGAATAAAACCAAGAATGAGAATAAAGAGGATTTGCCCATCCCGGACTTGAGATTCGATAGAATTTTGTACTCAAAGGGGAGATCTCTATATATATACCCGCTGATTATCTAGGGCTATTGTGAAGTGAAATGGCGTAAGTCTTCGATGTCCCTCAAAGGCTTCCAATATTCCAACAAATAGATTGGAAGATATTGGAATCCCGAGGGGGACAACCGAAGGCTTACGCCATGTTTCTGAAGAAAGATGGAACCCTCGGGCGAACTGGTGAAGGTCTCAATACCCCTCAAAGGGTTCCAATATTCCATTTGTATACGTTCGGATATCGGTTGCTGATGGGGGACGTTGAAGGCTTACGCCATCGAGTTAAGGATTATATCGCATCTGAGTTTCGTCCGTCGTGTTGATACTGAACACGGAACAACTGAACCCTCAAGTCTCGACCCTCTGGAGCTGATGACCAGGTACGTTGCTGCAACTGCATTTCTCCTTCATCATCATTACGTAGAGCCTCCTTCTCTCCAGATTCTCAAGGATTCTAGCGTCATGATGACTCTTTTGACGAGTGGAAAATTAGTTGCCGATGAGGGATATTGAATGAAACTCCATCGAGTTCAGGATTGCATCGCACCGAGTTTGGTCCATCATGTTGATGACAGAACATAGAACAACTAAACCCTCAAGTCTCGACTCTCTGGAGCTGATGACCAGGAATGTTGCTGCAAGTGCATTCTCTGCAAGTGCATTCTCCTCCATCATCACTACGCAGAGCATTCTTCTCTCCAGACGCTCGAGGATTCGAGCGAGTGTCATGACAACTCTTTTGATGGGCATAAGAAACACAAGATTATCTGTGTCATTCTTCTCTCCAGACTCGAGAGAATTCAAGCGTCATGACGACTCTTTCGATAAGCACAAGAAACACTAGATTAGCCGTGTCGATGTGAAGTGGTGTCGACCCATTAATTACTGTTGATGATGATGCTACGAAGGAGAACGAAAGATTTTGCTGATTGAGTCACGAATGGCAACTACTGCATTATTTCCTCCACTTTTTTTAGTTAATTTTCAAGTGATCACTCCATATCATGTTGTCGTAGATATATTATGACGAGATCATCGTAAGATCTTTCACTTTAATGCCTTGCATGTTAGGGTTAGTGATGCTACTTATTGCAAAAATCATTATCAATTACCAGCACATCAACGATATTAACTCACGTGTGAAGCGGTCTGCCAATCACTAAATTCGTGAATCATATGGGCACCATGATTATTTTTTTACACCATGTTGGCCACGCAACTTGCATCTAATGGAGGGAGTGATTGTTGGGCTCAGAAGGGCTCAGACAAGGTGTAGCTCTAACTCTAGGATGATGTGGACTGTGGAGGCAGGAATGAATCGAATCTCACATTATTCAATAGGAAAACACTTGTCTCAATTTACAATAAGGCCCATAAAAATAAAATCATGTGGACTCCGGCCCAAAGTAGACAATATCGTTGCAAGTGGGGCATGATTCTCATGTTTTCGCTAATAGAGTTGGTGTTATGGTATTATGAAAATATTTGTGACATTGCTATTAACATATATAAAGAACTTTCTTGACTTACATGAGTATATATTTTAAAAGTGATAGACGGTCGCATGCATCGTCCGGCCATTTTAACCGATCATGCATGATTTCTTTATCCCTAATGGGTCTGAACGTAAAAAGTACTGAAAAAAGTCGAAACCTATCTCATTTTCCGTTTCCTTCTTGTGGAAGAAATCAGAATTTTTGCCTATTAATTCTACTTGCCTAACCCTAGCTACATGCATTCAATGCATTTCCCATCTACAAATGCAGGCAACTCTCTGTTTAGCTTGACGGGATGGCTTTGGAATTTGCACGATTTTGATCCGACCATAGTTGTTTATGTGGTTCTGATCTGATTGGTTTGGTACTAAACTATTTAGGGCACAACCAAGTGCTGTAAAGTAACGAACAGTAACCTAATAAAAGGAGCTGATACATGCTTCGACCAGTAGGAAAAGTCCAGTGAGCTGTCTGGTTTCCTTGTTTATGTCCACTTGAAAAATAGCGTGAGTTATTCATAAAAATCAACAATTTCTAGGTATATTAAGATCCATAAACAAAATTAATTCACAAAATAATACATTTAAACTCATGTCTAAGGCTCTATTCGTTTCATGGTAAATGTAGCATTTTTTAGTAATTTTTTTCCAGAAAGTCATTTTTAAAGGAAATGTAATTGTTTTATGGTATTTGGCCAAACCTTCAAAAGAAGCGAAGATATTAGGAATTTTTTTTTCATGCACTCCTTTTTCAATGTTTTTATATTTAAAATCAAATTTTTAATTATTTTATATTTTTCTTTTCTTTGTTTTTGTCTTTCTCTTCTTCGACCACAGCAACGGCTGGGTGGCCGACTGAAGGTGAGCTCGAGCTCACTTGATGCCTGGCTCGCCAATCTAGCGGGGCCTGAGCTCGCCGCTTTCTTGGCTTGCCACTCGCCAAATTGATAAGCTTGGAGCCATAGCTCACCATCGATCAAGTGAGCGGCGAGCTTGGGCTCAAGCTTGTCCTTGATCAGGTGAGCTGCGAGCCTTGAGCTCACCCAAGGTCGGCAAGCTTGAGGCTCGCTTGTGGTCGATTGCCGGTAGTGTGATCGACGACCGACAAAGCAGAGTCAGAATATAGGCCCTTGGAGAAGCTCCTGGCTTAAGTCTATTAAGGATCCGGGATACGGTTTTGGATCGCATTAAGTGCGTGTTGAACTAGGTCGAAGACAATCGTAGCCAATTGCTCCAGAAACTAGACAATCATCAATGCATGACAAAGGATGCATTTGGTTAGACTTCTAGGAAAAGCCTTCAGAAAAATGCAAAGCATTTCAAATTAATGAGATTTCCAAAATGCAAATTGTGCTTATTAAATTGTAATCTAAAAGTCTATTGTAAGGTTCCTTTGAGTAAAATAGTGTTTGGACAAAGTATATTTTCAAAGGATTTTAGTTTTTTTAAAAAAAGAAAAAAATAGTTGGTCCTTTGTTGACCAAGGATAGGCAACCGCTAGCAATCCAGATCTGTCATTGACTGTCGTCGGACAGCCCCCCTAAGGTCGGGTGACCCCTAGTGAGGGTCATGCAATCTAGGCGGCCCTCACCTTGCACAACCCCTCATGAAGGTTGCTTGACCCGGCGAGGGCCTAGCTAGGTCACATGACCCCAAGCGACCCTCGTGCAACCCGACTATTGCAAAGGTTGCTTGACCCTAATGAGGGCCAGTTAAGTCGCGGCAACCCAAGCAGCCTTCGTTAGAGTTACTTCATGAGGGCTAGTTGCGTCGCATGACCCCAGGTAGCCCCTCGCTAGGTCATTCCATCGCCGAGGGCTGTTTGCCATATGGATTTGGTGACCTCAGTTGGCCTCGTGAGGGTCGTGTGATTTAGATAGCAATCGCCTAGGTCGCCACTACCATGTCAGCCTCTTTCTAGCCCCGTTTCCGACCCCTTGCAGCCACACGCAACACCTCGGCCAACCCCAACGAAGAAGAAGATGAATAGTCACAAATGAGGGCAATAACGAAAAACCAAAAAGCCAATGAGTATGATTTTGAAAGAAACTTTTGTTTTACTTACCAACCTTCTTGCATCCCAAGAAAATTAAAAGTCCAAGGCAGCCTTTTGCATTAGGCTTTCGGCCTTTCCAATGCAAACTTTTCCATCATGCGAGTTTCAAAAATTTTATCTAATAATCAATATTTGGCCCAAAGAGCTTTGAACGCCTAACGTCGCTTCCTAAAATCTTTCCCAAATGCGGTCAAAACGATACAATTGCCAGACTTGTCTAGGATAAGCATATGGATCAGCCCTTTGGATAGGGCACGACCCGGTTTTCGCGACCCCGAGACCTTTCAATTTAGCAAAGCATAAACGCCGACGTGTGATCTACCGGCGGGTTTAATCTGGACAAACATTCCTTGAACGAGGAGTACATGTACTCGCAACCGACTGCTTCAGCAATCAGCCTGTTTCCCATAGTACATCAAGGTTGAACGATCACGTTCTCTCAGCTCATCTAAGATGCAAGACTCATCTTTGGATTGAATCAAGTTGCAGCGACTGCATCAGCGAGCTTCGGCAAGTGGCCAGGCGTTGACTGAAAGTCTCGCTAGTCTACCCCCAACTTGATGCCGCTCCACTTGCCCTTGTCACCGTCGGGACGCGCCCTTATCCCCTAAGGCTATCTTTGGACGTGGGAAGGTAACAGAAAATGGGGAGAAAATTGCCAAAAGAATAAATAAAGAGAATATTTAAGTTCAATAAATGAGCTTATTATAATAAGATTAATATCACGAAAAATTCTAAATTAGTATACCTATGACAAATTTATCACAAACTAATTACACTTGTAATAAATTTACCATCAATGAATTTCTATTAAATTTTACTATCAAAATTTTAAATTAGATAACAAGTGTTAGTTTTAGGTATACCAATTTTGAGATTTATCATTCATTTGTTACAGATTTTTTCATAGTATTAATATAATTTAACCAAAATTAACAAAAATATCACGAATGTACTAATTTTGGGTTTTTAATAGTGAAAAAATCAATTTGATGTAAATTTATTATAAGTGTATTAGTTTCGGATTTTTTATGGTTTGAAAATTTACCCAAGTAAACTTACTACAACAAGTAAAAGTATAAGGTTTTTCATAGCATTAATTTTTTTTTTTTAAAATTTATGTTAGTTTTTTTTTTTTTTTTCTGTCGGGCCTTACTCTATTCCTACTCTACACTCACTTCGAGACTTGTGCGCCGCTCTTGCGGGCGTGGGAGTCGTAACCCACTCTCAAACTTACGCGTCCCTACCCCCATTAGTTGTAATACTATGTTTGTTTGAAGTATCAATTTATAATAACATGAATTTTAAAAAGAAATTCGTTTTGTGGAATTATTTGTGTAAAACTTTTCTTCTTATTTGCAAAATCCAACGGGTCTACTGATAAGATATTCAAGTATTCAGTATTCCCCAGACATCGTACGGGGAGACCGCAAAACGCGTGAAAAGATTTCCCAGAGTGTTCTAGAAGTTTCAAGCGCCTCCTTCCCCAAGAATTCATAGGAGAGATGATGTCTTTGATTTTCTTCTTAACAAAATCGCTCTATGTTTCTATTTACAAGAGTTGCTTTTTAAAATTCAATAAGCTCATCAACCTACCATGGCGGACCAAGTCACCGCGATTGCTCCCTCGCAACCACCACCGATCAATCGTCATAATCACATCCAATTAGTCCCACGGCCTCTCGCTAGCATCGCCCGCCCGGGTAACGATCTCGAAAAGGATCTCCCGGTGAAATTCCGGTTGAGTGCACGCGAAATTGCTCGTTTACTTGTTAAATATGGTTTGGTTGAAAGAGTAAGAACCGGACCAAGCCCTCGAACCTGGGAGAGCAGCAGCTTGATCGAAGAGATCTTCAAATTTGTACAGGGGCTTTGTCTAAGGACAGCATCGTAATTCTCAATTGACCATTCCGACGAGGGCTTTGTTTTGAACAAGTCCGAGTCAACAAAGACCAGGTCAGCAGCTCTCGTGAAGTTTGACGTCGACCGCTTCCCTCTCCCCAGCACCACTTCACGTTTTAAATTGCAGGAGTCTTGTCCGGTGAAATGTCCATTGGATGGAATATTCACGCTTACTTCTTATCAATTTAATTTTAAATCTTCGCAAATAATTTAAATATAGTCGTTCCGTCCATTTTCGTCAAAGATCACTTATGCGTAATGAATGCAAACTAGTCTTGAAATAACAATACTATAAATCAACTCTATGGAGATGAGTGTGTGAGGTGTGAAAGCAGAGAAACGAATCCACTGACTACATGTTTTATGCATGTATCATGCCGATGATCATCATCATCGTCATCTTGAACTGCGATATCATCTGGTCAAAAATTTTCATTTTGGTCCAAGGGATTGAATACCTTTGATTGGGCCGGTAAATTGAGCATTCAAGTCATCAAGGGCACGTATGATTATGCTTCAACTAAAAATGAAAAAAAATGAGAATTTTCGCCTTCCCATGATCTCACGCCACACGTCGAAATCGTGTGTTGTGAAAGTTTCAACGAGTTGAAGAGAAAATCAAAGCGTGTTCGTCGTAAAATTTAGATTCGGTAAGATATAAAAGTAAAAAGGTTAGGCGGACACGCCCAAAATTTGGGAAAAAAAAAAACATATTGATAAGGATGATGCACTTGCCATATCAGAAATGAGAATGACGTGTACGGAAATGAACATTTATTTTCGACTTGATCTTCAATAGTACCTGGTCGGCAGGCTTAATATGAGAGTCCAAATGTCCAATCAACCATCACACAAAAATTGAGTAAAGTTTTGTCATTTCGCGGGACACGTAAAGCCAGCAATTTTATTATAAAATGGCGATAATTTAGATGAATATTGAATATCACGCTTCAAGAAATATCGGAAAATCATTTTTACAAATACAAACGGATAGATGAGAGAAAAAACAAAAAATCTTATTAAAGGATGGATATTTTCATGCCCTGGTCTTTTGAAATTAAAAAAATAATAATTTGTCCCTCCATAAATAGAAGGGGTTTATATCATGAAGAATTCCAAATTAATATGTTGGTGATAAATTTATCTAAAACTAATTTTTTATTATTATCAAAAACCTTAAATTGGTACACATTCAACAAATTTTTTCCGGTATACTTATCGCAAATTTGCCTTATATTAGTTTTCATTAAATTTTACTATCAAAATGCTAAATTAGATGACATGCAACAATTGACTAACGTACCAATTTAGAATTTTACTCTCATTCTATCATAATTGTATCGATTCCGTGGTTTTTTGTGATATCAATTCAATTTAATGAAAGGTGTATTTGTCATAAACATATTAGTTTTGGATTTTTAATGATAAAAAAATTAGTTTCGGATAAATTTGTCAATGATAAAGCCGTTCAACTCCATCCTTGTCATCGACTTCTCTCTCCTCTCCTCGAGTAATCCCAATCAATGGTGTATCAATTTGAGATTTTTTTTTTTTTATGGTCATTTGCAATAAATTTATCACAAAGGTACCTGTTTGGATTTTGTGTGATCAAAAAATTAATTTGAAGTATATTTTATTAGGAGTATATCAATTTAAAATTTTTTACGCTATTAATTCAAATACGAAAGAGAAAAGGTATTTATGTGCTTTTCATTCATCAACCTCCTTTCCAGGAAAATCAGTGTGAAATGGGCAAAAGGGGCGGACATACTGCTGCATGTCACTTGCATTCCCAATAATTTAGGAGAAAGTTATAGATTCCATTCCACATGGATTTCATTTCCACACACCATCCTCATGACACAAAAAAAAAAAAAAAGTAACAAATAAATGAAAACCATAAAAATAAAAATAGGATAAAAAAAAATACATCAAATTTGACCACCACCTTCTTCTTCTTCTTCATCATCATCTCTCCTTTCTACCTCCTTTGTCTGGCTTTTTCATAACTGCTCCATTCTTCTCCTTTTTTAATCTGTATCTAAAGCAAGCTCGTTCTGTCTGACCTCTCTCTCTCTCTCTTCCTTCCTTCCTTCCTCTTCTCTGCCACCAACTTTCCCTCCTCGCGCGATCCGCTCCGCTGCGTATACCGTTCGGAATCCGCCATTGCCTCTTGATCCGTCGGAAGAGCGGCTAGCATGGGAATCTGCGCCTCCTCCGCCGCCCGCAGAGCCGGAGGCTCCGCCGGCGCTTCGACGCGGCGGAACGGGAATCGGCGGCGGGAGCGGGATCAGGACGGGGCGGGCGAGGCGAATCGGAAGCGGAAGGACGATCGGCAGGCGAAGGAGGGCGGCGGCGGCGGCGGCGGCGGAAACGGGAAGCAGGGCGGTGGCGCTGTCCCTTGCGGGAAGCGCGCGGACTTCGGGTACGCCAGGGACTTCGCCGAGCGGTACTCGCTGGGGAAGTTGCTCGGGCACGGGCAGTTCGGTTACACATACGTCGCGGTCGACAAGGTCAATGGCGATCGAGTCGCGGTTAAGAGGATTGACAAGAGTAAGGTGATTGTTCTAGCTTTCTCGCTTGAATTTGAGGATTGGTTTTCGTGTTGGTTGGGCGAGTTGCGAGGATATTGTGGCTTTTAGGGCGTGCTTAAGATAATGCTACTGGGTTTTCTGAGGTATGGTTGCGTGATTATAGTGGAAATTGTCGCTCCTGTGCGATTGGGACGTCTCTCGTGAATCTCCCGGAGGATAATTTCAATTAATTGGAGTCGCCATAACGCGTCTCATATACTTTTCTGTGAATGATCTTAATAAATTGATGATTTTGACTAGTTACTAGATATGAATGCAGATTTTTTGGGTTAGGATTGAGTTGTGAAACTCTACGTTGACATTCTAATTCTAGGATTAGTACTTAAATTCCTGTCACTCTGATGCTATTACTTTAAAGAGTTCCTTTTCCAATGGCTTTTCAGTTTCTTTGATCTTTACATGGACAACTCTTATTGGATATCAAGTGAGAGGATCATGCTGTCAACTGTTCTTGCACTTGAATGATTCACCCCTCCCAGTTGCATGTTATAGACTAATTTCAAGAGTTGGTAGAGTGTTGACTGCAGCTTGCAGTTTTTAATGCTTGAGATTGGGATGTGCTAATGAGATTGTGCGACTGAATGAATCGCCCTGCATTAGGAATTATTCAACCATTTCAACGGTTGGTACACTTGGGGCTATGCCTAGCAGTAGTCAGGACCACATTTCATGCACATTGTTGTACTTCGTCACCCGAAGCTGTCCAAACAGTATTACAGGTCCTTTGGTTTGTGCTTCCATAATGGAGTTTCAAATAAAATTAAGTTTCAAACTTCCTTATAGTTCCCTGCTAAGTTTCATGCTTTTGAGTGCTTTGATATTAATCATGGATGAATTTCATTTAGTTTATTTCATCGAAAGGAATAATCTCCCACAAATTCTAGATCTGCTGCAGTTTGCACAAGCTGTTCCTTTTTGGGGATTTGGTGTGTTAATGTGTCTTTTTTCTTAACAAACCTTCTATTTCAGTGAATAAGTTTGTTTCTTCCTTGTCTCATAAAATCCTAGGACAGTAAGTTACGTGAATGCGTACTTCCAAGATGAGTTTCTGTCTTCCTATCATGTACTTATTGCAATATCTCAAATCAGATCATTGGATAATGGTGACAGATGGTTCTTCCCATCGCGGTTGAAGATGTCAAACGGGAGGTCAAGATTTTGAGAGCCTTAACAGGCCATGAGAATGTTGTTCAGTTTTATGATGCATTTGAGGACGACTCTTATGTTTACATAGCCATGGAGTAAGTTCTGTTCCTTGAACTTTTTCTGTATCAAGCTTGGAGAATTTTATTTAGGAAATGCTTTCGTTCATTTTTTCTGTAACTATAACTGGCTTTTAGTTTCATCCTTAATTGTGAATAGTTTTTATTTTAAATCCTCATCAATTCATATGCTGCTTGTCTTCTTGAAATATTAATTTCAGGTACTGTGAGGGTGGTGAGTTGCTGGACAGGATACTAGCCAAGTAAGGAACTTCAATGTTTGTCTCTACAGCTTTCTTCAAGTGTAACTAGTTTTCACCTTGACACGTCTTCATGGTTTCCCTTTGATCAGGAAGGATAGCCGGTACACTGAGAAAGATGCAGCAGTTGTTGTGAGGCAGATGCTCAGGGTTGCAGCAGAGTGTCATTTGCATGGTTTGGTGCACCGTGACATGAAGCCAGAGGTATACTGGGGCCTTTTTTTTTTTTTAATTTTATTTATATATCATGAATGTCAAGTCATGGCATTCAAAATTTTCTGAAATATGTTTTTGGTTGTAGAACTTTCTCTTTAAATCAAGCAAAGAGGATTCTCCCTTGAAGGCTATAGATTTTGGCTTGTCTGACTTCATAAACCCTGGTGAGTGAACTCATCCAGTGCAAGTTTACCCCTTTATGTCTTTCTACCATTTCCTTTCTGTTTCATTGGAATTGAGTGCCAAAAAGATTAATATGAACCTGTATAGTACTTAATTTTTTTTTGTCTAGTCTCCGGGGAATTTTTTTTTTTTTTTTAAGTAGTTAATTTCTTAAATAACTCCTTAATTTTGATCCAAATGTATTTAGGGAAAAGGTTTCTAGATATCGTTGGCAGTGCCTATTATGTTGCTCCTGAAGTTTTGAAACGCAAGTCAGGCCCAGAATCAGACGTTTGGAGTATTGGTGTTATTACCTTTATTCTGCTCTGTGGGAGGCGTCCTTTCTGGGATAAAACTGAAGATGGTATTTTCAAAGAGGTACCATATCTGACTCTCCTCTTTCCCTGTATTTTTTTTTCCTTGTTTGAGGTGCTTCCATTTTATTGCCATATCAATGTGGTAAAAAAGGCCGTTTCTCATGCGGTGCCTTTGTCATCATCTGCCCCAATTATAGTCATGTTCTAGAAAAGTTATTGTATAAGATGGAATTTTCAGTTCCAACTCTTTGCATTTTCTTGCCTTGTGTAGTTTCTATAATATTTTTCTGATCCTTTGTTGAGGCTGATGGCTTTTCCTGCCAAAAGATATCTGATCATTATTGGATTCCTTCACCTCATATTGTCTTTATCTAACTTTTCCATTTTCCTATGGCCACTTCTTATTGACATTTTGCTTGTGATGCAGGTTCTAAAGAAGAAACCTGATTTTCGTCGCAGACCATGGCCAACAATAAGCAACAGTGCTAAAGATTTTGTGAAGAAGCTACTTGTGAAGGATCCCAGGGCAAGACTTACTGCTGCTCAAGCCCTCTGTAAGTTAACAATTGGTTTCTGATATGAATGCTGATTGATATGCCATGAGGGAATTCTAATGAAACACATTAGTATAGAATTAGTGTGATGTGGAAATGCTTTTCTTGGCTTTTCTTTGCATTGCTCTTGCTATGCCAGATTCTAGCCAAAGAATGAGGGAACTGGTAGATTAATTGTTATTCATGGTTTTCATTTTCTTTGGAACTGAGGATTTTCCGTTTCCTCTTAACATTGATCTTTATTCATTGCTGCAACTTTCAGCGCATCCATGGGTCAGAGAAGGAGGAAATGCATCGGATATCCCCATTGATATATCAGTTTTGAACAATATGAGACAATTTGTGAAGTACGGTCGACTGAAACAATTTGCTTTACGGGTAACGAAACTGCTCTGTAAGATTTCTTCAAGGAGGAAAGGATATTATATCATGTCATTGTCTAACAAATATTGCTTGCAGGCACTGGCAAGCACACTTGATGGAGAGGAACTTGCTGACCTCAAGGATCAATTTGCTGCGATTGATGTAGATAAAAATGGTTCTATTAGTCTTGAAGAAATGAGAGAGGTATCCATTTCTTTCTCATTCCACATTCACTCTGATGAATATTTTAATTACATCGTGATCTTGAGTGTTGTATGCATGCAGGCCCTTGCTCAGGATCTTCCCTGGAAGATGAAGGAATCACGTGTCTTAGAGATTCTTCAAGCGGTAACTTTTATCTTTACCTTTGTTATGGCCTTGTTTTCTCCTTGTGTATTAGCAATTGAAATTTGTTTTTCTGGTGGAATTGTGGAATACCATTTCTGTCAGTTTCATTCTCTTCTTTTATTGTTTTGGTGATTCTCTTTTGTTCATATTCGATGCTTAAAGCTTTAGTTCTTGCTTCATGTTTCGTCATTTTGAAAACTTGCTTGTGTTGTTAGCCGAGAAATGTTGGACTGATTTTTTCGTTCATAAGATGAGCTGCTGCCAAGCTTGCAGATTTTGCACAAACATGTGAGTCCTGAATGGTGCATAAGAATCTCTTTTATTTTTCCTTCATGTAGATTGATAGCAACACGGATGGGCTAGTGGATTTTACTGAGTTCGTTGCAGCAACTCTTCATGTGCATCAAATGGAGGAACATGACTCAGAGAAGTGGCAGCTGCGGTCACAGGCCGCTTTTGAGAAATTTGACATTGATCGTGATGGTTATATAACCCCAGAAGAACTTCGACTGGTAAGTTTGACCATCTTCATTTAGTCATCCCTTCCACATTCATTTGCCCTCTAGTTCTCATTTGTGTCACTATGGGTATG
The DNA here is from genome assembly GCF_016545825.1 of Eucalyptus grandis. Taxonomy (NCBI): domain Eukaryota; kingdom Viridiplantae; phylum Streptophyta; class Magnoliopsida; order Myrtales; family Myrtaceae; genus Eucalyptus; species Eucalyptus grandis. Next base: position 37,320,070 of record NC_052620.1, on the reverse strand, counting down.
GGTAGAATGAAAATTAAAGTACGTAGACAGGGCTAAATGTATTTTTTTTTAATTTGTAACTGAATTTTGACCCTGTCTCTTGGGAGCTTGAGGTTTGTTTCTTGCAAAATTGCCCAAAAGTTGGGATCAGTTGTCTATCTTTTTGCATATTGGGCACAAAATAGTAGCATAGCTACTTTCTGTTGCAGCTTCACATAATGAAACTGTTCAGCTTGTCAGCATGTGACCTTGATAATTTGGTTATTGTCTCATCGGAAAATACTAGCCGAATGTATTGCCTCTTGTTGAATATTCTGCACAAAGTAGTGGCGCAGGTTTTTTATGTTGCTTGGTACAAAGAAATGGTTCAGCATCTTAACGTGTAACCTTGACATGATGCTTCCTTGCCCTTTTCAGCAGACAGGTTTGAAAGGCTCCCTCGGTCCTCTACTAGAGGAAGCCGACATCGACAAAGATGGGAAAATAAGTTTATCAGAGTTCAGAAAGCTGTTAAGAACTGCAAGCATGGGCTCTCAAAACTTGCCGAGCTCATCTGGTTATCGGAATTTGAGGAAAATATAGATCCATTCTGAAGCTTTTTGGGTGTTAAAAAGAGAGAAGAGAGCACGAGATGGGTTACGTATTTTGGTTACTCAAGATATACCGAGCCAATCGTGATGACCGCCTGGGTGCTTTGCCCCGTTGCCAGTGGAAAGCCCTGTACAAAAGTTAGATACTGAGTCAAGGGATTTTGCATGGCACCCCAAGTTAGCCGAGAAGTGTTTCGGGATGAAGGTTTGGAGAGATTTTGCTGCTGTGGTCGTTTACTTGGTGAGAGGGAAGGGCTATACGGGCGTACGTCTTGTGATGAGTGTGGGATGTGTAGGCTGCGACTGTATATTTAACGCCCTCGAATTTGAGGGCCCATTCTACTGCAGAATGGGCAATGCTTTTTTACTTGTAAGGCCTTCTCTTTTCCCAATTTTTTTCGCATCGCAAATGACTGGAGTGTAAACATTTTTCAGTCTCTCTCAGAGATGGGCAATGCACCTGCTTTTTCTGTGAAGGATTTAGAGATGTATGCTGAGCAGCTATTAAGGAAAATAAATTGATCAGATTATTTAGGGTGACACTTCTTAGTTTCAAGAGCCATTCATCATCGCGTTGAATCATGGCCAATAGAATAGCGAATGTAGGAGGTGATGCGCTGAACATGAAGAATTCGCCTTTTTCTGCTCCGGTCAATGATGATGGGAATACCCAAAAGCGTGTTCTAGCTTGCATCTTTATCGGTACACTGATTCGTTACCTCTTGACGACAGCATCTCTGGAGACTCTTTTCATCTAATAACCACCAGGACACCACTACCACACGATGCGAATGACCCACGCAGGAGTACAATCTGGCTATGCCTCATGGCAGGTCAAAAGTCGCAGACACAAAGATAGTTTGGATGCAAAATCTAAGCTCAAATCAATTATTCATGGTTGCTGGAGCTAAACCATTGAAAGAGTGTAATGAATGTGCCATCCTTGTTTAAGTTTCAGGCATATCTGAAATCTGAATAGACTACAAAATTCCCCGTAAGTTAAGCAAATGCAACATAATATACACCTGACCAGCCTCGGTTAACCAGAGTACAAACTACGAAAGGACTAGGAGATGAGTTAGGCCTGTAACAGGAAAAGAAAATTGTGGCATTTTAAAATAGGTTAAACCAGCAATCTTCCAGGTCCTTAAGAACCAAACTTTTTTCTTTGAAGGAAAAGAGAATGTAGTCAGCAAGCTCTGTGTCCCTTTATTTCTTAAGGATCATGGCTACCTGCACATCAAATTTTCTCGAGCCAGAAAAAACTATGACCATGACACCAATGATAAGATACAAGCTACATAAGTTAGCGTTAGTGTTGGTTTAACGGAGAATAAGGACTTAACTCTTCATCTACTGGACTTTGGGTTGTCACTAACACTATTGGAGGAACTATCTGGAAAAGCCTGAGATGAGGAAAACTTGCTCGATGAGCTCCCATCAGTAATACTTATCTCCTTTCTCTGGGTCTGCTTGCCCTTCTTTTCTCCAGAGTCCTGCATAAACTATACTGTTATGCATATTGTGCCAATTTACAGAGTAGATCTAGCTCTGGTTCAGAATAATAAAACCTGCTGTGATGATGTTCCAGGCATCTTAAGTTCAAGGTCTGTTGCCACGTCATTTGACTCTTCATCTTGCTCTGCATTGCTGCCGCTTTGATGATCTGAAGACCTGCTTTTGGAGTCTTTTTTATTTGACACGTGAGAACTGGAAGCATATTGGGATGACTGCTGTTCAACTGTGGGATTGGCAGGCATTGAATATGGGATAAAGGTAGAACACGGAGCGGGAATAGCACTTGCATTCTGATTTCCAAAGAAAGGGAAAGGCTGAAGTTGTGAGTGCATGGGCATTGGACCTGGAGTGACGGGTATTGGAACTGGATATGAGTAGGCTGGACCCATGATGGATGGATCCATGGCAGCCCAAGGGTACATAACCCTCATCCTTTGCTGGTACTGGACATTAAGATTTTCAACTTCAGATTTTAAAGATGATTTCTCTTCTCTGAGTTCATTCTTCTCCTGCATCAGCTGGTTGTAATGCAAAGTTACTATTAGCATCAAGGCAAACTATGGACATTAGAACCTCAGGATACTGCATGAAGATAAAATCACCTCACGAGATTCTTCAGTAAGAGCTGCACATTCAGCTTTCAATTTGTTAACTTCCGTGGTTAAATCCTTCAGCACCTGGATTGTGTCCGTGAGAATGGTTGCCTTGTCATTCTTAGGTCTATCAGGATCTGTAGTTCATATAGGTAAGGCAAAGCAGTTGTTCAAAAGTCTAGCATGAACAAAAGACAGCTCTAATTACAGAGAAACAGCGCATGCTAAATAATATAACCCAGTGCATGGCATCTACTATAATGAGAAAAAGTAAGAAAGTGAACCCTGTCCAATATCCAAGAGATTCTAAATAAGTGGAATTAGGACAAAACCATAAGCATCAAATCAAACCTTTGTTTATGCTTCAAAAACCAACAATGTGAAATTTGTCATCTTCGCAAATTGGTCAGTCTCCGTATGTCAAATTTAGCTAAACACAAGAAACCTGCAATTTTCAGTGGTTCTCTCGCAAAGCAAACAGAGAGATAAGCTTCTGGCTCCATGCTTGTGAGGATGTCCCACCACATCTCTCGTTGGCACATGAACAAAATAAGGGGTACTTGTTGGTTTAAACAGCCCAAGCTGTAATGAATTTGCCTAAGTAAACTACCTATTTCTGATAGATCAGTAGACCAGGAAGGTAGATCTTAGAGAGAAATTTTGATCTTATCCTTCACAACTGAGTTACACCTTTGGAATTGCAACACAAATAAATATTCAGAAGCACGCAGGATCAATTTCTCAAACAGACACGGGATTTTGGGGGAAAATAAAAGCATGGTTCCAATTGATATATCAGGATGGCAATGTCATCGTCCTGACTTCCCCAAAGTGTTCGCTAATAGATGAATCAAAGTATCAAGAACATTACAGTTTTAGGTACCCTCAAAAGTATTTCTCAGGGTACAATGGAAGTAACTTATATGTCGATATTAGCTCATTCTATCCACTCCTAACTGTCAACCCGTTGCGAATTCACAAATATAACACATTCACATGTATCTTGGAGTTAAACAATCACTTCTCTGGACTATCGAAAATTCATAATTCAACATGGACTCGTGAAGTTTAGCGACCTTCACAAATGTTAGCAGAGCCATGCCTACCGGCAGTTGAAGCGTCAAAATAGTTACTTCACTGTTTCCGTTCTTACTACTTAGATTACCACACATTATATTCATTTTTTTTCCCTGGAAAGCTGCCTCATCACCTAAGAGAAAAAGAAGAAGAAAAGAACTAAACCCGCAATTTATCATGGTTGATAAAACAGTGAGGTTGTTATGAGGCTGCAACGTGTGTACCTAGCGTGCTCCCCAGTTCAAGGAAGTGCTCGTTCAGACGATCCCTCCTCAGCTTTTCGCGGTCGGCCTTCTGGACTTTCCTCGCGGCCACGGGATCCCTGACGTCCGCTTCCTCCCTTTGCCTGCGAGCGACGGAAACCGACAACCAGAAGACCACGAAAAACATACTCTTAGGCATCACCCTCAAAGCCTTCGGTGGAAGAAATTCACGGCCTATCACGCAGCGTTTCATCCGCGTCCTAAAGAGCACCCATCCCCTACCCACATAACAAAATCCCAACTTTATGCGCAAGCCACCATCACCCAATATCCTCCATCAAGCAGAGCACCGGAACGACGGATCGCGAAATCAAATAAAAAAAAAAAAAAGCTTTTTTTTTTTTTTTTTGGTCGACCGCATCGCGCGGGCGCGGAAGGAACGCGTCTCGCGCGATTCCAGCGGCGGAAATTCGCGCCCAATCCGAAGACATTGAAAAGGGGGAGAACCTGGGCTCGTCGTGCGAGGCGTGCAGCCTGCTGGACGGGTGGTGCTGGTGCTGCTGGGGGTGGACGGAAGTCGACGCTCCCAAATCCGTCCTCCACTGATCCATCTCCGCCCTTCTTCTTCTTCGGCTTCTTCTTCTTCTTCTGGCTGCTTCGCCGGTTGAAACCTAGCTCGCCGGGGGACTTGATTTCGCCGCGAAACTGTAGAGAGAGAGAGAGAGAGAGAGGAGAGAGAAGGAGGTAGGGAGCAAACCTGCAACGACAACTTGTGCTCTCCACGAGCCACGAGGATTGGGGAGCAGAAAAAAAAATTGATTTTTGGAATCTCTTCGATAAATCGAAAATGGGGGTAATCATCGGGTGCGGTGCGGTGCGCGTGGAGGTGGGGGCGTGGACGACGATATCACGACGTGACAAATTTGCTCAAAAATATTTTTTATCATAAAAATCCTAAATTAATACATTTATGACAAATTTATCTCAAATTAATTTATTTGACTGCCAAAAATCATAAACTGGATTAATACAACAAAAATCACAAAATTATAAAAATGTGACAAGCGAAAAATAAAATTTCAAATTAGTATGACTGTCATGTGTCATTTAACTTAATAATTTGACAGAAATTTAACTAAACTAACAGATGATAAATTTGTCATAAGTATACTAAATTTATCAAAAATATATAAGTTTAGAGTTTTTATATTCAAAAAATTAGTTTTTGATAAATTTGTTATAGGTATATTAATTTGGGGTTTTTTAGGGTATTAATTCAAAAATAAAAAAGTATAGTTCCCAATTCTATTCCAAACTTTTTCTTTTTTGTTTAAAAGAAACCCTCAAACTTTATGTTTGATCCTAGAATTTACTTGAAAGAAACCCCCAATTGTAAGTTCAATTTTAATTCTGTCCAAACTTTTTCTTGTCTAAAAAAAAAAATCACAAACTATAATTCTAGTCCTAAATCTGCTCAATTTGCTAGCTTTCAATCTAACCTTAAATCTACATTCATTGATCCTTTTATTGTTTAGTATGATATTTTCAAGTTTGTAATAAATCTACATAGCAAAGTAACGTAGAAAATAAGCTCCAAATAGAAACTTTTCTTTAATAAGAAGATCGGGCAGATTTAGAATTAGAGTTAAATTCGACGTAGATATGGAGAAGTTTGGGGCAAATTTGACCTTAACTTAAAGTTAGGGTTTTCATTAGGAAAAAAAGATTTTTAAGGCAAAATTTAGACTAAAATTGGTTTTTTTTTTTCAAATTATGTCGAATTTGGTAAAAAAAAATTGGTCGGAGTGTACAGCAGACCCGGTATGATCGGTTGCAGAGAATAGTATTCTCAGGAGCAGGAGATGTGGATACTCATCGGACCCGTACGTGGGACTTGGACATTCGGCAGCCGCGCTCGCCTCGTCATTTTCGGTTCGAACGGTCACATCGGAATTCGGAAAAAACAAGACGCCGCCGAGAAGAGATGTCCTCCGATCCGGCGCCGGAGGAGGACGGCCGGAGCGGGACGGCGATGAGGATGGTGACTTACAACGTCAACGGCCTCAGGCAGCGGATCTCCCAGTTCGGCTCGCTCCTCAGGTTGCTCGACTCCTTCGACGCCGACATCGTTTGCTTTCAGGTCCGTGCCGGATTGATCGAGTCGTTTTCTTTCTTTCTTTTCTCGGCTTTCCTGCCGGGGGGCTGAGTCCGCTCGTTCGTGTTTGCTCTGGGGACTTGGCGATAGGAGACGAAGCTGAGGAGGCAGGAGCTCACGGCGGACGTGGTGATGGCGGAGGGGTACGAGTCCTTCTTCTCGTGTACGCGCACGTCGGATAAAGGCCGCACTGGGTATGCAGGTTAGCTGTTCGACAGAATGATTCTTTCGGGAAATTTAGTATCTTGTCCCATTTTGAGTGGTGGGTCGCTTCCGCGTTAGTGGAAAATTGACTTTGGAGGCTATAATTGCTTACCGGTGAAAAAAAGTTCCGAGTGGAAATGGGTCTGTTATCTATGATATTTAGACGTAGGATTCTACTGCGTTGTTTTTGTTGTTTTTTCACTTTCCCTTTTCTGAATTTGGGTGTTTTTTGAACTAATTCGGAGCTTGTGATGACTATGCTGCTTAAATTTGGCCTTGTGGTTTAATGACAATTCAGGGGTGGCGACGTTTTGCCGGGTGAAGTCTGCATTTTCAAGCAGTGAAGTGGCTTTGCCTGTGGCGGCGGAGGAAGGCTTCACAGGTCTCCTTCGAAATGGTAGAATTGATGAAAATCATGCTAGTGTAGCAGGAGGCCTTGAGGAGTTTGCAAAGGATGATCTTCTTCAAGTTGATAGTGAGGGGCGCTGTGTCATCACAGATCATGGCCACTTTGGTGGGTTTCTTTTCTAACTTCTTAGCATCATTAAGAGGAGACACGGTTGAATGAATGCTGTAGAATTTTGGAACTCTGACATCTAGTGGCAGTTTGCATTGTATCTATTTGCCAACTCTATGAGATACTAAGGTTAGTAATCATGCAGTTCTTTTCAATATATATGGGCCTCGGGCTGACTCTGATGATGCTGATAGGACTGAGTTCAAGCTCAAGTTTTTCAAGATATTACAGGTAAATTGATCATGTTTTCGGGAAACCTTAGAATTTGGTTTCTACACAATCTCAGAGGACAGATTATGAGAGAGATATATATGGAAAAAATAAAATGTTCTGCTTTCTCTTCTTATAATAGGCTTTTTTTACTTTTCTTTTCACACTGATTTTCTTGGTACGGTATGATGTCACATGGAAAAAGTTTGGTAGATCAACTTCTCGTTTTAAAGTAGAGTAATTGTAAGGATATAATCAGATGAGATTCAAGAGTTTGAAAGCCTTAGAATTTATTGTCTAGGTGAGCTTCTTTTATAACGACGCTTTTAGGATCAGAGGCTCTATTTTGTCATCTGTCTTCTATAGCATCTCTCAGTGGGTGACTTCTTGCTAATCCTGGATTTACAGATTCATCACATGAAGAATACATAGGGATCACAGCTTGCTTATTATATTATTTGTAATGCAACTCAACTGGTTGTAAATTTGACATTAATTTTTACTTTAGCAATTGTTCTTCTACCACAACTACTGCATCTGCAATATGGTTTCAAGTGGTTACCTGGAGAATGAATGGTTTAATGTCTGCTTTCCTACTTTGAATCCTCAATTTGAGGTGAAGGCACTTTTTCATATATATTGTACATATTATTCTTTCTGCTAACATGCTTAACTATTGTTCTAGAGAAGATGGGAATATCTTTTGCAGCAGGGGAAAAGAGTATTTGTTGTAGGCGATTTGAACATAGCGCCTGCTGCTATAGATCGGTGTGAGGCAGGTCCAGACTTTGAGAAGAATGAGTAAGTTCCAACCTTTCATTGGTTTTCTCTCTTATATGGCTAATGCTGGATGGATATGCTTTCATAACTGTTGCTATAGCTTTTGTGGTTGGCACTAATGTGGAAGTCATTTATTTCATTCGCCTCGCAGGTTTAGAAAATGGCTAAGGTCTATGTTGGTAGAAAATGGAGGCCCTTTTTTTGACATATTCCGAGCCAGACATCCTGATAGGTGTGAAATTTTTGTAAGAGCTGGCTACTGGTTGTCATATAGCATGTTACAATTTTCTTGTTCTAATCTTCAAATAACATTTCAATCTGTATTTTCCTTCCTTGTTCACCACTAGTCATCAAATCGTGAATATGGTGGTTATTTTTCGTAACTTGCATCTTATTCCAACATTATCTTCAATTCTCAGGAAAGATGCATATACGTGCTGGCCTTCAAATACCGGTGCTGAACAATTTAATTTTGGATCAAGAATCGACCATATCCTTTGTGCTGGATCCTGCTTACATGAAGACTGTGATCCACAAGGTCATAACCTCATAGCTTGCCACATCAAGGATTGTGACATATTAACAACATACAAACGGTGGAAACCTGGGAATACCCCAAGGTAAAAGTCACGTTTGACTTTGCTTGCGCTCCATAACTACAAAGTAAGACACTTTAGTAGCAACACCTCAAACACTAAATTCGGTATGTCTTGAATGTGTGGCTCTCCTTTTCCTTGGCACTTTTTTAGTTTTACTTCCTGGAAGTCTGAGGAAGTGGTGGCATGCATGCATTTAACTTCCCAGCATCCACTGCCTCACTTTCTCTCCTTTTTAATCTGTAGGTGGAAAGGAGGATGGAGTACAAAACTGGAAGGTTCTGATCACGCTCCTGTCTATGTGTGTTTAGAGGGAATAGTTGACGTACCCCAACATGACACTCCATCAGTATCTGCTAGATATTTTCCTACAATTCGTGGCATCCAGCAAACAATTGGTAATGGAACTTTGCTTATCCAAAAGTCATACTTTGGCGTGAAAATACAAGAATTTAATTCTCAGCTTGCATCATTCTTCAGTCTAGAAATCTATGTCCATTAGAGTGAATCCAGTGTCTTTGTTCTTTTCCTTATCCTCAACTTTCTTATATGCAGTATAGGTAACCATCACGATTTGTATCGCATGCTACATCTTCTTGCTTATTAGAAAATACTCACAAAGACTTTGCCATGTAATTGAGTATCCAGAATATGTGGCTATTTAGACAGAGTGTTGTGATATTATCAGATAGTTTAAGTTATATATATAGTTATTGTATGTGTGTTTTTTTTTTTTTTATTTTTATTTTTATTTTTATGCCTTGATTTCTGCCTGTTCTCCAGAAAGTAAACTAAAATCATCTTAGGCTTCTTTGCTAGCATAGAAAGGAGCCTAAATAGGATAAGAAATTATTCTATTAGTGTTTGGTGGCCTCCTCCTGATGGCATAACCCGAAATATGCCTGGATAAAAAGCCTGATGAGAAGTCAGGGACTTGGGGTGGGACAGAGATGTGGATTGGCCAAAGAAAAATGGAAAAGGAAAAAAAGGAACAAGACCACTCGTTCCTATATCCTACCAGTGGGCACCTCAGATCTCACTCCCACCCCCAACCAATGACTGTCTCGTGCTGGCAGTCTCAAATCTAGATCTGAGACTGCCTGCGACCTCCATGGGGTCGCTGTCCTCAGAGACCACCACCGTCCACATCCTTCCGATGTATTGAGTCCATCTTTCTCTGACTTTCTGGTCACAAGGGGCCTCTGTGGCAGATGTTAGCAGTTGCTGTTGTGATGGTGGCCACTGCAGTGGCGGTGGCAGTGGCGGTGGCCACGGTGGTCACTGCAGCTTAGATTTAGGGCATTGATTTTTTTACCCTGCCTTTTTCATAAATTTGATGGATTTTATTTTCCCAATGCAATCGTTAGTCCACCAAACACTTGATAGGATTATATCAGTCCATATCTGTAATCTGGAGTGTTTCTTATTCCACTTTAATCTATCCTATCCCAATTCTTGTTCTGACAGCCAAACACAACTTTATTGTAGTTGTGCAGATTTGTCTTTCCCCTTCTGTTGGTTCCAAATTCCTGTTGCTAAGTTTAATAAGCGCTTAATCTGTGCAGTGTCAGTGCTAATGAAGAGACAAGTTTCTGAGCAAGTGGAAGGATGCGAAATGTCAACTTCATGTTTAGAGGAAGATGTCACAATAAGTAGTTGTAGCAGGGGAACGGACAGATCCTTTGGCGACTGCGGTCTATCTGGTTCACTCTCCAGCAAATCTTGTGCTTCCTCAAACCAAAGTGCTGGTTCTGTAAACTTGGAAGTACATGATCAGTCTCGGAATTTTGCTGCTGTTGGTGCATCTGACTCTGCACATGGTAACCAATATAGTGAAGTCAAGAAAAAAGCTAAGAAAGGTCAAGGGTTTCAACTATCATTGCTGTCTTTCTTCCAGAGAAACTTAGACAGTTGCAACAAAGATGAGAAGTCTAATGGAAATTCTTCACTCAATGCGGTGCATATACAAAAGTCTGATGATCAGACTAATTGTAACTTTGCAAAGGATGAGGATAGTAGAAGCCTCCAGCAGAATGATTTGGACATCAGTGCTTCTCCTCTTGATCAATCATCTCTGGGGAAAGGAAAAAATGATGTGGCTTTACTGGAGTGGCAAAGAATACAGCAGGTGATGCAGAATAGCATACCTCTTTGCAAGGGTCATCGTGAACCTTGTGTCTCTCGTGTAGTAAAGAAGGCAGGTCCTAATTTTGGTCGCAGATTTTACACGTGCCCTCGTGCTGAGGTACCTCATCTTTTTTTGGGTGGAACTATAGAGTTTTTGTGCTGTTAACTATCTGGCTAAAACCCACAGAATATGGAATATGTAATTATTTAATGTAGGAGGTTCAATCAGTTTACAAGGGAAACAGCAGATAAAATGAATATGATGTTGAGCTCTTGACTAGTCTCAAGTAACTTCTAATGAGCATATGATGATGCATGTAATGTTACCTCAATTTGTTGCTGACTTGAAAACTATTTTCAAGTAAAAATCCTTCACCAGTTTCTCCCTTTCAATAGAAATCGGTTGTTTCACTATGCATATATTCCAGATTGATTGATGTTGAGAATGCACCTAGTTATTGTGATTCAGGAACGAATCTGCATAATTGTGATGTAAAGATATATCTCATTTTTCATTTACCTCTTTTAGGGGCCTGCCTCCAATCCTGAAGCAAATTGCGGTTTCTTCAAATGGGCTTCGTCAAAATCTAAGCAGAGTAAATAGCGAGGATGATGCTGTGACTGACAAAATTTTGACTGCTATGTATCTGGCTGTATTTTGCCCGGCTTCTGTTGTAATTCTTTACAATTATGCACCCGGTTCTGTATTTAGAAATTTGAACCGAGGGTGTGGGGTAAGTAGGCGGCATCATGTTGAGTTTAACTGTTGTGTATACAGACGAAGACGGTTCTATTTGGAAATTGTATGTAAAGGGTAATGCCATGTGACGTGCTTTTTAACGGTAGTCTTCCTGATGTGCGTAGGAGAGAACTTGCAGTCTGTATGCCCGTACCGTGTACCTCTTAACACCTGTACAATGTCGGCCTCACGAATCACTATGTTTAACGTTAAACACAGTGAATCACTATGTTTAACGTTTCTTGATTTGTGACAGTGCCGACAAGGTACGGTGACAATTTGTTAGTTGAGAATACAATGTGCTGGTAGGGGGCAGCTTGCTTTAACGTGCGTCTATCTCTCTCGCTCTCTTCTCTCACTCTCTCAGTACAGAATATCTTTCCAAGGCCCAGTCTTTAGGCACCAAATGGCAGAGTTTGGGTAGGCGTGGCTTTGTCAATTTGTAGGCCGGACAGCTTAAGGAAGGCCGAGCTTGAGGCCCATCATAGTCCAATCTGGCTTGTGTGTATTAGTATGTTTATATCTGTTTTACGAGATTAAGCTTTTGAATTTTGGCCAAATATGCAATGTTATCTCAAAATTTTTAACTTATTCAATATTGTCTTCAATTTTTTTTTTCTAATTCATTTAACGTGGCTTCTAAACTTTTTGTCTATGTTCAATCTAGTTCCTAAATTATATGAAAACATTCAATTTTGTCCCAGAAATTGGATTGATGAAAAGATAATATTAAATATTTTCATATAATTTAGGACTAAATTGAATAGATATCAAAATTTTGAGAGTTGTGTTAAATAAATTAAAATTTTATGAATGGCATTGCACATTAAGTTAAAATTTAGAGACCATGTTGAACAAGTTAAAAATTTAGAAATGATGTTGTACATTTGATCAAAATTTAAAAATAATTACTACAATTTTCCGTCTTTTATAACAAAGAAAGCGAAAACTTTCTAGTATTAATCTTGCATCAATGGCAAGGGCGATCCACATCTCACTTGATAGCCTGGTTCTGAACTTGCGTACTCTTTTTGATATAGCATGGATTGCTTGTTCTTGCCTTGTTAAAAAGAGGAAACGTGGAGTAAGGGGAAGGAAACTCGTAATCCTAGACACTCGCTCGTGAAAAGGACCATAAACGACCATCAAAGAAGATATTCGTTCCTCAAGAGTCTTGAGTGTCAAGATCAATGGCGAGAAAATTCATTTAAGTTCTGTTCGTTTTGAGGAAAATGCGGCATTTATGGAAAATGTTTCCCAAAAAGCCATTTTCCAGATAAATGGTAGCCATGGATCCAGTTTCGACCAATGCGAGGTGAGCTCGTGATTGTGACTGTCCCAGCCTCCAGTATTGGCTGCAATCATGAAAGCTGCAATCGAAGGCCGGTGCACAACCTCAGATCCAAGGCCCAGCCTCAGGCAACCTCATATCTAGGGTCACCTGAGGCCAGCAACCTTGGATCTAAGGTTATGCACCAATCTTTGATGGTGGAAACTCGCGTGTCATTCCCTGTACTGAATCCTTATCCCATCTGGTATATTTCATCTATTAGGTGCGATTTTTTTTTTTTACCTGAATTATTTCTAGTTACATCCAGATTTTGTGTTACCCCAAACACTAAATAGGATATAAGTTATCCTATCCAAAGTTATAATCGGTTAAACGTAGCCTAAAAGTAAGAACGTTGTTCAAACGAAGAAAAGTGGACTGCACTTTATTAGCTCAGAGTGACTCTTAGGGCATTCCAAATAACAAATAAAAATGATGCTTCGTCCTGGTGAAAGGTCATCGTGCACCTTATCTTATACAAATAAATAAATAAATAAAGAACTGTAGCGTAAAAACGCCGGTGTTTGTGGACTAAACCGATGCTATTTGCTGCAAAATCAAGGAGACACTGGAAAAAATACAAAAATAAATCATCACTGAGCAAAGGAAGGGTAGTGATTTGTTTTACCAAGGCATGACTCGGCTGGTAAAAGTTGTCAGGCGAATTAGTTGTAGTTTAATAAATAATTAGACGTCGGATCTGCTTATTTTAGTACAAAGATCATTCTCAGCATAGAGGAATGTAAACGCCGAAGGGTTTTATAATGTGCTTGCACAAATTATGGTCACTTTGAAAAATTCCGAGCTTGTTAATTCGTCTGTGTCATGTGCCATCGGCGGACCGATACAGGGTTGGTCGCGACTCGCGAGCCCTCTCTCATGCTGTGAGAAATTCTGACTTGTTAAACTATTGACTTACTGGTGTTTAAGGACCGTCACTGACTGCAGGACAGTGAAATTTATAGTTGATTTCTTACGACGACCAAGATAAATACTTGAAAGGGACATTACGTTAATTTAGGAAGATTAACTAAGAATAGGTAAAAAGAAATTTTTGAGAAATTTAGGTTGCTTAATATTTAATAAGGGAAGTTATGGTCATTAGGACCTAACTTACAGGAACTCCAGGTAATTTGTTATTTGCAAAGGGAGATTACTAAATGTCATTTGCTTAAGTTAATTGGCAATCTATGAATATTAATGTTAATTATTATTATCATAAGGTGTATGTCTTATGATAATTTGAGGTGAGTTAGCATGGTATTGGTTAGTTACTAAGTGATATCCTTCTCATATTACGACCTTTACAGCTAAATTACTATCCATAAAGAAAGAGGACTAGCTATGGGTTTAGTCGAGATAGCAGAGACTTTAGACAAATTACAAGTACTGATAGGGATGAGAAAGGTGGATCAACTAAAGAGGGACTCGGTTGATTGGTCCGATTCTCAATTTCTAAAAGTGGAATTGGTGTCCGGATAGTCCGGCTCTCAATTCCAAAGTGGGGGAATCGAACTGAATCAAGGCACTTGAATTGATTGTTTATTTATTTATTTTTATTTTTTGAAACACAAGTCTCTTATCATCTTTTGGTCTTTTATTTTCGCCCAATGATTGCTCATGCCTACTCTCCTCTTCCGGTCTTTTCATTTCTCTAGGTCTCCTTCACATCGCATGGAGTTCGAGACATTTCTCTCCTTTGAATCCAACTGGTTCAACCAGCTAGTCCCTCCGGACTAGATGGGAATCAATCACCCCTGAGTATTTGAGGTACAACACTACTTAAGCTTTAAGTTATGCCCAATGGAGAAGGACATCACTCGATAAGATATTAATATTATATAATCTAAAGAACTAAAACATGCGAAACTTTATCTTGAAAGCCAATTTATATCTAACTCGAACATTATGGGTGGAAAAATGCCGCTTTAAAAGCAATTTTTTTTTGTTGAGTCTTACTTATGCAACATTTCTTAATGAATTGGAATATTTGTCTAATGTACATTGCGCATTCAAAGACAGGTGCAGAAGTTGCTAACTTCTTGTGGAATAAAAGAGAACTATGAAACTAATAAGTGTATATTTTGATTGTTAAAAAAGAATTGCTTAGGTGGCGCCTAATTGGCTACATTCATTATAGAGAATGGACTACCACCAAAAGAAGGCATTTCTAGCTATAAAGAGAGTTAGGGCCTATTTAGTAACGAGTCAAATAGTGTTTCATTCTATTCTTTTTGTTTCTGGAAATAACTTCACTTTTTGTTTTTGGAAATAACTTCATAATCAAGTCTATTCTTTTGTTTTTGGAAATAACTTCAGAATCAAGTCTTTCTTCTTCTTCTTCTTCTTCTTCTTCTTCTTGGAATAAAATTATTAAAAAAATTAATAAATTTTAAGTTGTACCAAATGTATTTCTATTCCAAAAATAAATTTTTTGGATAATTACCAAACGCCTTTAAATGTTCAGAATGTTATCTAGGGAACAGAACAATAAAAAATTATTTTTGAGGAAAAAATATTTTCGAAAATAAAATAGTTATCAAATGCATCCTTAGGTGTCGGGAAATCAGAGAAAGCCATTTGAAGAGAGCTTGTTGTTTTGTATTTATAAAATATAGCTTGAAAAATCTTGTCCTTACGAAATATGAGAACCAAGTAGGAAAAAGAGCACTAAAAGTATTAAAATTTTCGTATGGCGCTCATTTTGGTGTTAAAACTTTTAGAGGGATCACTTAACTATCAATTTTTTGAATGATCACTTAGTATTAACTCTGATTTGGGATGCTAAAAATTTGATGTGATAAAATTTTAATAATTCTTCTAAACCATGTTACGTGGATTGCCGGAAATTTGACATGGTAAAATTCAATGAAAAAGCCCTTAAATGATGTTGTCACACGTGAAGAATCCCAAATTTTCCCTCATTTTCCCTCTTCTTCAAACCCTAACATAATGTTTATTAATTTCCTTACCAAAAAAAAAAAAACATAATGTTTATTAATTTCTTCCACAATTCATCTTTCCTTGAAACCCTAACTTTTTTTGTTTGAAGAAAAAAAAAAACTTGAAACCTCAATTCAAACTGACAATTTTGAAGCAAAAATAATACCTGAATTTTGCAATGGGAGGAGAATAAGCAAAAGCGGCTCAAATTCGTGTCAACAAAGCCAAGACAAAGGTTAGAATAAGCGAAATGGTTGCTGATTTGTCCCAAAATTCACCTTTCTTGAAACCCTACTTCAAACCGACAACTTTGGGGCAAAATTTATATCTGAATCTTACAATGGAGAGGATAATAAACAAAAGCGGCTCAAGTTCATGTCAATAAAACCAAGATGAAGGTGTGAATAAGCAAAAAGCCTGCCGATTTGGCACTGAGCCTTGATTTTTGCCCACAAACCACCAAGCCCTAATTTTTCCTTCCAACCACCAAATCAAGCCCTAATTTTTTCCTGCTCCGGTTGAGTGAGTAATGAAAGAGGATGACACTGATTCAGTGAATGAATGCATGTGATTGAATGCAGAGAGAGAGAGAGTCCGAGCAAACAAAAAGAGAATTTTCCATTTGTCACAGTAATTGAATATAAAATCACGCATTCTTCTTAAAACTTAAGTTTTTAAAATAATTGACAGTTGTCTTACAAAATATCACGTGATATCAGAGTTAGAGGTCTCAAGTTAAATCTTTTCAAACCCTATTTAACTCCTCAATTAAATTTCCACATTTAGAGTCGTGATGGTGATCCCACAAAATGTCACCATTTGAAAGAAAAATTTAGGTGTGGTATCATTTAGGTATGGAATGGCTACCTCATCATCCACGTTGGAAATTTTATTTTGTTTTTGGCTAAAATGGCCACGATTGGGTTTAAATTTTACTAAAAATGCCAGATATGATTTTTTTCGTTGGAATTTTTTTGTCGAAGATACTTAAGTGATTTGGCGAAAAGTTTTATTAGTAAAGTAGGTGTCGTACGAAAGTTCTAGCACTTTTAGTATTCTTTTTTTTGAGCCAATTGCATTGTGTGATGAGCTCCGCATGAAATTCATATGATTTGATAATCGACATACATCGAACTCCCACGAATCTGGTGCACCTGATAATAGGTCCGCGAAACCATTGTCTCTTCAAACAGGTGTAGAATTCGAGAAGCTTCACGTCGATTATAATCTGTTCAAACAAGGGGAAAGTGGACTCCCATGGCGACACCCAGGAGCGTTCCAAATGGCAAATGAAATTCGTGCTTTCGTCCTGGTGAAAGGCCGGGCGCCTCATCTTATGCAAAAAAGACAAATAGCGCCAGCGTAAAAACGCCGACCCATTAATTAAATCGTATTTGTTTAACGAAGGCATGACTTGGCCGGTGAAATTTGTCGGCCGGATTAGTTATAATTAAATGATAGGTCGACGTGGGCTCTGCTTATTTTAGTACAAAGATCACTCTCGTCGTGGAGGAATGTAAATGCCAGAGGGTTTTATAATGTGCTTGCACAAGTCGTGGCCACTAAGAATATTCCGAACGAGTTAGTTTGTCCATTTCATGCGACATCGGCCGACCCGACACGGGAGTCAGTTGCGACTCCTGAGCTCTCTTGTGCCGTGAGGAAAAAAAAAAAATGTCGTATTCAACAGCGACTTAGAAGAAGGCCAATCTAATTTGATCCATGTACGACCCATATCATAATTGAATCCTTTTGATTTCGGGACGAGATTTGAATGAAGCGCTGGTCTTAATGCTCATTTCTTGTTCATCAATGCCTGCGGTATAATTAAAGTTTATAGCGAATCGTAGTAAATTTTGCCGGCATCGATTGCCTTTGAAAATAAGGTTCATTCTTGGTCCAAATTGGAAAACGTCCCGAGATTATATCAGTGTCTTTGATGAACGATTGGAGAGAGAATTTAGGGTGAGGCATATTTGGTATATTGAGCTCGTTTGGTTTGGCTATGAAGAAATGGCTTTCGAATAATGCAAATACCTTTAGAGTAAAGGAATTTTAAAAAATGCTATATTGTTTGGTAAATTGTAACTTCAAATAACATTAGAAAATAGCCTTAGCATAAATATCATTTGATGAAACTCACATTTATAATGGGTTTTTGCTATATATATATTTTAAGTCTGAAAATTAAATTTGGTTAGGGTTAGCCACCGGCTAATCACTAAATAATCGCCGGACCACCGCTAGACAGCTAGGTTTGGTAGTTTGGAGGCTAGATCTCATTGTCTGATGGCCAAATCTAGCAGCCTGAGGTGTCACTTGGATCACAACCCAAGTGACATCAGCTAAGGTAGCCGCCTCGATCGTGCAATCTAGGCGACGCTTGGGGCGCCTGGGTCACACAAACCCTAGTGACGCTACTTGAGGTCGCAACCTCAAGTGATCGCACCCCTTGGGTCGCACAACCCAGGTGACGCAGCCTGACGTCGTGCACTCAAGTGGCGTCACCCGAGTCATGAGTTGTGCCATCCCTTGCGATGGTTGCCAAGGACGCACAACCCCCAAGAAGTGGTGACAATCACTGGAGAAGTTCGACTTGGGTGGTAGGTCTGAGAAGATGAACGGTTGTGATGAATGGGGAAGAAGATGAATGGTTTAAAAAAATGAGGAACTTGTTCTAATATGTAGGTTCCAGGTTCTACAATCTAGGTGGAACTTGTATAGAACTTGTCTCTTACATCTAGTAATTAGCCAAAGGAATTAGGAAAGAAAAAATTATAAAAAAAGGGAAAAATGTAAAAAGAAATTATTCACGTCAGCATTTGTCATGTCACATGGGATAGCCAGTGTTGACTATATAGAGCTATTTTCGACCAAAATTGCTTGAGATGACTAAATGACAAATGATTAAAAAAATTTATGATTAAATTGATATAAGTAAAATGTTTAAGACTAAATTGACAAGTTGTCAAAATGTTTAAAGTTAATACAACAAAAAATCCTAAATTAGTATACTTGTGACAAATTTACTTCAAATTAATTTTTTAACCACCAAAAATCACAAATTAGTACACATGTAACAAATTTATCATTATTTAGTTTATGTTAAATTTTGCCATCAATTATTGAATTGAATAACACGTGATAGTTAACGGGTGTACCGAATTAGGGTTTTATCATTCATTTGTCACGGTGTACAAGTTTGTAGTTTTTTGTGATATTAATTCAATGGAAACTAACAAAACATAAATTTATTACAAATGTACTGGTTTGGTATTCTAATGGTCAAGAAATTAGTTTATGGTAAATTTGTCATAAGCTCACCAAGTATTAATCCAAAGATTTATGATTAAATTGATATAATTGAAAGATTTATGACTTAATTAGTCACCACACAATAAATTTAGGATTTTTTTTAACGATTTTATGACTCAAATACCTAGAAAACCTTGTTCTCAACATGTAATGTCCAGACTTTGATCTTCCACTAACCTGCCTATCGAAAAGAAAAACTAGGCCAAACTTATATAATTACGAATAAATTTCTTTGTTTTTCTCTTATTCTTGACGGTATCTAGCTAAAACAATGTGTCTTTCTTGAATACTCAATTCAGCGTTAAAGAAATTTAACCCTTTTAACAAATGAAACTAGACTGCAAATTGGTGCCACATGTCCTCGAACCGATTGATTCTAAAATGTTGCTCACAATGATATTTGTTGTGAAATGGCGATCTCTCATCTCATTGACTTCTCTATATATACCCAATATACAAACACGATTCCGGGCCGGCATAGGAGTACTTAGAAGGGGAAAAAAAAACAAAAACGAAGGATGATCGTATAGGAGTCAACGTGGCGAACTCATGCATAAGTTCGCAGCTGACTTTTGGCATGTCACCTGCCGTGCCTGTTGTCTTTTCTGGTTCGCAACAGCAGAAGGATATACCTAAAGATTGGATGAACTCCATGTCCCGTCGCTGCATATTCTATTATGGATTAGACGACGGCCATGTGGCCTGTGACCACCGGGATACCCGGAGTTAGGGTTTTGTTTATGAGGTTTATTCTTTCTTGTCTTGTGTGACGGAGTCGGATCTGCTAGAAGCCTGAGCCCTTTAGCTTAGGGCCACCCAAATCCATGCAATGCAATTTGCAGCAGAGAGCTCGGGTCGGCTCTTGATCCTTGGTAGAAACGAGAATGATTCGCATGAAGTCATTGTTCCTCATACGTTTGTCCTATCCGGTGTCTAGAGACTCGCGCCAAGCCAGACGAGTTAGAAAGTCCTTGAGGACGAAATGTCAAAAGCCTAAAAGGTGCTAGGAAATGCGGGTGGGAATTCGAATGGATCGAAGTGAATTCCAGATGATCAGAAATTAAGGTGCAAGAAACATGAATCATAAGGAAATACACCTCGTTATAATTGAACACGGGAGACTAAAATGGAATCGAAAGGCGTTTATTGGGAGAGTTGAAGCTTGTCATCGATGGACGAAGGGTAACACTAAACAATCTTTGAAACTAATATTCAAATTTGATGTTGCAAAGGAAAAGCTTCGAAGGAAACGCAAGACTGAGACCGACATAGGTATTGGAAAGCCTAAAATGACACAATAAACATAAAAAGGGCACATTTGCCAAAATAAAAAAATAAAAATAAAAACTAAAAGCTAATGGAACTTTTGGCGAAGTCTTGACATAGATTGAGCATCTCTTCATCTTCCTCTTCATTCTCTATATTTATACTCTACCTTGACAGCTCCTACTTTATCAAATTACTTCCACAAACTCTTTCATGTCTCGTTCTGATTGTTAGCACGGTCTCTTTACATTATCAAACGCTTATTTATTTGTACGGGAATATTTTCCTCGAGTTATTGATAATGAACTCCAACCCCAAAAAACTATATTAATTTGCAATGTTCATCTTATAATCTCTCAATCAGAACCATGTTTGTTTGGCCCTTTTTAATTAGGTCGGGGTAAACCCTAAGAAAATCTTATTTTTTCCTTGTTATCAATATCATTATTCGGCGGCCCCAAAAGTCTGCCACCCACTCTTTATTTAGAGCCCCGTGTCTCCGTCCGTCGTTCCCGCACTGTTGCAGTCCTCATACCCAAACCCGCATCCCTCCGTCACCATGATCTCTCTCTCCTCTCCGCTTCCCGTCCCTCCGTCGTCTGTCGCCACCGCTCGCCTCAGAGCCCGGCGACCGTCCGCCATATCCACCGCCGCGGCCTTCACATCCTCCGCAGCCTCGAAAGCACACCACCAGCACCACCAGCACCACCAGCACCAGCAGCAACCTCCGTGGCTCCACCGGTCGCCGCCGTGCGCTTACGAGATCCTCGGGATCCCCGCTGGCGCCACAAGCAAGGAGATCAAGGCCGCGTACCGGCGGCTCGCCAGGGTCCTGCACCCCGACGCAGCGAAGGACTCCTCGGCCGCCGACGACCGGTTCATCAGGCTCCACGACGCGTACTCGACCCTGCTGGACCCCGAGAAGCGGGCGGTCTACGACCGGCGGGTCCTGCTGGCGAGGAAGAGGAAGAGGCCGGCCGCGGCCGTCGCTGGCGTCTCGGCGTACGGCGGGCGGAACTGGGAGACGGATCAGTGTTGGTAGCTAGCGGGGTTTCGCGTACTCGCCGGATCGACCGATTCAGCTTCCCGGGTTAGAAAGAGACCGAGGAGGATCGATAGTGTAGAGATGGTAGGTTAACTTAGAGAGAACGAGAGAGAGGTTTCCTCGTGAACCAGCGCCGGCGCCATGACCACCACAACTTTGAGCTTAAAGATGAAAGCGCTGCTGCGACCCGATCGTCGTCGACTGATTGACTAAACGACGCAGTTTCTACAAATTTGGGGAGCTCGAGGACTTTCGTTTTGCAAAAATTAACGTAAATTGCAGTCACTGGTATTCTGGAAAACCTGTCTCTCTTGGATGGGTTTCTCATGTCTGATAGTTGTGTACTTTTTCTAGGTTAAGTGAGAATTTCTGGCCTTGTCTTTTGTACTTTTGGATAAAGTCACGAAAATCTCGGGAGATCTTGTGTTAATTTCTGAGCATGTGCAAATCTTGATCTTTTCTTTATATGATTTCGCTATCCTGATATTTGATTTAGTCCATGATTAACTCTCATGCTCGATGCTCTGCCTCACAAAATCGCAATCAACTCTAAAGCTCATTTACCGTGGGAAAGAACTTCACACTCAATTTTCGATTGGGCTACAATTATGCTAGGCATACTAAGATGGGAAAAGGGGTTCCCGATCCCCCTGGCTTCCACGCCGACCGCCTCACCGTTGCTTGTTTAAATTGTCGGGTGTGCACCGTTTTGTCGACTCAACACAACAAAGAAGATAAAGCTCCGGACGGCTCCCTAGCACCACCCTCCTCCTCCTCCTCCTCCTCCTCCTCCTGCTTCTCTCTATCTGCCTGGCTTGACTACCAACTGCTGCTACGCCATGTCACGGCCGGTGGTGAAGCTGCAGCGATGATAAACACTAACACGATAACTACTGCTACTACTACTACTCTCTCTCTCTCTCTCTCTCTCTCTCCCTCTCTGATCATGAAAATGGAAAACTAGTGGAGGTCAAACGATATTGGTAACCTCCATTGATGGCCTCAAACATGGCGTATGCATGGCATATGCATGGCGTATGTACTAAAGGTAAGTACAAAAGGTGTGTTGGGTGGGTGTGGAAAAGTATAAAATATTTTATGTGATGAATACACTACGTGACAGTGATGACATGGTGTAACCGACTAATCATAATTGGTCGCATATTATAAATGTCATCCTACTTAGCACAATAAGTATATGCATCTCACTTTTGACCGATTTATTACATTGCATGCTATTACCACATCGCCCTTTTGTAAGAAATGGATCGATATTGCAGACATTAGTTCTCCAACTCCTCTCAAGCAAGTTTATAGAGTTAGAATGAGAAGTAATCCGATAGACTCTTACCGGATGTTGAATATGATCCCACTTGATCGGATGCATCTTGTAATCTGTCAAAATCCGCTTAAACGACTGTCTTAGATATCTTGCATTACTCAATCTAACTTATTCACTTCTATCAAAGATCCATGCAGTAAGCTGACCGACAAAGTGATGATCTTCTAGCTAATTCTCGAAAGCTCAGAAATTAAACAAAAAAAAAAAATGTCACGAGATTGTAATATCTTAAGCGCTATGAGATCATGATGGGTGTGGAGGAATGAGAAGGAAAATGGATAACGATTCAATTCCTATTTCTTGTTCATTCCTGTCATGACATCCTATTTTGTTTCATTCAATTCCATATCTTCTAAAAAGTTCTCGACTCTACTATAAAAACTGCATTTCCTCCACTTAAGTATGATCATTTTCTTTGTGCTACCAAAACTTTTGCCAGCCGCTTGCTCGATTGTGCTGTGTAGGAGTTCGTCTAGGGCGTAGTCGTGGTCGCAATTCAATCC
Source organism: Eucalyptus grandis (assembly GCF_016545825.1). Lineage (NCBI taxonomy): Eukaryota > Viridiplantae > Streptophyta > Magnoliopsida > Myrtales > Myrtaceae > Eucalyptus > Eucalyptus grandis. Next base: position 37,297,038 of record NC_052620.1, on the reverse strand, counting down.
CAAAGAGTGAGATAAAAAATACAAGGTAGAATTAGGCTAAAAGAACTTCAAAAATATTCTCTTTCTTAACAATAAACCCTAAACCATAAAAATTTATGATGTCTACCAAAGACTTCTGGAGTTCTTATTTTCTTTTGTTGGTAGAAATGATAATGGCGACGCCGAGAATCTAAGTTATTATTTAGCGGCAACCGATCACATGGTACGTAGAAATAGAATCTTGGAATCATTTGGCCCTTGTCATGTTCTGATTGATCGACCTTATGGAACATAGGGACATATATTCCCCCGCCTCTCTGCTGTTCAGACATGGACGTGTCTTAATCGTTTCGGGAGTGGTTGGAGGGACGATTGATTGGGCATGCGCTTGTGGAAGACGATCCTAGTCTCTTCGTTAAGGTCTAACGGGTAGTTCGCACTTAACACCCCCCCCCCACAAAAAAAAAAAATCTTTTATTTTCTTTTGGACTAGTCATTTTATGTTTTTATACATATAATGAGTATCGAATCTTATGACTCGACTAATCGTCATGTATACACATGAATCATCCCATCCATGTGCATTGTGTAGAATTGAATCCAGATAGTAATGATTGTGACCCTCCAAAGTTAGTATAAGTGGACAACATCGTGAACTGGAACATAAGATCCACAAGATTCAAATCAAGTGCTTAACTACTCGATCGACTCCTTAAAAGATGACTGTGATTGTTCATCTTTCTATTACATCGTCCAGTTGAATTCAATTAAAATGCCAGATTTCCGTCCTGGTTCAATCAAGTTCTAGAAGCTCTAGGTGGAAAAGGAGATCACTATAGAAAGTAACTGTGTCCACATCAATCCGGACTTTAATATCTTCTCAGTTGCACCCTCGCACTACAGAAATGACATCAGGTACCACCCACTCAGAATTTTTTATGCCTTTTCTTTATCTGTGATGTGATCAACTCATTGGTTCATCTTCGTCGATCCCGAATGAATGCATAATGTATCCTCTGATCTACTTGATGCTAATTTTTTATTTGGATGTGACATTTTTTCCGGTGTTGTCCCTCCGAAGGACGTGCGATGCAATCCATGGAGAGAAGCTAAATTTTGATCGTAAAACACTTAAAAGATTGCTCAGGTGTGGAATAATTGTCAACAGAAGTACAAAGCTTATTGTATTGGAACTAATCCAACCCTAAACCTTTTAATTTTACTAATTAATCCTAAATCTTTTAAGGATTTGCCAATTTAGTCAGAAATCTTTTAAAGTTGCCAATTTAATCCTTTTTTTTTTTGAAAATTTGCTATTTTAGTCCAAACTTTATGAAAATTTGTCATTTTAGTCCTAAACTTAATATATGGGTACTTGGACTACATTGACAAATTGCTAAAAGATTTAGGATGAAAGTGACAAATCTTCAAAAGAGTTAAGACTAAATTAACAATTTATCTTCTTCTTTTTTATGACCTTAAGAAAAAAAAAATTAACAATTTATCAAAATGTTTAGGATTAAATTGGAACAATTGAAAGGTTTAGGACTAAATTTGCTATAAATTTATGACTTTTTTGATAATTTTTTCAATGATTAAAGACAATGGTTGGAACATCAGGCCTTAAGAAGCGTAAGTGGGGAGAATAATAAGGTGCGGGGTTACTATTGTATAACGTAATATGGTAAAGTTTTTTAACATATCAACGTACTCCCTAAGAAAGCGCAGGTTCATATGCACCATTTGCACAATTGTTGTCCCCTATAATATTTTGATTAATGCTCTGAAGACCCCAATTATATGCTTATGAGGAACACACTTAATTCGGAAGATTGCGTATTTTCAAGCGCACATAACTCGGGAATAAGTAATCAAAACTGCAAATTTCTCTAAACGGTGATTGCGCATGGTCATAATTTTTTTAATTAATCGTTCGGTTAGTGCAAGCATGATACTCTGCCAACGAAACCCATAAAAGAATCTAAGTTAGAGTATTGATTGTGTATGTCTGGTAATGGTAATCCTAATCAACAAGGGATGCGACAATATTTAAAATCACAATTGTATGTATGTATGTATGTATGTATGTATGTTTGTATGTATTTATGTATATGCTTAGAACTGCACCAGATAACAGCTACAAGATATGATGAATTTTGGGTCTTGCATGTGCATCTACCTAACCTAACCCTAAAATAAAAATTTTAAAAATATGATATATGGATAACGATGCTCGTACAATGGATAAAAAAAAAAAAAAAAGACGTTCAATGCAACGAAGAGACGGGGGCGCAAAATGCATAGAAATGAGCGAATTCCGGGACGTGATTGCAAGAATTCTTACGCTTGCGTGCGATTATTTAAGAAAAAAAGAGAGTCAAAACCCAGCCGCCCGCACGCCTGGCCTTTCTCACGTTTCAAGACGAGACTCTCTACACACTCACCCTAATTTCCATGGCTAATTCAACTTACCATCTTGCCCCGTTGAACTTGTCAAAGGGTTCGAAACTTTCAAATGACTCGATAAATTGGTTTTGCTCAATGTTTATCTTAGTAAGAAGAATTACTAAATCACTTTAAATAATCACCGACCAATATAGCGTGCACTGCGAGCAAGAAAAAAATTATTTTTTTTTAATCTTAATTAAGTGAGTTGACTAAATCTTTTGTTGTAAGTTAAAAGATAGAGATCATTTACAAACTCTCAAGTTATGCATTGCGCAAAGAATTTGCGTGAGTAGCATGACCATATTAACTATGTTGCGGTCATCCTATAGAAAAGATCAAAATATTTAATTGTCAAGGGAAAAAAAAAGAAATTATTGACTAGTTTTGAATCTAAACCTTCGAATGTGATTTCCCTCCGATTCAAGATCGAAGGGTCATGAAAGTTCTTGAGAAGAGAGATACTTCGATTGCATTCTTGTGATAAATGTAACTTCCAGAATCCAACATGGTCTAGCCCAATATCAAGCCATGTCAATTTCTGAATAAATTGCAGACGTATTATGTGATATCTGGGTATCATTAAATTTGTCGTGTTAGTATCAAAATTTCGCTCTTTCATATAACACAAAAAAAATTAAAAAAATTAGCAGCGCTGATTAGATTAGCCAATAATGTAGGGGCATCTCCTGCTAGGCTCGTGATGACCATAACTTGATATATAAATATAGATGATTGAGATAGTGGATAAGCAATCGTTTAAATAATTGAATGGGATAAGCAAATTTTCCGTATGATTCCGGGAAATAATGGCGAAAAACTTCTAGAACATGCAACCGAGTTCATGACCGATTCCAACGTCTGACCTACCGACGAAGCCAACGCCTAGAAAGAATTATAGTAGGATCGCCTTCTAGAACCTTTACATGTCCAAGAATCGACACCAACCACCAGTATTTCCGGTAATATTCCTCCGAATCTCAACCGCCGGTGAGCTGTCGCTGCGTCACGTTCGGCGGTCGAAAGCCAGCTATCGGGAACGCTGCCGCCAGTTGGCATAATGAGATTGGACAAGGATTCAGGGCCACCCGAGCACAATCACAGGAAATGAAATGTTTAAAGAATGCTTCGGCATTCGTTGAAGTCTTATTAGATGTGCTTTACAAGTTTAAAATTTACTAAATGAAGCAAGCGGCTTTCATTAAAAAAATGTAATTCTTTCGTTTTCAAGGTGTCTTGCGTATGGTATTTTCCACCTCTTAGTTAACTGGTGTCTTATGGGCATTTGTTGACAAAACCCCTAAAAGAATAAGTATGTTCAACAACTTAGTTCCGTTAATACACCGAAGAAGAATTCAAGGGTGCGCCTTTATTTCACGGAAAATATTTTCTTCATTTTTTGACTTATAATTTGCTTAGAAAGATGAGTTAATGGAAAAAATAAGTTCTTATGCAATGAAAAAGATTTTTTGATCAAAACTTAAATTCGACAAAATAATTTTCTTTTTAAGAGTACCAATAAACGTTTTTCAAAATATGATTTGGTATTGATATTTAGACCCAAAACTCTACGCTTTGGTATAGAAATCCCAACGTTCAAGATGAGGTCTCTCGACAATTGGGCTTGAGACCCTAGTGCTCAAGCTTGGGCCCTTGGTGCCCACGCATAGGTCCGTCAAGGCTGGCCCCTAAACCCCTAATGCCTGTAACTAATGCTTTGGCACCAAAGTTTGCATCCATAAAAGTCATGCTCGAGTCCTTGATGCTTGAGCTCTAGTCTCAAGACTTATGCCTAGGTCCTTAGGGAACGTGCGCGGTCCCGATGCTCGTGCTCGGGTCATTGATTAATGAAACATTTGTTTGTATAAAAAAAAAATAAATTTTAATTTTTCTTCATTCTTTTTTCTTTTTTTTCGTTCCTTTTCTTTTCTTCTTTTAGCTTTTTATATTTTTTTCTTTCTCCTTCTTCTTCCTCCTTCCTTCATTGACTGTGTGACTTAGTAGCTCAGTGACTGGCCACGAGGTGGGCCAGCGAGCTTGAGACTCAGTCGATCTAGGTGAGCTTGAGCTTGTGCTCACTTGTGGCTATTGTTGGCCATTCCAAAGGCTAGATGATTGGCAAAGGGAGAAAGAAAAGGAAAGAAATAAAAATAAAAATTATTACAAATTCAATTTTTTTTTTTTGTCGAGATAAAGTCATAAGATTGGAATTATTTTCTAAATGAGATCCAAAAACCAAAAAATATTTCAGTCATATATCACCAAATAAAGGAAAACTAATAATTTCTTTGAAAAATGATTTTTTTCAAAGTATTTTCTTTATCATGAAGTTTTCTCTCAAACAAATGCACTCCAAGTATATATCTTGAAAACAAGTTAGTGGGGATGGAGGATTAGAGTGGTTGAATTTTGGGAGAAAATTGTCAAAATAAATTTAAATCTACTGTATGGATGGATGCTAATTTAGTTTTAAATATTTTAAAAAAGTAAACATTTTTAACAATTTTTAAACCTACCATATGGATGGATGCTAATTTAGTTTTAAATATTTAATTTGATCAATTTAGTTGTAAACATTTTTAACAATTTGCTAATATAATCCTTCTAGCCAATTTTTGCTAGAAATTACTAATATGCATGTTAATTATCTTATGTGATATGTCCCAGCTTGCGAGAGAAAATCCAGAAGTTATGGCAACAGGAGGAACAATGTCAAGCGTCTCGAGATGGGTGGATAAGAATACGAAGTTTTTCCATGACTGTAGGATGATCGGCAATTTTTACAAACCTTGTCGCAGAAATCACTTTTTAGGGAAGCAAAAAAAAACTTACTTGTATATATCTTGATTAATATAGACCAATCATCATTTGTAATTTTATTTATAAAATTATATTGAAGGTTTTTCTTTTTATTTACATGGGTATAATGGGTGTTGCAATGTATAACTATGGTTTTTACTTTCACTATAGCTGACAAGTCTAGCGAAACAAATCTGGCATATTCTAAGAGAATTTGGCTAGAGAATTCAAAGTCCCCGTGTTAGAAAAAGACTGCCAAGTATCCGACCGGTGAGGCAAGAGTTGGAAAGGCCTGGACAAGGGCTGCCTAGAAGCGAACCAGAAAAAAGTGGCTGATTTTATTGTCCCGGATCAAAATGCTTGGAATACTTCCCTTCTTCGCCGAGTTTTGCCGATGATAGGCTAATATGAACAAGGCCGTGGAATGGAATGGAATATGAATACTACCCTAAATTATGCCAGAGTATGTTGTATATGCAATGATTAGGTCCCAGAAACAATAGAACATCTATTCTTGTTATGTCCTTGGGCACACGCTATTTGGTCTCATACGCTAGTTAACATCACAATACATTTTCGTGGAGTTCATAGGATAGAAACTTGGCTGGCAGACTTATTAGAAAACAGAGACGGCTTACTAGATTTGGAGATTATAGCATCCATTCTTTGGTAGATTTGAAATTCGAGGGAACAAGTTTCGGAGACATATTTACTTCATGTTCAAACTGATCGACATATCTTGTGCTTATACGGTTTCCATCTCTACTACCTTCGGAGCCTCGATCCAAGGTTCGAAAGAAAGGATCATCATGATAACGGCCCCAAACATTTTGGCCATTCATCTATGAGTCCTCAATGTTTCCAATTCTGGTCAATCGAGTCCAAAATCAACCTCCGCCCGTCAAATTTCAAGGGCCACATGGACAATACGACTCGATCGACGAAAACCCAAGATACATAGGACTTCATTCACTTGAATAACAATATTAAGAACTCAATTCGCAAGACCTTTTTTTTTTTTTTGTTAATAATTATCCCCGCCTGCTAAAGAACTAAGAAAACACCCCTCGTAAACGGGCCAGAGGAAGGCTAGGTCACTAGACGGCCCAAACCTAGAACTTGTGGGCCAGAAGTTCGGAAAGCCCATTATACGAAGCAACGCAAGCACGTGTTTTTAGCTCGATCACGTACAGTTCAGGATCGGCCTTTTTCCTTGGTCCCCAAATTAAGGTCATTAATGAATTGCCGTCGTGTTCGTACTGGCCTTTCTCATTCAATTTTTGATTTGCTCATGGTGGGCCAATAATTTTAAATCACGAGGTCATCTAGCGATGGTTGTCAATTGGATCGAACTGTACACCCTGATGTCGAACTCCGACCCAATTTCCAATGAGGTGATATCGGGTGTCGGTTTTAGATTCGGAAAATTCATGCGCGGAACGCCGAAGATGCCGACCTCGTCTCGATTAGGATGTTCCTAGGTATCGCGTTGGACGTACCTTTGGATGGCGATCAGCATTTTTGTTTTCATACCCCAAAGGTCAGGCTTCTGGTACTATGGGGTAACTTGCTTGAGTTGGCTTGTGAGAAAATTGTGATTCTCGTGCTCGATGCGACCGACTTTGATTGACAGCCTAATTTCGGTCGCCATGCCACGTTTTTAGACAATACGGGAACGTCTCGTTCAGGAGATTTCCGTTTGTGGAGGACAGGAATAGGGCAGGTAGGTCGGCCGTCATGCTCGAGCACGAGGAAGAAACTTCGCCTTGCCGAGAGCGACTTGGGTTTAGACTCGTGCGTACTCGGATCGTACTGAATTAGATAGGCCAATATAAACACGTCTCTAGAAAATATTGGATCTTTCATACTAGTTGCGTCCGCGTAGATGAATGGACCTACTTAAAACGAAAGCCTAACCCCTTTAAAAACCTCCAAACTTTCAATTCAATTCCAATTCTATCATTTTTTTTTTTTTTTTGCTTCTCATAAAAAATCACTAAATTTTTATGTAGTCTCAATTCTACATTGAATTTTTTTGTCTAATAAAAAAATCTCAAACTTAGGTTCAATTCCAATTCCACCCTCTTTTTTTTTTTTTTTTTTTTGTTTAATAAAAAAGCACCGATTTTTACTTGGTCTCATATTTGCCTTTGTTAACCTTAAGTAATATGACATTTTCACATCACTCTCGTTTTTTTCCAAATTTCATACCCAAGAAACACCTTTTGGAGATGAATTTTCATGTTAGCATAAATGATCTCTTAGTATATCTGAAATTTTGGTGAAAACTAGAGTAATTACGGTTGGCTTTCTTCAATTGCTCTTACTTTTAAGAGAGTGTTCCTTCCATCTTTGCTCAGAGGCCTTAAATTTTGCACTTAGTCTTCAATCTCTCTTGCCTGGGTGTCTTTCATCTCTCGCAATCGGAGAGCTCTCACTCAAGAACTAGACTTAAGACACTCGAACAACTTGCTTGGGATTTTTCCATCTCTTGGATGTCTAGAGAAATTTTGGAATGAAGGTTCATGAGGGCAAATTTGAGATTCAAGTAAAAGTTGGTTGTTTGTTATGGGACAATAAAAGGTTTAAGGTAGAACCAGGACTGGATCTAAAATTTAGATATTTTATGAAACCAAAAAAAAAAAATATTAGGATAACCACCCACGCATGGCTATGCTGGTTGAGGCGTACCCCCTGATTTGGCCACCAGGTTAGGGGTTCGACTTCTTGAGTCGTTCACGACTATCGGAGTAGTTTCGTGATTTAAGTGGGGGGGGCTCGGCAGTAGATTGCTAGGCCGGTTTCCCCAAGGTATAGTTGGTGTTGTGCTGCCGAAGGGGAGCTAGGCCAGATCCTCGGCATAAAAAAAAAGGGGTAAAATTGAAACTAGACCTAGAGTCCTAGAGTTATAGATTTTTTTATGAAACAAAGAAAAGTTTAGGGTAGAACTTATACTTGAGTAGAAGTTAGGAGTTTTTATTTTTTTATGAAATTAGGCCTAAAAATGGAAATTACACATATACAGACATCACTAACAATGATTCATCAATTTGTCTGATCACAAAGACCCATAAAGCAGCTAAAAGTCAGGAGTTTTTTTAGGAAATTAGGCCTAAAAATGGAAATTGCACATATACAGACATCACTAACAATGATTCATCAATTTGTCTGATCACAACGACCCATAAAGCAGCTAAAAGTCAGGAGTTTTTTTTAGGAAATTAGGCCTAAAAATGGAAATTACACATATACAGACATCACTAGCAATGATTCATCAATTTGTCTCATCACAACGACCCATAAAACAGCTAAAAGGCAGGAGTTTTTTTAGGAAATTAGGCCTAAAAATGGAAATTATACATATACAGACATCACTAACAATGATTCATCAATTTGTCTGATCACAAAGACCCATGAAGCAGCCGGCGAACAGGGACAGAGACCTACGGTGGGGTTGGGTATGAGCTAAGAACTGAAAATAATGATGAGAAAAACCTTATGATAAGCTATCTTTCAAGCCCAGTTGCAGAGGGTCTGCAGTGCTGTCTGAGTGATATGTCGTGGTGTGTATCCTCCAGACAATAGAAAAACCCTAGAATGGATTTTTCTGATTCTTTGGTCGTGGGGTTAGGCTGAGGTATAATGCGTCCAAGACAGGCTTGTCCTGTATTAGGGTTTCCCCTGAAGATGCCTCGTTTGACGTTTCTAGGGGAAGAATCGGCAGTTTGCTCAGAGTACAAGAAAGTGACGACAATAGTAATTGCTGAATCTGCACAGCTAGAGAGAGAGAGAGAGAGAGAGAGAGAGAGAGAGAGAGAGAGAGAGAGAGAGGTTTTGCATCGTTTCAGACCACTGACGGTCCTAAGAATTTCCACCTTCTGAAAACACGGGTGCTCCTCCGGATCAGTGAGTCACGCCCTAGAATCGAGCCACAAGAGATAACGTCACCGCCACTAACGCGACAGATCCAGGATGAACCTTCGTAAAATGAATGGAGGCAGCTCAACCGTGGATCCGCCTCGTCGCTTCGGGTACTGAAAACGGACAAATGCAGGTTGACTAGCGAGAACGGATCGGATTCCGTTGTTGGTGCTCAAAGCGAGATAAGAAAAACTAGAAGTAAAATCCTCGCTGCGCTTCTCCCTCGCAACCTTCGTCTTCTCCGTCACGACAAAGCCTGCGCGTACAGCCTTTTTCGTCCACGACACTTTTCCTGTTTCCCCGTTTCTATTGCATCGGTGACGCAGAAAGATGTCGACAGCTAGTTCAAAGTTCAAACGGCAAGCTCATTTTGCACGTGGTCGAGCCCCGTTCTCGATCACGTAAAAGGGTGTGAACCCCTTCTGAGATCTGTGACCTCAAGGGACGCATCTGCGAATATTCAATTCATTTTTTCGCCTTCTCATGATTGCTGGGAAATTTCCCGGGTACCTTTCGCAATACGCCAACGCGCGGACTATACACACATTTACTCACTGTATCTCAGCTTGGCGAATTTAATTCCTAATTGTTTGCATGCAAGGCTCATTAAATCAACGATTCATCATGACCGTATGGCCCTAGTCTAGATAATATATGTTATTTTTCATCGCTTGTTGAGGCAAACTCCGTCGGACTAGCCGGCAAATCGATGTGGAACATATGTATACGCATCATTCCATGTTTGTCGTTAGTCAATTTTTTTATGTGGTTGATTCCGTTTTTACAACATGCCTATCAAGATTGGTTGGACGGAACTTCTTTCAACCAAGGATGGAGAAAAACATGGTGTCTCTATATTCAAGAAAATTGTCCAAAAATATATAAACATATTCTATGATGACCAATTTAGTTCTAAACCTTTTATAACAATTTAGTTCCAACCTTTTCAATTATGCACATTTTGATAATTTGCAAATATAATTTTGGCTAAAAATCGGTGACATTGCGTGGTCAGCACTAATATGAACAATTTTTGCATTGTTTTTTTTTAAAAAAAAAATTCCTTATCAATTATTTTTCCTTTTCTTTCCTTTCGCCAGGGACTGCCGGTCAACGGATTGCCGATACTTGGCCACAGCCGAGGACCAACCATAGGTGAGAGTCACCCTGGCGAAGACTTGATCCTTGCAACCTAGGGGAAGTGGAAGAGGTTCACCCTTGCTGGATATAGTAAAGAAAAATTAGTCATTCCCCCTCCAAGATGCTGAAGAAAAACTCCATCAGACGAGCCGGCGAACCAACGTAGAACATATGTATAACGCATCATTTGACATTTGTCGTTAGTCAATTTTTTATGTGGGTGATTCCGTATTTGTAACTTACCAATTAAGATTGGTTATAAGAAATTTCTTGCGACCAAGTATGGACAAAAACACGGTGATTCCACATTTGAGAAAAATTGTCAAATTTTTTTCAACATATTGTAAGATGACCAATTCAATCTTAAACCTTTTGACCATATAACAATTTAGTTTTAAATCTTTCAATTATGTTAATTTAGTTCTAAACATATTAATAATTTGCTAATTCAATTTTAAGCATTTTAATAATTTGTCAATATAGTTTTCAGACCAATTTTGGCTAGATATTGCTATTGTGGATGGTAAGTACTAATGTGGACAATTTTTTGCATTTAAAAAAAAATTAAAATTTTTCCTTATTTATTTTTTTCCTTTTCTTTTCATTTCGCTAGGGTCGCCGATCATCGGATTGCCAATACTTGATGATGTTCAACGATCGGCCACAGGCGAGGGTCGCCCTGGCGAAGGCTCAATTTCCTTACTACCTAGGGGAGGTGGAGGAGGTTCACCCTTGCTAGATCTAGCGAGGGTTGAGCCCTCACCTGTGGCCAAGTATTGGCCATAAGTGAAAGGAAAAGAAAAAAAAAAAAAAAATTTAGAAAATGTTTTTTAAAAATGGAAAAATTGTCCACATCAACGCCTATCCTACCAAGTGTGATCGATGCCGTCATGTCAACAATTTTTTACCAAACTTAAACTAGAATGACTAAATTGACAAATCATCGAAAGATTTAGCATTAAATTGGCAAATTTTCAAAAGATTTAAAACAAAATTAACGTAATTGAAAGACTTATGACCAAAATTGGCAACATTGAAAAGTTTAAAATTAAATTAGCTACCATATAATAAGTTTAGGACTTTTTAGACAATTGACATGAATATATTCATCTCCATCACCCGTTAAGGAAAACTCCATTAGACTGGCCGTCTGGTTGACATGGAACATATGTATAGACATCATTGACAAATATTATCAAATAATTTCCTAATGTGGGTTATTCCATACCTATAACCCGTCAATTAAGATTGGACAAAACCTCTTTCAACCAAGAATGGATGAAAACACGGCATACGTATCTTTTTCCAATGTTCCTACGAGATATCGCTATTTCTTTGAATTTGATGGCTAAGAATCATTTCAACGATGAAGTATTGGGTATTCATCCGACGACGAGAGAGCCTATGCATTGCCATCGCCATAACTTTCCTAGGGTCCGGCGTTCGTGACGTGCGCAGAACTTATTTGCTGTCTGCCGAATATTGACAAAACCATGTGTGTTTGTCCAGCTAGGATGGTGAAAAAAGTTAATTGTAACGTGCGGACGACAACGTATTAATGTGTTAAAAGACGAACGTCCCATTCTCACGCAGCTATCACATCCCGATATTTGCTTCGGTTGGGGAGGATGAGAATGGTCTTACCTGAAGCATCCCTAATTTCATTTGGAGGAGGAGGAGGAGGTGTCTGAGTATTTCACATGGTCGTTGTCGCCATGGTTTAAAAATAGCTGATTGCATTAAACTGCGTTTCCTCCTCTATCCAATGACCTTTTGAGCTGTTGAGTCGAGGAGTTCTTTATTCGTTCAGATGATACAGGTTATCAGAACTTTTGATTCGACAAACATATCCTCGCCCATGCACGCAAGCTGCCATGTCCATAATGCGCCACTGCCTCGTCGTCCATAATGCATAGGGTGCTCGGCGACATGATCCTTCAAGTTGCTCTTACTGAGATGCGTCCGTACCCGTTGTCTGCTGTCTAGCCAACCCATGTCGAGAATTTATCAAGCTGGATGCGCTTTTCCAGCACTTGCCTCTGGGGCTTTGCTGGTGGATGAATATATGATTTAGCTTGATGGGATTAAAATAAGTTTCAGAACACGCACAGCCTGTTTAAACGGAAAGTAATTATCGACTGATGTGCCCTTCGTTTAGAAGGCAGGTTTAATTGATGAATGGAGGAATATTGCACATCTCTCTCCCCCAGACGTCGCTCCTTCTGTTCTGAGAAACACAGAAGCTAGAAAGAAGAAAAGTGGCTACGCAGCATTATTCACGGAAAAGCCTAGATGAATGGTGCTTGTTCTTCAGCAATACCAGCCTTTTGCCCCCGTGAGTTCATGAATAATATTATAGGCTAGTTCATACAAGACAATGGGGGCTAACCACTGCGATCGAAGTGATGTTAACTAAAGCATCTTTTCTTTTAAAGTTACTAGTGCGAATCAGCACGACATTTGCATCGTACTCCTCTCTCTCTCTGTCTCTCTGTCTCTCTCTCTCTGCTCTTGGCTTTCTCATGTTGAGTGAAAAGGGGGAAAGGAAAAGGTACGAGACAGCCACGAATCACGACATACTCTAGGTTTAACTTGTGGCGTCCAGGAAGAGAACTCAAGAAAGAAGAAAACAAGATGTGCAGAGAGAGAGAGAGAGAGAGATTATTGAAGAATAACGAGCACCATTTACTTCATATAAGGCCATGTAGCTTGAAGGTGAATTCATTATTGGTGTCATGGACTCAGGAGCAAGAGTGTGTGACTGAAACATACTAATCCTCCTCTCTTCTTTTGTTCCATTTTCTTCTGGGACCTAAGTGATTTCATATCAGCCTTTTAGGAAATCTTAGTGGGACCAAGTATATCCCAGAGAGAATTTGGTCCATTCCTTACTGTTGTGGTTACGTCAGGCTTTGGTTTGCTTGTGTACACAAGGCTTGGAAGCATCCATGAAACTTCAGAAGAACATACAGAATCTCTCTCTAAAATCCATGGCCTAGCAGAGCAAAAGTGAGCTGATAATTCTACATCACTTTTCGGCAAGCTCAACGTATGTAGTACATATTCATGTATCAATGATAGCGTTGCTTTTAAATGATTTCTCCTCGTGAAAAGAATCTTGAAACAGTGGCTTGGCCATGGGGCTTCCATAGAGACAAAGTCACTAAACATCACAAACATTCCGACCGTATCTTCACATGGGCTGGTTTGTTCACGTCTCTTCTGTTGAAATAGATTGATCATCATGAAAAGAAGTGGCTCTTGGTTATGAAAAGAAGTAACTCTTGGATATGAAAAAAAAAGGATTATTGACATGAAAAGCGGTAATATTTCATCATGAAAAAGGGTGTTGTTATGGATAAAATACTTATTCCCTAGAGATGTATTGATTAATTATCTATAAATACACCAAATCATACATGTTCAATACAACCGTTCCAAGCAACTCTTTCTTCATAACACTCTCTTCTTTTCTTTTCATACACACAACTTTAATAACATATTCAAAGTGAAATTCCAAGAGAGAAACATTGATCAATTATTGAACTCATTTCTCTATGGTTTTAGTATAAATCTGGAGGAATATTTGTTATACCAGGCAATAACAATAGTGAGGGTGAACAATACTTTAAAGACGGTAATTATCATCATGCATTAGAGTTTCAAAGGTTTATAACCAGTGCTCTATCTTCATCAGCAATCAAATTTCCTCAATGTATTCTAGTGTTGTGCCACAACACATGGGGACGGACTCAGGAGCAAAGACCTTGAAAAAGGGCTATGTAAACTAGATAGAGTGTGGATATCACGGGTCTTCTTCTGTCCTCTTCTCCTTAAATGGCATTGATTAGGAATTAAAGTTTCTAATCAAATTGGCATTGGAGTAATGTTTAAGCTCCTTTGTATTCATTGGGCTTTTTTCTTTTATTTACTAGGTTCACAACATAGTACGAGAAGAATTTTGGACCGGCACTATCAATCATACATGTATCATGAGTGTGCATTTCAATGTACAACATTATATTAACAAGCATTATAGGTTGAATGCAATTTCCTGACCGACATGCGCAAATCGAGTTACATCTCGAATTCCTGTACCATCACATTTCTTTCTCGGTCAGTAGGGCATGGAAGCTTAAAATTAGAAAGTCTAGAGCTAAGGGTTACTAAGAGAATGGGTGCGCCTATAAATACGCATAATGAAATCGAATATGACGACCACTAGGATTATTCCATACATAGCTTCTCCTAGATTCATGCTAATAACTATAGCTCACCAAAAGAATTTCTTCACACACAAACGAAAGATCACTCATGGTAATCATTTCTTGATTAGGGTAAGCGTGATCTTGCGTTTTGGTAAAGAAAAGGAGATGGACAAGGCACTATAAACCAAATTTGACCAAAATCGCCAATGAAAATCGCCACCGTACATCAATCGGAGCGGAGCTCATCATCAAATCTCAATCAGCTTTTCCGCCAAGAATCGCTTTTTCTCTACCCGCCGAATTCCACCTTCCCGGTACAGATTCCTTCCTTCTCTACAGATTTGATTACAACGTCCATCGTGGGTTTGCGTGAGAATATCAGCTGAACTTTTGCCTCTCCTTTTTCGTGCACCCACCCGAATGTTGGAGTCAAAAGGCAACCACAGACAGCCCCTACGTCCCTCCATAGAGTATGTCACTGATTTAATCGGCATCTTCCGATTGTCTCCCTGGGTTTAGTTATTTTAGTTTCAGTGGACTTAGAGAGAATATCCCGTGAAGTTCAACAAATCTGATGCTCAGG
Organism: Eucalyptus grandis; assembly: GCF_016545825.1. Classification (NCBI taxonomy): domain Eukaryota; kingdom Viridiplantae; phylum Streptophyta; class Magnoliopsida; order Myrtales; family Myrtaceae; genus Eucalyptus; species Eucalyptus grandis. Next base: position 37,281,963 of record NC_052620.1, on the reverse strand, counting down.
ACATGCACTCATGCGTTCTTATTATTACTAGAGTCAAGCGGAACATGGCAAAATAAAATAATTTGTACCGTCTCAAAAACGTGTGCGCAAAGTGTATCTTGGATAAACAATCAAGAAGCACGTCCCTTTTCTCTTGAATTTCAGTGGACTTAGAATGTCTCGTTAAGTTCAAGAAATCTGGGGTGCTTAGGGCATGCACTCACGCATTCTTACGATTACTAGAGTCAAGCGGGACGTGGCAAGATATGATAATTTGTAACGTCTCGAAAACGTGAGCGAAGTGTATATTGGATAATTAATCAAGAACCACACCTGTTTTCTCTTGTGAAATTCAACATCAATTTTTTTTTTCAATGCTATATCATCATCGCAAGCAAACTAATTCGATTGAAAATGGTTTGCTTTGGACCACGTGAACGCGCATCTGTTTCACCTATATCATTTCCACTCGAACAAATTAGGTAAATGATTGATTGAATTTTTTCCTTATCAACTGCTTCTTTAGAGAAACTTCAGGATTAGATAGTTGGAACTCCCGTTCAACTCTTTAGTAGTAAGTAGAAATGTCTATTTATTCCGGTGATAGATAGATTCACTAATTATGCATGTCGATGAGGATTAGAATAGATCTACATGAACTTTTGGAAGCAAGTAAATTGTTCATTACTTGGGAGAAGTGTTAAAAAAATCCTAAACCATTTGCATTTGTGTCAATTTAGTTCTAAATCTTTTTTTGTGCCAATTTAGTCATAAACATTTTTTTAGTGCCGATTTGATCCTAAACCTTTTTTTACTTAGTGCCGATTTAGTCTTTTGGCCAATTTTGGTCAGATTTTGTTGACGGGGTGCCGGTCGTGACATGGCTCGATCGGGCGCGTGGACAATTTTTAATAATATTTTAATAATTTTGATTTTTGATTTTTATATTTATTTTCTTTTTTTCTTCTTTTTTTCTTTTTTCTTCTATCTTCCTTCCTCCGGCCGATCGGCCATGATCGATCGGGTCATGTCAATCAGCAAAACCTAGCCAAAATTGGCGTGGTCTGAATTAGTACAAACCTAAAAAGCCAAAATTGGCCAAAAATGACTGAATTAGTACAAAATAAAAAGGTTTAGGACTAAATTGGCACAAATACAAAAAGTTTAGGATTTTTTAACACCTCTCTTCGTTACTTAAACTCACAAAAATGCAAAAAAAAAAAAAATGGGAGTTTTCTTTCAAAAGTGCAAAAGATCCATCAAACTTCTCACTTCCAACTCACTCGAAATCAATTTTTTGCACACAGAAGAGACAAATGTCTACGTTGATTAGAAAGAACCGTTTCCCGTGCAATAATCACATTGAACTGTGCATATGCTCGTACTTCAAAATTAAATCAATTTTAACAAGCAAGTCGCGCACTTATCCCGATAAGACTCGAAGGTTGGCCCCCGCCATACTCATTTCTAAGCTCTTTGTGTGAAAAACAAGTCATGCCCCCACCATTTGAACGTCTGGGCGCGACAACATGCGAGGATAGAATGGTCCTGGATGAATCTTTACAGGGATGAAATAATTTGGCGACACCGTTGGCCTTCACATGTAGAAAAGATGGACTCATGTTTCACGACGAGGATTCTGAGAATTCAGTGATGATCCGTCTTTTTCCGGTAGGGCCGAGAAGAACAGAAGCCCCGCACAAGAACTTTTTCTTTCCGCCGCTGCAGTGGATCGTGTTTGATTTTTTCAGTGGATAATGATTTGAATCCTGAAGGAGGAATATACTTTGTGTAAGGAAAGGAAATCGAGGGCTGAACTGCCTTACTTGGGACATATTCGAGCTAATTCGGTGCAAACCGACTTGTCTGGTCTAATTTGACAAGAGATAAAGGCATGGAGGTACTTGAATTTTTGTAAGATGTTCAATCGAATCATTTGATTCTTGTTTTTACGCAACCATTCCGTAGATTATGTACTTTTTTTGTTCATGCTCGTCTCTTTATCATGGAAATAAAAGGAAGAAGTGAGGTGGAATATCACATCAGAACTACATGGACGCTGATTAAACTGACTAGGGTTTTCATGTCGATTTTTGTTTTGCCATAATAATGCTGACTTTCTTTTGCCATAATGCTAACGTGGATTGAAGAAGAGGAAAATTAAAAAATAAAACAAAGAATCCTAAGTGAGAGAGAGACATCAGAACATCTAGAGTGTATTTAATAACATCTTTGTTCTTAAGAACAATTTCTATTCAAAGATAATTTTTCTTATTTCAATTTTCTAAATGAGTTTTTGAGCAAAAGAACGTGTTTGGTAACTGTACAAAATTTCTATTTCCGAAATAGAAAAAGAATAGAATTGGTATGACCCTAAAAATTTCTATTCCCAATTTTTTTATTTAATTATAAAAATATCAGTTGAGACTTAACAATTCATGTTTGGATAAAATGGGACCTTTGTAAAGATTTCATTGATCAAGATATTCTAAGATGGTTTCTCAAGATTCAACATAATAATTATTTAAAGATGGATGGCTGAAAATATCAATAGAGAGTCCCTCTGATTTATAACTCACAATAATGAGAGGGTTAATAGTAAATTTTTGGGTATTACAATAAACATGTGCATCCTATTGAGTTTTTATAGCTGCAAGAAGAGGATCAAACATTGCTTGGTGAAATGGGTAATGATAGAACAACTGAGGATGGAGGCGATCCTAAAGTTGGTATGCTTATTTGTACGCTTACTTGCACAAACTCATCGAAACTTCAAACAAATGACATCGGAAATCCATGGAGCATAAGCTTATTCGACTACTATAAACATAAGACCTTGTTTAGAGTCATCTAATTTTTTTTTATTAAAATGCATATGATCTTAAATATGTCTCCAATAGAATCTTAAGGGGAGAAGACCGTAGTCACTAAGCTTTTGTGACCTAACATTGTCTCTGAAAGAAAACAACATTAAAAAAATCCATATAATAAAACCCTAAAAACTTATTCAATTTCGAATATAATTTTCATCAATAGATTTTCACTTTTTTATGCTACACTAATTCTAAACTAAAATTAACACTAACTACTCAAAATCTAATTTCTAAATTTTTTCCTATAATTTTTTTTTTTTTGAAAAATGCGGACTCGCATTAGGTAAGGAAACCAGACCTTGTGTTGATTTTGTAAAGGAGGGTATTAGGTTATGTTGCGCTTGATTTTTAAAATGAATTTATTTCTCATTTTATTCCCGAAAGCAAATAAGCAAGTTTTTTCTATTTCTTATTTCTGTTCTAAATTTATTCTCTCGCCACTAATTTATTTCAAGGAATAAAAAATTAGCTGATGTTACCAAATAAATGTCTGTTTTTTTTTCATAAAAATAGAGAAATAGAAACGTTAACAACCCAAGTGCAGTCCATCCAATCCCCAAATGTCCAACCCCAACCACCCTACGAAACACTCCGGCAAACAGACGACGGGGAAGACGAAGCTGTGCACGCCGGTTGCTTGAACTAAAATGCGAACTAAAAGATCGATCTTGATGAGAAAATCTCTAGGCCACAGGCGAAATGGTGCTGCATGAGGCAGTCCCCGTTTAGCCTCAGCTTCCATAAGCTCCTCCACCTCCTGCTTCTATAAGGACACGGGAAGTCGTTCCCGATGCACGACCCGTTTGGCCTCTTCCTTGTGTCTCCAAAAGCAAATGAAGAAAACGAGGTCCAAAAATGACGTTCGATTTTCGTTTGGTCTCTCGACTCGAACGATGGTTGGACACAGGCACAAGAGGGGGCGACACGGCTTTCCCGAATTCTAGCTGAGGCCATGGCGAATGCGATGGCAAAAACGCGAATTCGATTCTCTATAACTTAGAGTATCAACATAGATATACAGAACGTAAAGCTCGCAATAAGTGCAGTTGTTAGTTACTCAAACGAAATGCCTTCTTCCTTATGATCGGATTGTTTAGAGAATCGGTCTGATTCTAACTCTGTTCGTTTTGTTTGAAGAAAGGAAGGATCCCAAAGAATCGATCTTTCTTTTAGTCGTTGAATCTCTCTTTGATTAATGTTCATCCAACGATAAACCTAATAAAAATTATATAGCTACGACACAATCAAATCCGAACGAACAAAATGTTGAATTGAATCGTACCAGTCTCTACTTGGGGTTATTACTCATTTTTGTACTTACTGTTTTATTTTCCAATTATTTCTTCAATTAAGAGAAGAGAAAAGAATAGTATACTACTAAAACAAGTTATTCAAAAAGGTCGCTCAAATTTTTTTAGTTTTACGAATCATTGGTGGCGCGACGTAGAATGAACTCAACTTGGTATTGCATTTGTAATTGCTGCTCGTTCTTGGAAAATCTCTATGTTGCATCGTCCTATCGATTTCGAAGTCGACGGACGAACGGCGACATTTGATTTGTTCTCCACGCGACTCGGGGGTCTAAATGACAAGTTTCTTTCACTGATGGGTACGAACGGAAATCTACAATTCCCCGCGATTCGGGGAACCCGAGTGACTCCAAATCTTGGAGAAATCTGCGAAGAAGAAGGAGAAGACGAACCGGGTCAATACCTGGAAAGGCAAAAAAAAAAAAAAAGCAATCCGAACCCGTCCTTTTCACCCGATTCCTTCTTCTCGTGAATATTCTCTCTTTCAATAATGGTGATTTATTCTTGAGGAACAGAATAATCATTTTAAAAGAATTAGCAACGTAAGCCTATGATTTCAGCTATATATATTATTAATTTTTTCAACCCGTCATTATATCTTCATTTGAAGTAACACAATTCCAATTTGACATTCACTCTATCTCCTCACCGAAATAACTAAAAAATGACAACCTATTACGTACGGTCGTATACTATAATCAATAGTCATCATTTGATTAGGTTCGTTAAACCTGATTCACACTATAATCATCACCTTGACTAGTGTCCAAAATTACTGTCATATCAATGAGTTAAAAAAAGGGGGGCAAAAGTTAAATTATGTTAATTGTGACATATTTATTCTAAACTCTTTTTAGGACATCAAAAATCTCAAATTATGCTAATGCATTTACCTCAAACTTTTTTTTTTATAACATGAAAAACCCTAAACTTATATTTATATGGTAGATTAATCATCCGTTAATGTCATTTTTATGTCATTGAAGTCACGTGAGCACAAAGTTGACACATTTTTTCTTTCTGGCATCCATGTAAATAATTTTTTAATAGTTCTTCTCATTGACAAAATTTTAATTGAGGGTAAATATATTACATGAGTACAAGTTTGGTATTTTTTGTCACAAAAATAGAAAAAAAATATATATGATTAACATATCTCCCCCAATCTCTCACTTCATCTATTCTTATACCTAGTTACTCATTTTCTTCCTTCACGCGATAGCCCAATTGCTCACGATGCCTGTCAAAATGTGCCATAGACCCTTTACGTAACTCATATTTAATGTGTTGGGTTAATTATATTTAGTAAATGAGTCATAAATTGGTTTAGAATGGTAAACCCAGAAATAATATAAGTATTAAATGAGTTCAGGATTTACCTAAAATCAATTTATCTCTTTGACTCTCTTTTCACTTCTCTCACCCTCACTCGATCTCATGCTCACTCGCTCTGTACTCTCATCATAGTTTGAGTATGAGTTTTATTAGACCATATTAAATATAAAATTTAGCCCAATGTGCAATATCCATGAACTTTTAATTTATTCAATGTAATGCTTGATCTTTTCATACATTTTCAATTTAGTCTATAGACTATATGAAAATATTGAATTTTATTCATGATATTAAATTAATGGAATGACTGCATTGAACATTTTCATACGGTTCAAGGATCACATTGAACATATGTCAAAAGTTCGGGGATCACATAAAACAAATTAAAAGTCTAAAGACCACATTGAATAAATTAAAAGTTCGAGATTACATATTAAACTAGAGTTCCAGTATCATTTGTGCCATTATTCCTTAGCAATATGAGTCCAATCAAGTATGTGTTACTAGATTTGTATTGCATGAGAATAAATCAAAACGGGTTAAATGAGATAATTTGTGTTCAACAATTTTAGTTCTGACCCACCCAATTGGCTATTCTAGTGTGCATGCGCGGGCTCTAGTAAGGTAGAGATTCACTCATGACGGTCCTATTGGAGGTGATGTACAATGATTTCGAAGATGGACGTCGATCCTATTGATTTAAATGGGATAATTTGAGTCGAACAATTTTAGTTCCAACCCACCCAGTTGGCTATTCTAGTGGGCATGTCCGGTCTCTAGTAAGGTAGAGATTTGCTCGTGACGGTCTTATTGGAGGTGATGTACGATGATTTCGGAGATGGAGGTTGACCCTATTGATTTATTGCCTAAAAGTCCACCGGTGTCCTTGGCCCGTCGGCTGTAGACATCACGCCACATGTTTTCGTAATCGGCCTCGAGGGTGAAGACGGAAAGTAACTCCTGGGATTATCCTGAAATATAATACAATCTTTTTTGCGGAAATCAACATTGATCCCCATAAAAATATATGTGAGGACAAGTAAGCTCATTGGTTCAATTTTAAAAAGCTTAAAAAATAATAAAATTAATTTTGCAGTCGATTGACCTCATCGTGGGTGGCGACGACGATTCGCCCGCTCCTTAGCTTATTATTTAATTTAAACTTTGTGAAATTTATTAAAAATTAATATTGTGAATAGTGTAATGCGGAGTGGCCCCCATGTTGCAAGTTTAGATGGAGACCGTATGGTTTGGATGCGACCAAGCCCAATTTTATATGCATAAAACAAATACGCATATGTATATATTTTAATTATCCGTACACTCTCTTTTTTATACTTATGTTTTTCGGTAAAGTTGCCAGCTTGCGTTTGTAGTCCCCATTGACTCCAAAAGCAACATGCGTTTTCACTTATTTATACACACATAAATAAATTAGCATTATCTTTTCGGTTAGGGCTGGCCCTTACACATTGTATCAGGAATTCATCGCCATGCCGGTATTTCAAAATAAAAACCGAGCTGAGATGCGTATCAAAAGAAAAACCAAGTTGAGATGCACGGTAGGGGAATAATGTGGTGATTTAGAGCGCATTCGTTTCACCAAATATTTTACGATAAAAAATATTTTTCATGGAAGTTATTTTCAAGAAAAATAGTTAGTTTTCATTTATTTTATGGTTTTATGAAAAGTGATTTTCTACTTACTAAAAGTGAAAGTTGTTTTTCTTCAATCTAAACGTGTCATTTTCAGTTCATGAAAAACGTTTTCCATACATCAATTAATTTTCTGTCATCCAAACATTAGAAAGCCAAACAACAATTTTTCCAAAAATAGTATTCCATCAAACAATTAGACCCTTAATTTGATATTTTAGGCCCTATTTCATAATCCTTTAAAACCTAGTTTGTGGAGAGATTTATTGAGCACTGCCATTGAATTAGAAGCAAGCTAATAATAGTAATAAATTAACTGCTTTGAATTATTAAGTAATCCATAGTTTAGATAAAAATAATAATAACAAAGATTCATTAGTTAGCTATACCATGTCTACAAAAACTTAATAGTTGGAACTATTGACCACATATGTCATATACATATCTTAGTGTTTGAATATTTAGATATTAAAGTACACATTCATCTTACAGTTAAAGTTTTTATAACAGTTAATAGTAATCTTACAAAATTCCACATAGGACTAAATAGAAGGTAACGAGTTCAATATTTTAGGCCCTTATTCGCTTCCCTAATTATATATTTTGACATTTTAGATTTAGGTTAAAGTCTAATCTACACATGAGGGGTAGTGCTAGCATATTCAGATATTAAATCATGCACTCATTTAACATGTTTAGATTAGCACCAAGTCAGCATAATATTCTGGGACAGCCAAATAGCAGGAGTTCACTTTGATTAGGAAGATTGTAAATGGTGGAGTTTAATTGGGGGAATTTCTATCCCATTTGGTTGGACAATTTTTCCATTTGGTTGGAAAAATCCGAAAAGTTGACAAGTTTCGAGTAATTATTTGTTTAAATAATTAGTAGAATTACTCAAATGAGGATCGGCAGTTCTATACTATGTGCTAATTTAACGGGAGCCAATTTAGTAAGTCAAGCTAATTTAGTATGGTAACCTCTTAATAAAGTTCATAAACATAAAGGGTAAAGAAAAATAGGTCAATTTGGAAAAGTAGATGAATGTTACAAAGTAAGTCAAGTTGAGACTTGCTAATCAAATTCTAGTTGATAATTTAATCTGAAAAACCCGGTAAGTCACTCTAATTTAACTTAGTAATCTCACATAAGAATCAGTTTTTCAAAGGTCAGCTAGCTATGCAAATAAACATGGGTAAGTTAGGATAAAAATCGATAATCCACAAACCACGTAAAGAAAACAGTTACGACTTCATAGAAATGCTGGTAATTTGCTGATAAATCTTTCGAAAAAGAATCACTGGTCATTTTTTTTAACCTACAGATTTTGGGTACTTACTTACACTACTTGAAAACCTAGGCGGATGTCCCACTGGGCGTGGTTTGATCAAATACACGTTTGATGAAGGATTTCGCTCGTAACGCAATCTTTCTTTTTACATCAATCTGGTGTATCTCCAATCGCTCCACCAAACCGAGGGTCGAACTGTTTTGTTATTGCAACGTAATGCAACCCACGTGCGCCTCCCCTTCGTTCGTTGTCTTTTGGACTTCTGCCCCGTTTTCGCGTGGTGGCCGAGGAACCGTCGGTTGACTTCTCGCCAACCGATCGCCCGGCAGATCGCGCGAGTTCCCCCGTTCACACCGCGGAATGGACGTGCGGCGATGGGGACGTGTTGCGTGTGGAAAGGAAGAAGTGGGGAGGGGCAAGCAAGAGACAAGAATCGCGACGGGTACGCGGGCGTGTTTTTTGTGCGGTGGCTACTTTTATTCGTCGGATTTTTGTAATAATCGCGTCGCGCGGTGCAATTTCGAGGGCACCATCTGATTGGCTAATTGTGACGTGACGTAATACTCTTTTTTAGCATAAAACATAGCCTATAAGAATTTTGAGGGTCACTGTTAGTAAATGTGTTGTTTTGATATTTAAATATTCCATTACTTCTTCATAAACAATATCTCATTACGGAGGTAAATAAAGGTTTGTAGAGATTCAAATATAGAATCCCCTGCTCTAATACTGTGTAATATATTTTGACTAGATAAGATATTACGAAATCACTACCAGCTATTGTAAAAGTTTAAACATTTAGATAAAAATATTATTTTAATATTGCATCACTCCACATTTTAATCGGGTCTTTTGGTTTAGACTAAGCACAGAAATATATCATTAGGGAGGCCAATAAATACTTGAAAAGACTCGAACAATACCACTGCTCAGCAGCCAAAGAATATAATTTTTCAAAGGCCCAAGTGAAGAAATTCTTATGAAATATTTAGTAATTCTTCCTTCCAGGCGCATGCTAGGCATGACAAGTGGCCAACGTGACCACCTGATCAATCACTAATTAAAGTGGGGGTTGCGTTTGAACTAACCCCATTTTCCTGGTGGACCCTTCTTCTCATTATTAGGGTTTGTGTGATGAAGAAGATGGGTGATGTAGATGCGTCTCCACCGTTCGTCGCTTGTTTGGGGACTTATCCTTAGCTTATAAGACATGCATGTATACGACCTGTACAATTAACACAAAGCTAACGGTGGGGGCGTCCACGTCATCTATCCCCATTAGTCTTTTCAATAGATATGTTAAAATTGAGTCGAACTTGAAGAGTTTAGATACTTGATTGGGAAAAAAAAAGTTTAGCTAATTGAAAAACCGGCGAAATTTCAATTATATGATGGTGCACAAACAGAGAGAGAGAGAGAGAGAGGACACGGCCTGGGGCGACCGGACTTTGGAAAAAAAATGAAAAAACATAAGACAGGTTATGTGAGAAGTCTCCATTTGGCCAACCCTACTCCAATAGACAGACGATGAAATAAATGTAATTGTACATGCCAGCTTTATTGATTAGGTTTGTTTCGTGAAAAATGAATAATTTATAAAATATTTTCTTGAAAATAATCACTTCTATCATTTGAAACAATTAGTCAGTGACCTTCTATTGAATTCTCAAAATTTCTGTCTCTCTATTAACGTGGGGGCAGAAAACCCGTCGATGTCTCGACCGTGCTACTAGAGGCTCTGGGGAAGTCAAAATAGGAGAGCACTTATCTTGGGGCGGGCTTATTACTTAGATGCTTTCACCAATAAATATATTTTTCATTGATTCATTTTAATAAATATACAATTTTAGGGAAAAAAAAAAAGATCTTTCAAATCATTCATGTTCTGCCGGACAAACACACCTAATGTGTACTAAAGATTGATTTTGCTTGATGAATTTCTAGAATACCAACAAAAATGGATTTTATATGAGGAGTCCCCATCTTCCATAAGCCCCCATTTGGCACATCCTCCCCAATAAGAGAAAACAAGGTTCAGAAAAATATAATCAACTCTTTCGGAGTATTTATATAATACAAATGTGTGTGTATATAATGAATTAGTGATATGAAAAAGTGATATTGTGTCGTCTTATTTATTTTGAAATTCATTGAGAAACTATGATATGTGATTTTTACGAAACAAAAGGTGAAAATGATCGCTTCTATCATTAGTGACTTTCTCTTGAATTTTCAAAACTTCTATCGCTCCATCTCCGCATGGGTAGAGAACCCATCGCTGTCTCAACCGTGCTACTAGAGGCTCCAGGGAGATCGGAATAGGAGAGCAATCATCTTGGGTAGGCTTACTACTCAGATGCTTTCATCAATGAAAATAATTTTTATTTATTCATTTTCATAAACGATACATTTTTAGAAAAAAAAAAAAAAAGCCTTTCAGATTATTCATCTTCTGCTAGACAAACACACCTAATACATACTAAAGATTGATTTTCTTGATAAATTTCTAGGGAACCAACAAAAATGGGTTTTATATGAGGAGTCCCCATCCGGCCTTTGCTTACATAAGCTCCCATGCTGCAACCTTTTTGGCACTTCCTCACCGATAAGAGAAAATAAAGTTTAGAAAAATATATTCAATTCTCGCGGAGCATATACATAAGACACGTGTGTATATATAATATATGTATATAATGAAATAGTGATATGATAAAGGTGATATTGTATTGTCTTATTTATTTTGAATTTCATTGACAAACAATGATATGTGATTTTTGTGAAACAAAAGGTGAAAATGTATTGAAAAGAGGTTGAATAGGAGTCGTGTGGAAAAATATCAATTTGCACTGATGGGCCCGAATAAAAAATCAAGATCTGAAAATATAAACTAGATATTTTTAATCTAGAAGAGATCAGCAAAGAAGACGAACCAGGTTACTACCAGGGAAATATAGATCCGAATCCAGTCCTTTTCACTCAATTCCATCTTCTCTAGAATGTTCTTTCCTTAAATAATTGGCAACTTATTCTCGAGAAGCAAATTAAATCATTTAAAATATTTAACTACGCAATTATTTTAAAAAAAAATTAAAGTGACACAATCCGTATACGACTTTCACTCTACCTGCTCAGCAATATAAATTAAATAAATACCTATTAAGTTCGAAAGCCGTACGATAATCCGTGGCGCGATACTAATCAAAATGATAAAGAAAGAAATATATCCTAAGGAAGGTCAACTTATCTGTAGATATATTGTGCATCAATCACTAAACGTAACGTCAAGATGTTCAAAGGTGGTGATATAGTGATGTGTTGTTATTTTGTGTATTCAAATGAAATGTTACAATGTCTCGCGTGCAAGCAATTAAGAAATTCGTTAGTGATGGTCATGTTCACATCATGTGAAGATGGATATTCCTTATTCATTATCAAACAATCACTTATTCACAAACCTCGCTTTAATAATTTTCATATAACATCTCATGGAAAACCCTTCATGATTTCAAAGATTAAACTAGTACTACTAATGGTGCATTTGTTTTGCAGAAAATACGTGATTTATAAAATATTTTCTTAAAGGTGATGATATAGTGATGTGTTGTAATTTTGTGTATTCAAATGAAATGTTACAATGTCTCGCGTGCAAGCAAGTAAGAAATTCATTAGTGATGGTCATGTTTCACGTCACGTGAAGATGGATATTCTTTATTCATTATCAGACAATCACTTATTCACAAACCTCGCGTGGGGTTAATAGTATTCAAATCACATCTCATAGAAAACCCTTCATGATTTCAAAGATTATACTAGTAGTACTATTAATGGTGCATTTGTTTTGCAGAAAATAAGTGATTTATAAAATATTTTCCTAAAAATAATCGTTTATATCATTTGAAACAATTAGTCAATGAGACATGTTTTCATTATTTTAAATATTTCTGTAGACGATAAAAGTACTTTTTGTCCATTTATTATTATAAAAGATACGAGCGATCATTTTAAGAAATTTTTTTTCCAAATCATTCATTCTCTCCCACGAAAATATTTAGATATAAATTGTTAATGTTAATGAAAACATCTTCCACTGACTAATCATTTCATCCGATATAATCAATCATTTTTGGAAAATATTTCCTAAGTCATTCATTTTCCCTTGAAGAATCCGGAATTAAAATGAGAGTCAACACCTGTAATATGATTAAGATGTGATTTAATTAATTTCTGTGAAATTAAACATTGTGCTCTGCATAAAATATTCGTGATGACAGATAAGCTCATTGGTTAGTTATTTAAAAAAATTAAGAAAGAAAGAGAGAGAGAAACTCGGAAGTGCGTCGTGGGCGGCGACGAGGATTTGGCAAACTCCTTCACATATTAATTATTTTAATTTTTTCAATTTAATAAAAAAATTTATAAATATTTGGGAATGATGTAATAAGGAGTAGCCTCCATGTTGCAACTTTAGAAGGAGACCGTATGTCTTGTATGCGACAAAGCCCTTTTTTATACGAAAAATAAATAGGTATATATATTTTACATTTTGTTTTCCTTTTTTTGGCTAAAATTCCCAGCTTCCGTTTGTAATCCCAATAAATCCAAAAACAACAGGGCATTTACACTTATTTGTCCACTAATTAAGAAATTAGTTTTTTTTTTTTTTTGTTAAGCTGTCCAGCACACATTGTTTGGAGCCTTCCTTGCCACGTGGCAAAGGACTGGCATTTTTTCAAAAGGAAAACAGAGCTAAGATCATAACGTAAGAATTGAATTAATTTAATTTCACAGAACACGAATGATTTCAATCATAACGGAGCTATATATATATATATATATATATATATATTTTAAATCAGTACCTTGTATTGTTTAAAATTATTAGTCAATAAAAAGTGTTTTTATTATTGATAACATTTTCGTTGACTATGAAAAGTAGCTATCTTTCTTTCATTTTTGCAATCAATACAAACAATTTAGCAATGAGATTTTTTTTTTTATCAACATCAATTAAAATTTACAGGTAGGTAATCAAATTTGCCTCTTTCGAGCGTGGACCGATAGAGCTCAGCCCCGTGAAATAGAAAATTCGTGTCCCAATGCGTGCGGTGCTATCAAATACACATCATGGAAAGATTTGGCTCGTCACATAATCCTTTTTTTAGATCGATTGGCACGTCTCAAAAACATTTGAGCTAAAGTAAGGTCGAACTGTTTCTATTTCTGCGAATCGCTCACAAACACGTGGGCTTTCTATGTTCATTTCTCTTGGATTTTGCTCAATTTCGTACATAACCCATGAAAGCAAAATTGGAAACGAGACAAAGGGTCGAACTCGATCGAGATGAATGGCCGCGAAACCAGATGACAAACTTCTGTTGAAAGCGCAAAATACTTGTGCGGGAATTGGATGTGAAAAGAGGGGAAAAAGACAGGAACGGTGACAGTTACATGGAAACTTTTTTTATCATCACTATTTACTTTTATATGAAGATTATCACTATTTATTTTTTACATGAAGATCATCACTACTTTTGTACATAAGAATTTCGTCATGATTGTGTCCCGTGGTTTGATCTGGACATTCGATTGGCGTTTCATCGAAAAGTATTGATGAAAATACTTTTCAAAACAATGGATAGATCAATATGAATTGATAGAAGTTGGGAATGGCGATCGTGCCTGGCCATATAAGTTGCGGGATAGGAAAAGATAACAAAGAAATTTGTAAAAAGAATATTGAGTTCCGTGATTGATTTGATTGTTCGCAAAAATTACATTTGGAGTATTAATAACTCTATAGACGGTCACATATGATGATTACATACGATGGACACTGAACTTGAATACGAAAAGTATCATAACCCTCAATCATTACAAGAAGTTACATAATCTCTTATTACCTAGCAACATTTATCCACGAGAAATCATAAATAAATAAATAAAAGCTATAAGTTAGTGGCAATAGACATAACCACCTGGCGGTTCTATTTTTATGTCGATTGCTCGCTATCAATGCTTTTGCCGATCAACCTCAAATTTTGATGAAGGCTCCTGAAAAGATATTTCATCGATAAGTATGGATGAAATACCTTTTACGACATGGATGGATTAATATGAATCAACAAAGGTTGCAAAGGGTCTTTTATTAACTTTGCACATGAAAGTAAATAAATTTAAAAGTATAAAGATTTGAGGCAATCACAGCTAATCATGTAAATTGTATGAAAGTAAAGATAAAAGATAAATGTGTAAAAGAACATTGAGTTATGATAGTTTACAAGTAGGACGCTTGGGTATTTATAACCCTTTACCAGGAGTGTTACATACAGTGTTTACCAAATTTGAAAAAATAAATTAACTTCCTAATCCTGTCGAATGGTTACATAATCTTCTATTATCTAGCAACACTAATCCACAAAAAGATCATAAAAGAAAAAATCATAAATTAATGCGATAGACATAACCACCTAACAATTATATTTTTATTTCAATTGCTCGCTTATGGTGACTTTGTCAATTAACCTCAAGTCTCGATAAAGGTTATTGTTTTTAACTTTCAGGATGTTGTCGATGACTTCTTTGGCAAATATGTCGATTTCTTCACTCAATGTTAACTAAACTCTATTCTTTTCGACTAAGTATGATACCAATCGATGATAATCAAAAGTTGATCATGCTTTAGCGTTGACAATTGGAACTCATTCCTTCTACGAGACAAAATAATTGATTAATTACATTGTGTTCACACGCGTCATATGAAATATGATAAGCTTTCTTTTTCTTCGTGCAGAGACGTGGCACGGAGATTAAGCAGAAATATTAGTGCTCAACGACCAATATATGAATTCTAATAGACCCAAGTGAAGAATTTCTGATGTGAAGGATCTAAAACCTTTTTTTTTTTCTCGGTGCATGTTGGAGATGGCCGGATAGGGAGCACGACCACCAAATCAATCCCAAATTTTTAAGTCGAGTTTGCGTTTGCACCAACCACATTTCTTATTACTCTTGTGGGGCTACAGGCGATCTTATTCTCGCTGAAAAATGCAAATTAGGGTTTGCGTGATGAAGATATTGAAGAAGATGGGTGGTGATACGGATGCATATCTCGACCATTCATTGTGTGTTTGGGGACTTGTCATTAGCTTAAGAAGACACATAATTACACGATGTTTACGATTAACACGTAATATATTATCTGATGCGGACTCAAATTTAGATTATCAAATGCAGCCGAAAACTTTAGCTTCTTAATGAAAACTTGAAAATAGACGAAAGTTCAGTTACTTGCGGTGCTGTGCTGAGAACCATATAATTTGAGTGGGTAGATACATTATAGAATTAAACCCTAGTCTATGTAGATGACAATGATTTTGACCCAAAAAAAAAAAAAAAAAAAAAAGATGACAATGATTATTTGGCATTATATTCACAAAATAAAATCACGAAAATGACACATTAATGCAAATTATTTGTCATACTCGTTGGTTCAAGTCCATGGACATACTAAAGGTCATATATTACATGAAAAGGAAGGGTTTATCCAAATTGATACGCTTATGACATATTTGCCCTTCGTTATTTTTATTATATTTTATCATCAAATTATCAAATTAGGTGACACATGACAATTGAAAGGTATACTAATTTGTGATTTTACCCTCCGTTATTACAAGTATACAAATTTATGGTTTTTTGTAATACTAATTCAATTTGACTAAACTAATGGAGAGTAAATTTGATACAAATGTACCAATTTGTGGTTTTTAGCAGTCAAAATATTAGTTTTAGGGTAAATTTATCACAATTATATTATTTTTCATTTTGGAGTTTTTTGTGATAAAAAATTTAATTTAGAATAAATTTATTATAAATATATCAATTTGATATTTTTCGTAATATTAATCCTTTTGTTGATGAGTGCTTATTAAATAATTGTATATAGAATGTTTGCAATTTTATAGTGCAACGCTTTAATCGTCTTAGGCATAATCAGATCTTCAAAACTCAAAGCATTCCCCGTTAGTCTTAACCAATGATAAATAACATGTGCCGTTTCTAAAGCTTTTTTTGAATCTGGTAAAGTGTCTTATTAGGGGTTGTCGATAAGCACATGCCAAGACAATAATTTTGCTGGTCTCAACTATCAAATGGCGATTTTGGGTCGACCTTTTGTGTATATTGAGCGTGCTTTCTTTCCCGTCGAGTTAATGCCACACCATTCCTTCTCTTCACAGAACATGTTCTTAACACCATCATTGGAGCAAAAAAATAGGAATTTAATAATATCATAACTTTTCAATTGATCATCAAGTGCCATAATTATTAAAAATAATGTTCACTTGAGGAATTCCAGCAATACACCCCTTTTGACGAATCCTACGAGAAATTATATTGTACGGTATTATATCAAACTTGGCTTTCTTTAGGAAGAATCGAGTCCAAAGTGGAAGGACGACTAAACGATTCGACAAACCAGCCCTAAAAGGCCACACGTCCAAAACGAATTAATTAAAGATTTGGTAGGTAAATTATTCTCCCTCCCTCCCTCCCTTTATCCCCACATAATAATAGAAGACGAAAAAAAAAAAAAAAAAAAAGGACCGCAACTTGGAGGGGAAAAAATTAGGGCCCGGGGGGACGAGCGAGGAATCTTGCAACTTTAAGCGAGATTCTCATATGCTTCTCATCTCCATTACAAATGTCGAAAGCAACTTCTCATTAAAACCGCAAATAATTTTTGTTATTTGCAAGTGAAAATGGGGTCCGGGATTAACCTAATTTTAGTCCCAAGCCGTCAATTTGGGGCAAGGAAAGGTTCTGTGCACCGTCAATGGCATCATTTCCCTGCCAAGGCACATGGAGGATTTACCTATTTAAATTAATGCCGCGTCAAAATTTCAGGCAAGAAAAAAAGACCTACTCGAAGCGGAGTTCTTCAAGAGTTACGGCGCTTAGACAAATGACAACATCGAAGCAAAGCGTAATAGGAAATTTAACATTAGTCATGGAGCGCTCCCGTCTTTCAATGCCCTCGTCGCGGATTCAAGGTTTTTCAACCCCGCATCCGAAGTGAAAAACACGAGTCAAGACGGGTTTCGGTTCGAGGGACGGGAGGAGCAGCGCGATTGGATGACACGAGAATGGGGCCCGGGTGGGGGTCGAAACATAGTTTGTCCTGACGTTCTCATCCGAATCACCATGGAAAACTGTCGTTTCAAGAACCCCAGAAACGGAGGAGAGGAGAGGAGAGGAGAGGAGAGGGAGAGGAGAGGAGACTCGTCTCTCCCTATAAAGAAAGCCAAAGAACACGCGGAAGGGTCGATCCGGAGAGAGAGAGACAGAAGCGCGTCTTTTGACCTTGTAAACCCCGTCCGACCCCGAACGACTCTTCTCCTCCTCCTCCTCCTCCTCCTCCTTCTTCATCCGCCACCGTTACTGTCCTCTATGTTAAAAAGGGAGGAGGGGAGAAAGATTAAAGAAAGCACCTCCGTTTCATCTCCAAGAAAACCCAAGAATCACCGTCCCTCTGTCTCTCACTGAAATGAAATGAAATGAAACAAGGCGCACGCATCCCCACATGCATCACTCTCTCGTTTAACTCTCGTCCAGCTAATACCCTCTTTCTCTCTCCTCCAGCTTTCAAGCCCTGACTGTCTCCCTCTGTCTGTCTGCTCTGCAATCTCAGTTCTTGATCCGTTTCTTTCTTTCCCGCTATTCGATCTGGTCGAAACCGACCGCCTTTCGGTAGAGGAGGGGGATCGGGATTATAGCTCGGCGAGGGGTCCGCCAGCCGATTGGGGGATGGCGGACTTGGTGAAGCAGATCCTGGCGAAGCCGATCCAGATGGCCGACCAGGTGGCCAAGGCGGCCGACGAGGCCAGCGCCTTCAAGCAGGAGTGCGCGGAGCTCAAGTCCAAGACGGAGCGCCTCGCGGCGCTCCTCCGCCAGGCGGCGCGGTCCGGGTCCGACCTCTACGAGCGGCCCACCCGCCGCATCGTCGAGGACACCGAGCAGGCGCTTGGCAAGGCCCTCGCCATCGTCCTCAAGTGCCGCGCCAACGGGCTCATGAAGCGGGTCTTCACCCTCATCCCCGCCGCCGCCTTCCGCAAGACCTCCTCCCTCCTCGAGAACTCCATCGGCGACGTCTCCTGGCTCCTCCGCGTCTCCGCCCCCGCCGACGACCGCGCCGACGACGGGTACCTCGGCCTGCCCCCCATCGCCGCCAACGAGCCCATCCTCTGCCTCATCTGGGAGCAGATCGCCACACTCCACAACGGCGGTTCCCTCGACGAGCGCTCCGACGCCGCCGCCTCCCTCGTCTCCCTCGCCAGGGACAACGACCGCTACGGCAAGCTCATCCTCGAGGAGGGCGGCATCGGCCCCCTCCTCCGGCTCCTCAAGGAGGGCAAGCCCGAGGGCCAGGAGAACGCCGCCCGCGCCATCGGCCTCCTCGGCCGCGACCCCGAGAGCGTCGAGTACATGATCCACGCCGGCGTCTGTCAGGTGTTCGCCAAAATCCTCAAGGAGGGTCCCATGAAGGCCCAGGCCGTCGCCGCCTGGGCCGTCTCCGAGCTCGCCGCCCACTACCCCAAGTGCCAGGACCTCTTCGCCCAGCACAACATCATTCGCCTCCTCGTCAGCCACCTCGCCTTCGAGACCGTCCAGGAGCACAGCAAGTACGCCATCGCCACGCTCAAGGCCAATTCCCTCCATGCCATTGTCCTTGCCAGCAGCAACACCAACCAGGCGGCGGCGGCCATGGGTGGGCCAAACAGGGCGGCCACAGCTGGGATGGGCTTGGATGAGGACAGGGAGGACGCCAGTCTCATCGCCCATCCACTTGGCAACGCCCGAGCGAACAAGATGCTCAATGTGGTCGCTCACACGATGGCAATGAATGCCGCCTCAAAGCAGGCAGAGAAGCCAGCCGAGATCAATCACATCGCCAATGGGAAGCAGAATTACCAGTCTCTCCCGCCGCTGCAGCACCGGCACCACCAGCACAGCCACTCGGTGTCCGGGGCCAACATGAAGGGCAGAGAAACCGAGGACCCGGCCACCAAGGCCCAGATGAAGGCCATGGCCTCACAGGCCCTCTGGCATCTCGCCAAGGGGAACTCCGCGATCTGCCGCAGCATCACCGAGTCGAGGGCGCTCCTCTGCTTCGCGGTGCTCCTCGAGAAAGGGCCCGAGGACGTCCGGTTCAACTCTGCTATGGCCCTGATGGAGATCACTGCCATGGCCGAGCGGGACACGGAGTTGCGGCGATCCGCGTTCAAGCCGAACTCGCCTGCTTGCAAGGCCGTGGTCGACCAGCTCCTCAAGGTCATCGAGAAAGCCGACTCAGATCTCCTCATCCCCTGCATCAAGGCCATCGGGAACCTGGCCCGGACCTTCCGGGCCACGGAGACCCGGATGATAGACCCGCTGGTGCGCCTGCTCGACGAGCGGGAGGCTGAGGTGTCCCGGGAGGCCTGCATCGCCCTCGCCAAGTTCGCGGGCACAGAGAACTACCTCCACCTCGACCACTCCAAGGCCATCATAGGCGCGGGCGGGGTGAAGCACCTGATCCAGCTGGTGTACTTCGGCGAGCAGGCGGTGCAGCTCGACGCGCTCGTCCTCCTCGGCTACACCGCGAAGCACGTCCCCGACAGCGAGGAGCTCGCGCAGGCCGAGGTGCTCACCGTGCTCGAGTGGGCGTCCAAGCAGTCCCACATGAACCAGGACGAGAAGATTGAGGCATTGTTGCAGGATGCCAAGAGCAGGTTGGAGCTCTACCAGTCTAGAGGGTCAAGGTTATTGTACCATTGAATTGGCCCGATGAATGTGTAGATGTTTGATCTTTGTCCAGAAGAACCCAGAAAATAAAGAAGAAAACAGAAAAAAAAAAAAAATTGGGTTAACCTTATTTTCTTTTTCCCTTGTATCTGTTCTTTTCGGTTGTCCACGATTTTAGTGTGTACATAAAGAGTTGATTTTTCTGTAATTGATTAGAAGAATCTCTCTTGAGCCATTCGCAGCACTTGCCTGCAACTGCTAATTAGGCAGAGTCCTCCTTCTCTGTTCTGCTCTTTTCTTTGGTTGACATTCTTTTCTGCGGAGAAACCAAAGGTTTTGGTCGGTTCTCTTTCATGGGCGCATGCTCGTAATCAAAGCCCCATGAAGATTTTCTTCTCTTCTGACCAGGCTATTTTCATGGTCTCTGATTCTATTGTCTGAAAAAGCTGAAGAAAGTCCAGTCTTTCTCTCTCGAGTTTGATCACATTCAGAAGGGTGGACCAAAAAAACCAAGAGAGAGAAGAGGCAAACAGGGCGAGCTTGAGATTCGCTTTCACAGCATCGTTTATGGTAATTTCGAAAGCATGCAAGTACGCCTGGCCTGGGAACCTGATCGGGCATTGTTTGGTGGAACAAGTGTTACGCGTTGACATGG
Organism: Eucalyptus grandis; assembly: GCF_016545825.1. Classification (NCBI taxonomy): domain Eukaryota; kingdom Viridiplantae; phylum Streptophyta; class Magnoliopsida; order Myrtales; family Myrtaceae; genus Eucalyptus; species Eucalyptus grandis. The sequence goes on along the minus strand of NC_052620.1, from coordinate 37,261,083 downwards.
GGAAGTCCACGGATTAAAACTCTTCTACCTGTTTCAGACTTCTCGCTGGAGAAATCTCGGAGATGCGGGATCTGAGCTCGACCGCGAGATCGACTCCGCGTTCCGACCACTATCTGGGGCGCGATTCAAGGTAGTAAGAATGTAGCTATGTGAAAATCAAACTCCAGACGAGTTAAAAAAACGCGATGAGCGCGTTCGGGCCGGTCCAGCTATCTCCAGATAGACGGTTGCTCGGCCGTCTTTCGTTAGACAGCTGGTCGTGCAATAATGCCGCCCATGTGCTGTCGGAGAAAGTTAGTACATTCGGAATAAAGAAGTTCACTGA